>NW_024870848.1:1200000-1540000 GCF_019054845.1 Dipodomys spectabilis
GGAGAGTCTGTCAAACTCTTATCACTAATTAAACACCCAAAATCCAGAAGTGGAGTTTTGGCTCAAGCAGTAGAGTACTGGTTTTGGGGGCAGGTGGGCAGGAAAGGCAACAGTTCAGTGACAGGGTCCAGCCTCTGGGTTCAAGCCCCACAACCAGCACAAACTAAACAAACAAGCAAACAAAAGCAACACAGATATGTCTTTGGGACCCTCCTTAAAAGAGTACTCCTTTAAGAGAAGAGGCTCCTTTTGCTGACCATACTTACTGGATCCTGCTTTTTGGAATCCTTATTGCTATGGAGACCTCAGGACCAGACTAAGGAATTGATAACTGACTCCTGCAACAAGAGGATCATCTCAGAAGTGAAATATCCACGCATAAGGCACTTTAAAACTTCCATGTCTTTGTTTCTTTGCAGTAGAACACTTTTAAAGCAACGTTATTTCTTTTTGTTCTATGCTGGCCTTCAACTAGAACATTATTTCTTTTTGTAATACTCAACTAAAAGTTTACAGAAAAGTTTTATATGAGTAAAGAGCACACTCGAAACAGTCAGGGACAGAGTTACCTTCACTCCTTGGGATTGTTTTCTTGTACAGTAAAAAGGAAAGCACATATTAACTTGAACTTTGTCATTCCTCTATGTTTCGTTCCTCTCCTGGGATCAGTTTGCACATCTAGTAACCGTTACTTCCAGTAACAACCAATGGTGCTGCTTGAGGTATAGTGAACAGGATTCATCATAGGATACAATTGGATTCAAGAACTTGTCAATAAACGTAACACACCATCAGCAGAAGCAGGGACAAGGACCACATCATCATTTATATGGATTTAGAAATAGCTTTTAATAAGCTCCAATACCCCTTTATGATTAAAAGGTCTGAGAAGCTAGGAATGCATGCAACTTTCCTCAATATAATACAAAGTATGCGTATGACAAAGCAGGTACCTAACAGTGGACACATGAAGACATTAAAATCTGGAATGAAGTCTAGACTAAAACTCTTCTACACAGCTCTTTAAAAACCACTTGACCCACACCTATTTTTCTAATAAAACAATTGCTAGTACCAGAAAAGTCTTATTTATTTTGCCTGCATCTGTTGCTTAAAGTTTTGTGACAAGCTGGGCTTCTCAATGAACTCTAAAGCAGAAATGTTTGTCTTGGAGTCTGTGGATGCTTCAAACCTGTGTTTTAATTCACAATGTTACATTAAATGATTTAAGTGTTTTGTATCATTTCAAACGTCTGTGGTGTAATGAATGATCTTTGTTAAACATGTATTCTGTAAAGTACCATAGTCTTTTTATGTGTAGTGTAAATATATATATATATTTGTATATATATATATTATATAAAATACTTACACAGATTTGTGTGAAAGATGTGCAATAACAAAGGTATATGTATGGTTGTTTTTTTTTTTTTGCAAACTGGACAGGAGTCGAAATGGGGTGTTTCTGTTTTCACAGAGGAGAATTACACATTTTTGCCTGCATATCCTCATCATTAGCATAAAACAATTTTAATGCTACACAAATCTTATGTGAAGAAATGACTGGTATGAACTCATTTTCTCTTGGGTCTAAAATAAAATAATACCTCTATGTGAATGAAGCCAGACCCAGTTAATGCTAGTCTTTCATGTGAAATATGAAGCTCCCGTGTTGCCTTTTTCTGTTGGTGTGATAACTAGTAATTGGTACATTCTCACTAAAGAGCTATTTCTTAACATAGACCATGTTAATGCTACACTACTGTTTAAAGGCTAATCTCACACCTTCTTAGCCATGAGTCTGGCTTAGAATGGACTTCTCTTTGCAATAACTTTTGGTCACTGGAAATCCGTGGCCTCCAGTTGTGTTTGGGTACCAATGACTCCATTGGCCCAAAGAGTTGAAGGGATGACTGGAATTTCATCTGAGACTGTGGTGAAAATCCTCCCAAGGCTAAGGGGGTCAAGAGGTGCTTTGGAGAAACTTGGCACCATTTGAAATTGAGTAGCCACTTGAGCCAAATATAAAATTGTATTTACAGCTGACAGACTCAATTTGAGCCTTCAAATTTGTGGTTATTCTATTGTAAAGTAATATGTTGTTTATCTAGCATTTATTAGATTTTTATGCATATGTATTTTCACAATGTGCTCCTCAGTTTGAATTAAATCAGATTTTGCAAACTCAAAAAATAATAAAATAAAATCTGGAGTGAAACAAGGATGTCCACTCTCTCTACTACTCTTCCATATAATAGTGGACATTCTAGCAAGAGCAATAGGCAAGAGAAAAACATAATGGGGATCCAAATAAGGTAGAAGTAAAATGATACCTTTGTACAGATGAAATGATCCTGTATTTAGAGACCCTATACCTACCTTCCTCAAGTTAGTAAAGGTGTTGCTAACCTTTAGCAATGTAGCAAGGGTATAAAACCCACAAGAATCAGTAGTCTTTCTTTGCTACCAACAATGGGAACATCCAGGTTGAAATCCAAAAAACAACCTCATATGTATTAGCCTCAAAATCAACTCAAATCTAAACAAAACAACAACAACAACAACAAAACTGGGAATTAATTTTACCAAAAATGTGAAGGACCTCTACTGTGAAAATTTAAAAATATAAAAAGGGAAATTGAAGGAGATTGAAGGAAATGCAAAATCTTTCAATGCTTTCACAAATAACATTGTGAAAACTTCACTTCTGCCCCCAAACAATTGACAATGCACTACCCATAAAAATCCCAACAATATTCTTCAATGCAGTAGAGAAAGCAATCCAAATTTAATATGAAATTAGAGAATTACAGATGAAAAAGTAGGTTTAGAAATGAACTCATGGGCCTATAGTCATCTTACACACACACACACACACACACACACACACACACAAACACACAATGGAATTCTATTCACCCATTAGAAAGGATGACTTTTCACCAGTCTTAAGGAAAATGAAAGGCTTGGGAAAATTATGCTAAGAGAAAGAAATGCAGACGCAGAAAAATACAGGTTTCATGGATTCATTCATTTATGGTAGCTAGAAGGTGCCTACAAATCTACAAGTAAACAAGACAGATTCTACCCCTTCCCAGTTAGAATGGCCATTATCAAGAAAACTAATAATAGCAAACGCTGCCGTGGGTGTAGCCAATTGGGAACCTCCCTGGCCTGGCTTTGAACCATGATCCTCAGATCTCAGCTTCCTGAGTAGTAAGGATTGCAGGCATGAGCCACCAGCACCCGTCTCCAATTGGGAATTCTATTACACTGTTGGTGGGAAGTTAAACTTGTTCCACTCCTCTGGAATGCAGTATGGAGTTTCCTCAAAAGACTAAACATAGATCTCTCTTATGACCCCGTAATTCCCCTCATGGGCAGTAATCCAATAAATAAACAAGCTCACATTAACGCTACAAGCATAACCATGTTCAGGGCCCGGGCCCAGAGTTCAAGGACTGGAAAAAAAATGTTACCACTGCTGGTATTGGATCCCGAAAATATGAACTTTTTGACATAAGATAACAAACCATTCTATTTGCAGTAGCTAGGACAGGATTTAAATGTTGTGGGTGATAAAATGGCTTCTTTGTTGAATGTTAGGAAAAGATGTAGGCAGTCCAACAAAAGGGAGATTTTTTTTGGTCTTGGTAGAGGGGCTTTAAGTCTGGGCTTGTGTACTATCTCTGAGCTCTTCAACTCAAATGGAGATAAGAGTCTCAGGGACTTTCCTGCCAGGCTGGCTTTGAAAAGCAGTCCTCAGTTCTCAGCTTCCTGAGTAGCTAGGATTACAGCTGTGAGCCTCTGGCACCAGGCTAAAAATGGGGGATTTATAAAAAAGAAAATCCCCCTCTTCATCTATGTCTAAACCTCAGATATCACTATTAGAACACTTCACCCTCAACTCATTTCATCAGACATTTGTAAATTTTCTCTTTTCCTTCATGTGGGAATACTGCAGTAAATATCAACTCAACTGTGGGAATGGATCAATTGTATGGTATTTGCTAGCACATAAATCAGAAACTGTTACATCAAAACAAATGAAACCCTCATTTGGAATATTTTTTTCTCTTTTTATTACAAATCTGTGCTTGATTCCTTCCTAATGTGATATGGGACCTCGTAACTGAGTGATGACGTTTTCTTTCTCTTCAGCAATTGGCCTTCTCCTACATGTGGTCAAATATTTAAGAATGCAAAGATTTCCATTGATAATTCATTAAGCTGACCTCTAAGAAAATGCACATATCTGGAATTTGGTCTGCTGTCTTGTTCTTATATGCACAGGCTTTCTAAGATTTATTTGCTATACAAGGATTTGTATTTTCCAATCTTCGTGTGACCAATTTTAGTCTCTCTGATCAGTCTTTTGACCCTCTCGCTGAAGTCTTATTTCAGTCTGCCTCATAAAAATATATTAGTCATCAGATAAATGACTCTCAGCTTCCGTATTTTGCCTGACTTCATGTAGGCTGTGATAGTTGCCCTGAGTTGCTGTTCCTACTGGAGTTGTGTTTTGTTTTGTTTTTAGAGGCCTAGGATTACTATTCAAGGTAGTAGCTTCTCTGGACCCCTTTGATCCCCAGGCCTAGAGTCAATGGTTTTTTTTCCTAAAGATACAAAGAACAGCTGAATAAATTCCTGTTTTATTTGTCTCAAAATGAGGCAATCCGGCATCCTTGCAAAGCCATGGATAATCCAATGTAACCACTTAAAAAATGGTCTATCAAGATGGCTTTTCAAGGTTCATTTCCAAGTCACCAACATAAAACAGATCACATCCTTGGGAGCAGACTTTTGTAAGGAAGGTACCCCTTCCTTCCTTCTCTTATAATAGACCAAACCATAATATTCTGCAGTTGTGGTCAGCCTTGAGCACATTTTCCTTATAATATTCTGTAGTGTAAAAGAGGACCAACTATTAAAATAAAGGTGAAAATACTTATCTACTACACACTGATTTATCTTTTTTAATATCTGTTGTTATTTTCATTACTTCAAACATATGGATAATTTAAACTTGGGATTAAACCAGTGGCAAAATATTGATAGAAAAAACATTCAGTTTACCTTCATATATCCAATATAATACACTTAACCCTTTATGGAAAATTAAATCCAACTATAGAAACAATGGCAGGGATATAAAATAATCCTCAACTCAGAAATTCAGTCTCTCTAAAAGTATTTATTTGGTAGAAAACAATAAAATTTAATTAATGAATTTGACTTTTAAGTATCATCGGAAACACTCCTTATATACATAATTGTATATAATTTTACAGATGTCACCTTGGCAAGAATTTAACATGCATGTAGAAATCAAATTTCCACAATTTAAGCTAGATGAGAGGAGTCAAACTCTGATGTACTGTGTGGTGTGAATATTACCACAGCGCTTAACCCTTCCACCTAATACCAAGTCATGTGCAATAATTTATTATTTGATGTTAAGATGAGTGCGAAGTGTAGAAAACACTTTGAATTATTACATTAATTCGCAGAAATGAAACAATAATGATGTTATTCGTTTAAATTCTAATGCTTTTCAATTTTACAATTCATGCTATATATTATTAAACTTAGTTTCACTTTCTTTTCTATAGCTACTGAAATTAAAATTATATATTAAACATTCAATATTAAGAAATCAATATGTAACCTAATTTTAAAATGATATACTATTAAACTGTGATTTCAAGTATAGTTCCAACAAGTTGTGAGGTTAAAAAAACATTACTAGAATTATTAGTAATATTTTATAACTTACCAGCTTGTTATTTGTTTACTAATTGTGTCATTTTTTGTTCTTGGTCCACGTCATCTCTTCACCTTAATTATTTAGTTTTCTATTTTATCTCTATTGGTTTACTGATTGTACATTTTGTTTTCCCCTTTTAGTGACTGACATGAGGCTGAAAATCTGCATGCTAGTTTATTACTTCCTATGTTAAAGTCAAATTACTGCTCTCCACAGTTGTTTTACTCTTCTTTGTATAGTACAGCATTTCCCCACTCACATCTCCTGTACTGCTGCTTGCTATCATGTATTTTATGTTTTATATTTAAATTTTATTGTCAAGTTAATGTACAGAGGGGTTATAGTTACATAAGTAAGATAATGAATTCATTTCTTTTATAACTTGTTATCCCTTCCCCCATTTTTCTCCCTCTTCCATCCTAATGCCCCCTCAAGACTATTTCCAACGTATTGTCTTGTGAGTATCACTGTTGCATAAGTTCCCCCTTTTGTCCTTTGTCCTTTGTCTCACCGTTTTGCTTTTTCCCTTTCCCTTAACTAGTTCGGATCAACATATTTACAATATCCAGGGTATCAAAATCAAATACAGTTACTACAGAGGATAAACCATAGGTGTGGAAAACACAAAAGGATAAAAAGAAATCACATATTACATTTAGAACAACAAGAAATAACATATCTTGGAGATCATTTTCCTTGGAATCACCATACACCCTCATATGTACATAGCTATTGAGCTATTCTTCTCATCTACTAAGATTATCCTTGATGTACACAATAATGCTCCCCTATTACACAGTAATTCCACTTCTTGGCATTTACCCAAGTGATCACAAACAAGATCACACTAAAGCTACCAGAACAATTATGTTCATCACAGTATTATTTATCATAGCTAGGATAAAGAATCAACCCAGATGCTCCTCAGTAGATCAATGGATCAAGAGAATGTCACACACACACACATACACACACACACACACACACACACACACACACACACACACACACACACACACACATGGAATACTATGCTTCCATCAGAACGATGATACCACGTCATTTGTATTGATATGGAAGATCTTGGGGAAAAATCATATTAAGTTATGTAAGCCAAACTTAAAGAAACATAGGTCCCATGGTTTCCCTTATTTGGAATTATTAGTTTACATCTAGGATAATCTCATGTATTTAAATTTGACATTTTGTTCTATGTTGAGCATACAACGTTATTGCTACCTTGTTTGTTATTTCTGCAAACAGGCAGGTATATTTAAAGAATTACGTTCATGTCATCCATTACTGAAGGAAGAATATCTAAAAGAGCAGCCCTTACAAGGAAGAACTACTCTTACTCATTTAGCTTCATTCCTATCTTAGGCCAGTGTTGTCCTCTGTACATTCATGTTGTACATTAAAATTGTATACTTGGTCATCCTGTATATTTACTATCTTCTACATTGTGACCTAAATGCCCCAGCAATTCCAGTTTGCTTTACTTTAAAAAAAAATTCTCTCATAATGATTGAGGTTGGTGTGTGTGTGTGTGTGTGTGTGTGTGTGTGTGTGTGTGTGTGTGTGTAGTTTTACAAATATCAGAAGACAACATTTTTCTTCATTTAGAATACATCTTTCAGGTCATTGTAAGTTATGTCTAATTGGAGAAATCTCTTGCTATTTAAAAGATGAAACAAAAAAATATATTTGTGCATGCACACAGTTGCTTTATTAGTCTGTCGTTGAACACTTAACTTCTATTTATATCTGGGTGGCTGTTGTGAACAATGTGAATAACAAACAACTACAGATATATTTACGAGTTACCCAGAGAGAAATAATCAAATGATTGATGTGTCAGATGATATTTCAACTTTGCATTTCTTTAGAAAACTGCAAAGTACTTTCTACAATGAGAATACTAACCTGTATTTTGACCAAGAGTGTAGAAAATTTCCTTTTTTCACACTCTCACCAACATTATTACATTTTGAGTTTTTTAAGGGCAGGTTTTAACTATGTGCAGAAGAACCCCAGACTGGCCTTAGACTCAAATCCTCTTACTCCAAACTGCTAAATGCTTGGAATTATAAGCCTTTTCCACCACACCTGGTTCCTTAGATTTTTTTTATAAGATTTATAATAGTTATGAAGTAGTATCATAGTAATTTTCAATTGCATTTCTCTAATGACTTCTCTTCACAAAGCATTAGCCCAGCATAGAAGTGGTATTAAAAACTACTTTGTAAACACACTAGCACTTTTCAGGGCTTTTTGGAAAACATGTCTATTCAGAACTTTTGTCCATTTTTAATCGTTTCTTGTTAATCTCATCTTTAATCTCTCTATATAAAATCAATACTTAATTCAATATAGTAGAAAGGAAAAAATTAAGCAACTCCTAACATTTTTCAATTTTCAATAATATATTGTTTAAATCATTTTCTGTTTACACTTAAGACTATATAAATAAATTTAGTTAGACCTTTTACAAGGCTATATGTATTTTATTTGTGTTTCGTTCATGACTTTTTCCAAAGCTTGTGTGTCTAATTTTTCTAGGTTTCTTTCAGTCTCATGTAGTTCAGATTTCAAACTGAAGTATAAATTGAAAAACGCAAAAAAAAAAAAATAAAAACAATAGAGTTCCTCTCATCGGATGATGTCTCTACAAGTATGAGGAAAAAGTTCTATCTTCTATGGACCTTTGTTTGGCTATCAAAAAGAGAATTAATTCTTCTAGGTCTTCCCTATTTTTTCAATTTAACTTAAATGATGTAAAACACAATATACTACTCAGAGACTTTTACCTTTTCATCAGTTTTGCACATTTTCATATTGACTTCACCTCAGTCTACAACATTCCTTCATTATTCTGTCCCTGATGTTTTTATACTGCCAAGACATAATAAAACCAGTTTGATTTACAGCATGAGAAGGTATCCACCTGGCTGATTTTGAAGCAGAGCATGGTCAATAGAGAACAGTCTTTCTGCTTTTCTCATTACATGTAATGGCTTCTGTAATACTTATTGCATTCTATTTACTATTTAAAAAAAACTGCTGGCTAGTTTGTGATCATTTGGTTAAATACCCCAAAGTGGTATTGCTGGATCATAGAGGAGCTCTACGTGGAGTCTTTGGAGGAACCTCAATACTACTTTCCAAAGCTGTTGAACAATAGTACAATTGAACAATGGTAATGCATTA
Organism: Dipodomys spectabilis; assembly: GCF_019054845.1. Classification (NCBI taxonomy): domain Eukaryota; kingdom Metazoa; phylum Chordata; class Mammalia; order Rodentia; family Heteromyidae; genus Dipodomys; species Dipodomys spectabilis. The sequence goes on from NW_024870848.1 coordinate 1,208,975, forward strand.
AGGTTCCCTTCTGTCCACATCCCTTCCAGCATCTGCTGTTATTAGAGTTCTTGATCATAGCCATTCTAACTGGGGTAATATGGTATCTCAATGTTGTTTTGATTTGCATTTCTTTTATGGCTAGAGAAGTTGAGCATTTCTTCATGTGTCTATTGGCCATCCTCCTTTCCTCTTCAGAGAAGTTTCTCTTTAAGTCTTTAGCTCACTTATTTATTGGGCAGTTGTTTCTTTGAGGATTTGTCATTGGGGGATTTAATATTTTTGAGTTCCAGGTATATTTTAGATATGAGACCCTGGTCCGTTACCAACACAACTATGATTATTGCAGCATTATTTACCATGGCTAAGATATGGAACAAACCCAGATGAAAGGATGAAGAAAATGTGATATATATACATATATCTATGCCACCATGAGAAAGAATGACATTGCCCCATTTGTTAGGAAGTGGAAAGACATGGAAAAAATTATATTAAGTGAATTAAGCCAGGCCCCAAAAAACATAGGTCCCATGGTTTACCTTATTTGCAATAACTAGTATATATCTGAGACAAGCAGAAAAGGTCAGATAAGTTGATGTTAGGTGAAATGAACCCCAAGATAAGGATTCATTTTTCTTTCTTTATTGCAATTGTTTCGAAGATATTTATAAGATATTTTTTTGTTGATTTGTATGTCCATCCCCCATGGTATAACCCATGCTTTCACTGGATTTGATGTTGGTATAATTTGTGGAGGGGAAGGGAAAAAACAAATCGTTTAAATAGGGATGCAGGTGGACTCATTGCAATAATGAGATGTACAAGTCCTTATGTCGAAAAACAAACTTTACATCTTTGGCGGGAGGTGGGGGGTTGGTGGGATGAGGGGTTTGGGGGAGATGGGAAGGGATGGGAACAGGAAACAAAGAGGAGGCAACAATGCTTGATAAAAAATATACTCATTATCTTGCCCATGTAATTGTAAGCTCATTCCTAGAAGTTTATGTTAAGTTTTTCACATTTTATTTCTCTTAATTCTTAAGAAAACATTTGCTATAATTCTAATATTATTACCATTTTAGTGTTAGGAAATATTGTAATTAAAGGCACTAAGTGCAAGGCCCAAAGACACACAGTGGGGAAGGAAATGAGTCAAAATTTCCAAAAGTCAGCAATGAAAACAGTAGGTAAAATCCTCTCCATTCCCTTACTCTCTTAATTCAATATTCATGTTGTCCAAGAAATAATAGCATAGCAATTATTGCCAACAGTAATCGTTTTCTGTCACATTTTTCTTCAACACAGACTGTGTTGGTGACATTGGGTTATCATGCTCAGACCTCAAATTGAGGTCTAAAGAGAGACAAATTTCTTCTGTTCCACAGTTCCAGTATACGTTTTAAAAAGTACTAAAATTATCCAGTAGCTGGTGGCTCACGCCTATAATCCTGGCTACAGAGGAAGCTGAGATCCGAGGATTGCACTTCAAAGCCAGCCCAGGCTGTAAAGTCTATAAGACTCTTATCTCCAATAAACCACTAGGAAAGCCAAAGTGGCACTGTCGCTCAAAGGGTAGAGCACTCGCCTTCAGCTGAAAGGCGCAGGGACAGCGCCCAAGCCCAGAGTTCAAGCCACATGACCGATAAAAAAAAAAGGATTAAACTTTTAAATACCATAACTTACTGTCTTTTAAGAATCCAAAAATGAAATAAATTCACATATAATCACTCCAAAATGCTGTAAAAGCTGGAGATGATAAACAAGCCTCTATGAAGTAAATTTTCTTCTACTTTTTAAAGTATTCTGAAAGCCTTGTGCTGGTTGGTCATACCTGTAATCCTGTCTACACGGGTATCTGCTCAGGAACCTGAGATCTGTGGATAACCGTTGGAAGCCAATCAGGACAAAAATATTCATGAGATTTTTTTTTAATTAATGAACTAGCAAAGAGCCAAGAATGGAGATGTAGCTTATATAATAGCTCATCAACCTAGAAAGGAATAGCTTAGAGAGACCTTGATGCACTGAATTCAAACTCTGAGAATGAAAATGAGCAGGCACGCACACACACACACACACACACACACACACTCACACACACACGCACACACACACATTTATTCAAAATATATTCATATCAGTGTTTTCATTAAGTTCTTTGTTAACGATATTATATGGGTAAAATAGGGGTAATATTCTCTTCCATCCCAGAACATTTTTATGTTTTTTATTATAAAAGTACTGTACAGAGTGGTTACAGTTACATGAAAAAGGTAATGAATACATTTCCTATCAAGCATTGTTACCTTCTCCTTTGTTTTCCCCCACCATCCCTTCCTTCCCACCTCCACAAGTACACTGCCCTGCCCCCACCCCGCCTAAATTGTAAAGTTTGTTTTTCAACGTACTGTCTTGTGCATCACATTGGTGCAATGGGTCATACTGTATCCTTATTTAAGCATTTTGTTTTTTTCCTTTTCCATACCCAAATTAGAGAAGTGTATATACAAGATGGAGGTACACCAACATCAGATACAGTGAAAACAGGGGTTTAACTGTGGGGGATGCACATATAAAAAAATCACATTGTACATTATAAATACATTAGAAACAACAGAAACAAATAAAAAACCACTTGTGTCCCTATCTTGGGGTTCATTTACCTTAACATCATCTTATCTAGTCATATGCGCATGCTTTTGACCTTTTCTCTTTTTTTAACTGTGAAAATACCATACAGAGGAGTTACAATTACCTGGAAAAGGTAATGAGTACATTTCTTATCAAGTATTGATGCCTCCTCCTTTTTTTCGCCTTACCATACCTTCTTTGTTTATCCCAGACATACATTAGTTATTGCAAATAAGGGATACCAAAGGACCTATGCTTCTTTTTTTTATTGTGAAAATAGCATACAGAGGGGTTACAATTACATGGGCAAGATAACGAGTACATTTCTTATTAAGCATTGTTGGCTCCTCTTTGCTTCCCCTTCCCATCCCTTCCCATAATCCCACACTTCCCCCACCCGGTCCTCCTCCCCCCAAAGTTGTAAGGTTCATTTTTTTACATAATGACTTGTACATCTAATTGTTGCAATGGGTCCACCTGTATCCCTAGTTAAACGAATTGTTTTTTTTCCCTTCCCCTCCACAAATTATACCAACATCAAATGCAGTGAAATATGGGTTATACCTTGGGGGAAGGACATACAAAGCAACATAGAAATCTTCTTATAAATATGTTAGAAAAATTGCATGAAAGGAAAAAAACAAAAAACAAAAAAAACATTTGAATACTTATATTGGGGTTCATTCCCCTAACATCAACTTATCTGAACTTTTCTGCTTGTATCAGACACATACTAGTTATTGCAAATAAGGAAAGCATGGGATCTATGTTTCCTTGGGCCTGGCTTACTTCACTTCTTTGGGCCTGGCTTAATTTACTTAATATAATTTTTTCCAAGTCTTTCCATTTCCTAACAAACTGGGTGATGCCATTCTTTCTGATAGAGGAATAGAAATCCAGTACACACACACACACACACACACACACACACACACACACACACACACACACATTTTCTTGATCCATTCGTTTAGTGTGGGGCATCGGGTTTGGTTATGTAGCTTAGCTATGGTAAATAATGCTGCAATGAACATAGTTTTGCTAGTAGTTTTAGTATGGTCTTGTTTGTGATCATTTGGGTGAATGCCCAAAATGAGATTGCTGGGTCTTAGGGGTGCTCTATGTAGTCTTTTGAGGAACCTCCATACTACTTTCCAAAGCCTTTGAACAAGTTTAAACTCCCAACAACAATGCATTAAGGTTCCTTTCTGTCCACATCCCCTCCAGCATCTGTTCTTTTAAAAATCTGGAATGCTTCACGAACTTGCGTGTCATCCTCAGTCAGGGGCTATTCTTCTTTTTATTGTTCCAATGTTAGTGTATGTGCTACCGAATTGAGCACAGAACATTTTTTATATATAAAGTGTAATTGATTTTCTTAAACTAGACAATTCCACAAAAATTAAATTCAAAAGAATTGTCGTGAAATTTTAGAACAATGTATTTCTTACATAAGAACACTTTTAAGAATAAAGTCAAGTTTGACATGTCAAAAACAAAATAATTCCAGTTATTTATTGTTCAACGGATGTGTAGGGGGAGGAATTCAATTATTCTGTACAAGGAACCTGTCATAATGAACACTATAGATAGTGTTAAGGTTTGTTAAAAGTTTTAATGTTTTAAATATGTTTAATTGTGGGAATTTGCTCATATATGCCAAAATTAAGACTATTTAGCAGATTGTAAAACATTTCCATAAAGCATTTAAGATTCATGGTAGCAGTCATATACTACTAAGTATGTACATTTCAGAGTTTATAGAAACTTTACTAATGAGAAGTTGCAAAGTGTTTGTGTAAAGAAGCAGAGTGAAGATTTAAGATATTAACTTCACAGTTTCTGTCAAAATTTAAGGGCTTCCTTACTTTATATGTTAGTGAGGAACAAATGATGGTAGAAGCCATATACAAATGATGAGATGAACCATAAATAATAATCTTATTGGATAACTTTAAACGCTACTCATAGCCTATAAAATTCTTGTTGAACATCATAGACTTAGACAGTTTTAAATGTACAGCAATATAAGAAAATAATAAATCGAATATGTAGTACATTTCAAATACTGGAAACAGTGGTAAATGTTTTGTTTTTTATTTTATTAATCATTAATATTTATGTATTGGTTTTCCTTATTTGTAGCATTGTTTTCCTTGTTGTAATATAATACAACTTTTTGTAAGCCATCATTAAGAAGTACTTTGAGAATGTTATTGAGATGGCTACATCGTTTTTTATAGGTATATGTGAATTTACAATGAGCAAAATTAGTAAGAAAAAAATATTGATTAAAATTTTATCAATTAGAATCTGAATCAGGAGTGTTGATAAATGTCCACACCTAAAAGCATAGCCCTAGACTGAAGCACTAGTGTTACAATCTTGAGCACACAAAAGTGAGACTGTGTTTTGTTTTGTTTTTCTTTTGTTTGGTTGGTTGTGGGGCTTGAACTCTGGGTCCTGGTTGCTGTCTCTCAGCTCTTCAGCTCATGGCTAGTGCTACTACTTGAGTCACAGCACCTCTTCCATTTTTTTCTGCTTATGTGGTGCTGAGGAATGAAACCCAGGACCTCATGCATGCAAGGCAACACTCTACACTGAACCACCTTCCCAGCACCCGAGAGACTGTTATAAAAAAATCATCTAAATAATATTTACTTTCTGCTTTGGGTTATATAATGAAATAAAGAATATCTTTTTATGTTTTCTGAATGGTCATACTTCTAAATTTATATTAAATTCAGCCACTTTATCCTTTTCTTTTTTCTTTCTTTTTTCAATTTTTTATTGTGAAAATACTGTACAGAGGGGTTACAATTACATGGGCAAGATAATGAGTACATTTCTTATCAAGCATTGCAGCCTCCTCCTTTGTTTCCCATTCCTATCCCTTCCACTTTATCCTTCTCAAAGTCATGTAATATCTCTGAGAGTTTGCTTCTGTAAATATTGTTTTTGCATTGATAATTTATTCTGAGTCATTTTTATTTTTTTTTAATCAAAATCACTTTATATTTTATAGTTTTTATTGTTTTTTTTAGTGTGAAAATACCAGACAGAGGGGTTACAATTACATGGGCAAGGTAATGAGTACATTTCTTATCAAGCATTGTTGCCTACTCCTTTGTTTCCCCTTACTATCCCTTCCCATCTCACCCCCTTTACAACCCATTCCCCCTCCCCTTTCCCCAACCCGAAGTTGTAAAATTCGTTTTTCGACATAATGTCTTGTATATCTCATTGGTGCAATGGGTCCACCTGTATCCATATTTAAAAAAAAAAATTTCCCTTCCCCTCCACAAATTATACCAACCTCAAATACAGCGAAAACAGGGGTTATACCATGCAGGAGGGACATACAAAGTAACAAAGAAATCATCTTATGAATATGTTAGAAATAATTGCAGGAAAGAAGAAAATTTTGAATTATTATCTTGGGGTTCATTTCACCTAACATAAACTTATGTAACAATTTCTGCATGTCTCAGACATACACTAGATATTGCAAATAAGGGAAACCATGTTTCTTTGGGCCTAGCTTACTTCACTTAATATGATTTTTTCCAAGGTTTCCATTTCCTAACAAATGGGGCAATATCATTCTTTCAGATACAGACATAGAATTCCATTGTGTATATATACATTTTCTTGATCCATTCATCTACTGAAGGGCATCTGGGTTGGTTCCATATCTTAGCTATGGTAATGCTGCAATAAATATATTTGTGCTGGTAGCTTTAGTATGGTCTTGTTTGTGATCATTTGGGTAAATGCCCCAAAGTGGGATTGCTGGATCATAGGGAAGCTCTATGTGGAGTCTTTGTAGGAACATCCATACTACTTTCCAAAGTGGTTGAACAAGTTTACACTCCCACTAACCATGCATTAAGGTTCCCTTTTGTCCACATGCCCTCCAGCATCTGTTGTTATTAGAGTTCTTGATTATAGCCATTCTAACTTGGGTGAGGTGATATCTCAATGTTGATTGATTTGCATTTCTTTTATGGCTAGGGAGGTTGAGCATTTCTGCATGTGTTTTTGTTCACCCTCCTTTCCTCTTCAGAGAAGTTTCTCTTTATGTCTTAAGCTCACTTATTTATTGGGCAGTATTTTCTTTGAGTATTTGTGTTGGGGGATTTTGATTTCCAGGTCTCTTTTAGATATGAAACCTTTGTAGGTTGTATGGCTAGTGAAGATCATCTCGGATTCCCTGGGCTTTCTATTGATCCTGCTAGCTATGTCCTTTGCCATGCAGAAGCTCTGCAATTGCATGCAATCCCATTTGTCCAACCTTTCTTTCATTTGTTGTGTTTCTGGGTCTCTATTAAGAAAATTTCAGCCTGTGCCAAGGAGACCTATGGTTTCTCCTATTCCATCCTGTAATGTTTTCAGAATATCTGTTTTGACTACGAGGTCTTTGATCCATTTGGAGTTGATCCTGGTACAAGGTGATATATAAGGACCTAGCCTTAATTTTCTACAAGTGATTAACCAATTTTGCCAGTGCCATTTACTCAACAGCCTGTCTTCCTTCGATTTTATATTTTTAGATCCTTTATCAAATATTAGATGATTATGGGTCTGTAGGTTCATTTCTGAGTTTTCAATTCTATTCCATTGTTCTTGAGTTCTTTTCTTGTGTCAGTACAAAACTGTTTTAATTACTATGGCTTTGTAGTAGAGTTTGAAATCTGATATTGATATTCCTCCAACAATATTCTTTCTGTTAAGGATGACTTTTTGCAAATGGGGGTCTTTTGTTGTTCCATATGAATTTTTGGATTTTCTCTTCTATTTCCTTGAAGAATGCGGTTGCAATATTGATAGGTATGGCATTGAACTTGTAGATAGCCTTGGGAAATATTGCCATTTTCACAATGTTCATCCTTCCTATTGAGGAGCATGGGAGGTTTTGATTTCCTTTTTCAGATTTTTAAAGTTTTCATCAGAGAAGTCCTTCACTTATTTGGTTAAGTTAATTCCTAGGTATTTTATTTTTGTGGGGCTATTACAAATGGAAAAGCTTTCTTGATTTGAGCCATGCTTTTCTCATTGTTGGCATACAGAAAAGCCATTAATTTTTGAGGGTTAATTTTATACCCACCTATTTTGCCAAAGTTTTGAATCAGCTTGAGTAATTTGGGAGTGGAGTCTGTGGGATTCTTTAAGGACAAGATCATGTCATCTGCAAAGAGGGAGAATTGTACTTCTTCTTTCCCTATTTGCATCCCTTTTATTTTGGCATATTGTGTTATTTCTGCAGCTAGGCATTCTAATATTAAATTGAAGAGAAGTTGAGAGAGTGAACATGCTTGTCCCATTCCTGAGTTAAGAGGAAATGGCTTTAGTTTTTCACCATTAATTATAATGCTGGCTGTAGGTTTTCCATATACAGCTTTTATTGTATTGAGGAATATTCCATGGATTCCTAATTTTTCCAGAACCTACATCATAAAGGGGTGTTGGATCTGGTCCAATGCTTTTTCTGCATCTGTTGAGATAACCATGTGGTTTTAATTCTTGCTCTTGTTGATGTGATAAATTATATTAATTGATTTGTGTATATTGTACCAGGTTTGCATCCCTGAAATGAATCCTGTATGATAGTGGTGTATGATTTTTTGGATGAATAGTTGAAGTCGATTGGCCAAAATTTTGTTGAAAAGCTTTGTATCAATGTTCATCAATGAAATGGGTCTATAGTTCTCTTTCTTTGATGATTCCCTGCCTGGTTTGGGCATGAAGGTTATGATGGCTTCATTGAATGAGGTCGGTAGTGAACTTTCTCTTTCAATTTCATTGAAGAGTTGGAGGAGTACTGGGTGTGAGCTCTGTTTTGAAGCTCTTGTACAATTCCGCTGTAAATCCATCTGGTCCTGGGATTTTCTTAGATGGGAGGTCTTTTATTGCTGTGTCTTGATATTGGCCCCTTAAGATGTTTTAACTCATCTTGGTTTAGTATTTGCATGTTGATAATTGCTAACAAAAGGTCCATTTCTGCCAAGTTTTCAAACTTATTAGCATAAAGGTTTGAAAATATTCCTTTATAATGTTCAGAATCTTGGTTGCTTCTGTTTCGATGTTTCCATTCTCACATCTGAGTTTATTTACTTGGGTGTGTTCCTTCTTTTTCTGATAAGATTTGCTAATTGTCTGTCAATTTTGTTAATTTTTGCAAAGAACCAAATCTTTGTTTTGTTGATTCATTCTGTTTTTTGGTTTATTCTAATTTGTTTAATTCTGATTTAATGTTAATTATTTCTTTACATCTATTGAACTAGGGTTTATCTTACTGCTTTTTGTCTAGGTGGTTCAGATGTCTCATTAAATTGTTGGTTTCAGATCTCTCTATTTTGTTGGTTTAGGAACTCAGAGCTATAAATTTGCCTCTGAGTACTGCCTTTGCAGTGTCCCAGAGGAGCTGGTAATTTGTGTGCTCATTTTTGTTGAATATCATGGACATTTGAATTTCCTTTCTAATCTCTTCCCTGAACCCCTGTTTATTTAACAGTGTGTTGTTCAGCCCCCATGTGATACAAGACTTTTTTTTGGTGGCTTTTGGTGTTGAGTTCTAATTTTATTCCCTTGTGGTCTGAGAGAATGCAAGGTGTAACTTGGGCAAGTTTGCTTTGTGACCTAAAATGTGATCTCTTTTGGCAAATGTTCCATGTGCTGGAGAGTAAAACATGTATTCTGATGCTACTGGGTGAAATATTCATTCAATAGATGTCTGTTAAATCTATTTGCTCTATGCAGTTGTTTAGATCTGTGGTTTCTCTGTTAATTTTTTGCCGATTTGATCTATATAGTGGGCATAGTGTTGTGTTAAAATCCTCAACACTTAATATCTTTGGATCTATGTGAGATCTGAGGGAAAATAGTGTCTCTTGGATAAATTTGGGCACTCCATTGTTTGGCGATTCCATATTTAGAATTGTAATATCCTTCTGAAGTAGAGAACCCAGAAGTCATATGTAGCGACCTTCTTTATCTCTTTACACTAATTTTAATTTGAAGCATATTTTATCTGAAATTATTATTGCAACTCCTTCCTGTTTATGGCAGCTGTTTGCTTGGTAGATTTTATTCCAGCCTTTCATTATCAAAATGTGTTTGTTTTTATGGGCAGGGTGTGACTCCCGAAAGCAGGAGATAGAGTTATCCTGCTTTTTAATTCAACTAGACAGAGTATTTCGCTAAATTGGAGCTTTAAGTCCGTTAATGTTGAGAGGTAGGACTGAGAGGTGTTTGGTAGCTCCTGCCATGCTATCCATCTCCTTGGGGGTTGTGGAAACTTGGTTCTTCCTATGGTTCTTGGATTCTCAGTTTGGGTGGTTTCTTAGCCATTATTGTGGTCTTGTTGGTTTTCTGTTTGTAGGTCATCTTTAAGTATTTTTTATAGGGCTGGTTTGGTGGAGATATATTTTTCAGTTTTTCTTTGCAATGGAAGGTTTTTATTTGACCTTCGGTTATGAAGGATAATTTAGCTGGGTACAGTATTCTTGGTTGAAACTTGTTTGTCTTTAAGGCATGGCATACAGCCTTCCAGGCTCTTCTTGCTTTAATTATCTCTGCTGAAAAATATAAGGTGATTCTATTTGGTTTTCTTTTATAGGTGATTGATCTTTTCTCCTTGACATCTTTTGGAAATTATTGTTGGTCTGAATTGATCCTGTGTGGATAGAATGTGCAATGGGAAGTGCTGTTCTGGTCTGGTCTATTTGGGGTTCTACAAGCATCTTGTATCTGAATAGGCCTATCTTTTTGTATGTTTGGGAAGTTCTCTGCTAGGATTCTATTAAACAAATTTCCTAGACATTTAACTTCTATGTCTAGGTGTTCCTCTACACCAATTTTCCTCAGAATAGGCCTTCTGATTGTGTTTTCCAAATGTTGAATAGATCTATCATGTTTCTTGGATTTGTCTTGGAGAGTTGTATGTTCTTTCTCTATAATACCTAGGCTATCTTCAATCCCTGAGATTCGATCTTCTGCATGGTCTAACTTACTGTTAAGTCCTTCTACTTGGTTTTTTATTTCTTTTCCTTCTAATTGGTCGGCTTTGATGGCTTCAAATTCTTTGTTGGAGCTTTGTTTTAGATCTTGTATGAACTTCTTTACTTCTTTAATTTGGTGGTCTCAAATCACTTAGTTGATTGGTTATGGTTTACTTGGACTTCCTTTCCTCCTGTCGGGCTCCATTCAGCATTCCCTTTGTGGTCTTTCTGAATTCTTTCAGCTGTTTATAGATTCCATGAATGCCTCTATTGATCTTTGTTTATTCTCATACCGCTTTCACAATTCCTGTGTTACTCTTTGATTAGCTTCCTGTAGTTCTCTTTGACTTTTCTTAGCCTGCTCTCGCAATTCCTGTCTCTCTTTGTCTGTTCTCTGCCTGCTCACGCAATTCCTTTCTTTCTCTTTGACTCTTCTCAGCCTGTTCACGCAATTCCTTTATTTCTCTTTGTTCTCAACCTGTTCACGCAATTACTGTATCAATCTTTGAGTAGTTTCCTCACAGTCACGAGATTCCTATATTAATGTTTGGTTTGCCTCCTCTCTCTCTCCCTATCACGTTCAAACTGAGTCCTTTTCTAGCTTTCATTCTTTTCATTCACCAGGTTTACCAGTAATGTTTGTAGTGCTTTGTGGGAACTCTCCTCTGGATTATTCATTAACTGTTGTGTCACTGGATTATCATAAATGAGAGTTGAGATAACCACACTTGCCATTTTTCTCGTGTTTTCCGGCTTGTTCTGCACACTTGATATGAAAGTGAGACCAATTTTTTGCTAAAACACTATTTTAAGGCAAGAATCATCCAAAGTCCTGTAGTTGCACAGTCAAAATGGCTGCAGATACAACCTAGTTCAACAGATACCATCTATTCAACATCAAACAACTATGCATTAATGGGCTAAGAACACAAAGACGAATTTTTCAAATCAGAAATTATTATGTTTAGGGAGAAATGTGGGGAAAAATAGGATTAGAAGTATGTGGAGAGGTTAAAGTAAATTTAACCAAGTCCTAATCTCAGAGAGGGAAAGGGATTGGACAGAATGATAGGAGAGAAATTAAAAAGAAGAAAATCAAAAATGTAAAAATAAAAATTTAAATTTAAAAAGTGAAACACTTAAAAATTATGTAACTTTAAAGAAATGATATTGAGAGAAGAAAAGGATAGGATGACAGGAGGGGGATGATAGAAAGAAGACATGAAAAACTAAAAAATAAAAATTCTTAAACGTATTTACTTGAAAATTATGTGGTACAAAGATATAATACTTCTATTAAAAAGTTAAGCCTGGGGCCGGGGAATTAGCCCAGTGGAAGGGCGCCAGCCTGACGCATGCAAGGCCCTGGGTTCAGTCCTCAGCCCTGAGAAAATAAAAGACAAAAAAAGTTAAGCCTAAAAGTTTGTAAATTAAGTAATACATTTCTGGATTAATTATGTACACAATGGGGGATAAGTTCTAACAATCGTTGATGGGTATTTATCTGGGGATGAGGCAAAACAGCAATTAAGTCACGCAAAAAAAAAAAGAAAAACAAAAAAATGAAAAGAATGAAAAAATTAAAAAAATTTTAAAAGGACCAAAAAGTCAATAGTGATTTTTTTTTAAAATAAGCAAACACACACACACACACACACACACACACACACACACACACATGCACACATCTAAAATAAAAATTAGGAGAAGAAGAGAAAAAAAAGATTAACAAAAAATTTTTTTAAAAATGGTACCAAAAAGAGTTCTTTAATTTTTTTTTGGTGAGGAGGGTGAGGAATGGGAAGATCCTGTATCTCCCCTCTGTCTGTAACCAGTCTCTTCGTGGAGTCAGGGGTCTGCTTGTGGTGTTTGGTTTTCCTGTGGCTTGATTGATTTCTTACATCAGTTTGTTTCAGCAGTCAATAAAATGCTCTGCTTTATCTAGGATTTTTTGATCCTCCTTCAGGCAGTTCAGTGGGAGGGAGATTTGCTTTGAGTATCACGAAAGAGAAAGATGACTGTTTCCTCTAGTTTGGAGATGTTGTGATGAGGCTAAGTTCTGGGTAGGGTTGAGGCGTTTCAGTAAACAGTAGCTTTTCCCTGAGGGGCTAGCTCCTGAGACACTCCCAGACCCCAGCCTGGAGCCATTCACAAGGTTTGTTTACTGAATTTCAATTGATTGCCTAGGCTGCTGTAGGTAGGGGCAGCCTCTGGTTCTGTTAACCCAGTGAAGATAGTCACTCCTCTGGGGGGCAGAATTCTCTCTGCTTGGCCTAGGTGACTTTCTCCTGGGTGGATCTGAGCCTGGAAGCTCAAGTCAGATTCCTATGACCTGCTAAATGACTCTTTTGTTTTCTTCCAAGACCCTGAGTTGGAGCTAGTTGCTCAGCCTGGCCTTTCTCAGTATCAAAGATGATGTCTGGTGGAGGGGAGGGGTAGCCTTCCCTCCTCTGCTCCGTGAGAAGGAGTGAGGATGTCAGGATTCTACTCAGACAGGAGTCTTTGTTCCTGGGTATCTCTGGTCTGTGATCTGCAGGATAAATTTATCTGCTCCTTGTCAGTTCTTGTTGGTGTTGAGTAGAATCCGCTCACCCACTGCATATGACGCCTTTGTCCTGGACTCTCTGTTTTAGATATGGTGGTTATGGGTGCCGCAGCCGCTGCCCCAACCGTGGCTACTGGCAAGTGCTCAGATCTGTCTTCTTGCCTGGATCTTCCCTCTCTAGCCAAACTCTGTGTACAGTGATGGCACACTTGGTGTGATTATCTAGGCTATTACTGTTCACTGGAACACTAAAACTGCTTTGTATGTGAGATCTTGTTTAGCCTCCAGGTTCTCCTCTACCATTTCCTCCGACCTCCATGAAACTCTTTATATTTTATGTTGATTGGTTATTATACAACAAATACCTTCAAATGTACATGTAGTATCTAAAGATAGCCATGTGAATATTCTCATACAGCTCTTATTTATCTGTTATGCACTTTCAGTATTATTATATTTCTCTCTCTCTTATGCTCTCTCTCATTCCCTCACTTTCTCTTTCATGCTTCATGTCTGATACTTAGAATTTCTGGTGGTCTACTATTATCCTTCAGGATCCACTGGTTTGTGGGAACATGGTAATACAATCAGTTACCCTTGCCTTATTTAAGAGTTACAACTGTGATGTGTTATTATTATTTGCCATTCTAAATAGTAAAACAACAGATCTAGGAATTCCTTTTCACTTTTATTACTATTATAAATTTTATCTCCCTAGGAATCATTGGGATGGATAAGATACTTTTAAGCTGTGACCTAAAAGTACTTTTTCTTTTACAAACAACCTTTTACTTTGAGTATCAGTGAATAACTACATGTAATGAAACAAAGCTATCCTATGGAAAGTAGACTGAAGTTGTTCACAGGGATGAAAAACAAGATAATGGGGAAGTGAGTACATCATAGAGCACAGATCATCAGAGCAGTTTATCATGTATGCTTGTGAGAATGACAATGTGTTAGGAACTATAGATTAAATCACGGAACACTTGATATATATATGCAAATATATTTATATTTGTTTATATATGCATATATGTATGTGCCCTTATATATGTACACATGTATGTTACTATCCTCACAAATACACACATACATATACTCAGGTATACATGTAAACATGGAGAAAGACACATAGTTACAGTCAACACAAATTTCACTAGTTGTTGAATATGACTTAGACGGAATGCTTGGAACCAAATATGTTGAAGATGCATTTGTCTCTAAGAGTTCTTTTACCATTCCTCTTACCTCTTAAAACTGGTACATTTTAACACATGAGATTCGACTTGCAAAATGCAGTACAAGTGATAGCAAGTCATTCAGAAATCTCAGTAACTAAAGGTCATATGGTGTCTCCCTGCTCCCGATGGAATGCTTGCTCTTGTAGACACTCTCAACAACCAAAGTAGCAGAAGAATATCCTATCAGAGTATATAATATCAGTGGGGGGTTGGAGGGAGGATTTGGGTGATGTGAAAGGAAGGGATGCTAGGGGAGAAACAAAGGATTGGGTAACAATACTCAATAAGAAATGTACACATTACCTTCCCTATGTAACTGTAACCCCTGTGTACAGTGTCTTTACAATAAAAATATATATTAAAAAAGATACAAGGAAAACTTCTGTACTTATGTGAAGTTGTATTTATCACTCAATATCAGTAAGGTATTGGTTTTAGGACCACAGGCATATTAAAATTTTGGATCCTCAAACATTTTACTTGAACACAGTATATTATTTACATTAGAATGTGTCCACAACCTAGTTCAGTGTAATTGCTATGAAACGCTTTACTACATTTTATGTTTGAAGTGGAAAATAAAAGTATATGCACTATCAACAGAAACAATTTTTTTCAATTTGTTTTGTCTTTTTGCCTGCATTTTGTGGATGGAATTGGGAGAAAAATTTTGAAAAGCTCAGATTTCATCACCAAGAGCTGTCTGCAAAATATAAAAGGATCTAATACAGCATATTGAATAATATGGAACTCTAAGGAGAAGTACTTGAATTGAGACATTATCAGAAAATCTAACCACGCAAGGACTTTTAGAAATGCTGCTGCTAGATTTCTAATGGAAAGCTTTCATAACCCTTTGTGAAAAAAAAGTCAGAACCTCATTGAAGTGTAGATGGTTTTCCCTCACCTTTCTCTCAAGCTCAGTCATTATCAATCAACATATAGCTAATCTTGAATAATCCTCTAATAACAAAATGTTAATGGAATGTTCATATGCAGAAAACCTGGGAAGGCAAACTTTTTCCAGTTAAGACAATCTGTATTCTATGCTCCAGAAGAGAGAAAACTAGGTAAGCATCCATTTATAACCTTCTGAATAGTTCTGATTTTGCCCTCATCAGTTATTTATCCATACCTGTGATGGAGTGAGAGGATTTTAAAAGAATTTCGTGATCTAAAATTTAAATTTAAATGTGGAATGAAATTAGTTCCAATACATTACATTAAGATATTTAGAAGCAAGTGAAAAACCTAAAGGTCTATAAGTTTTTATTGGAAGTATAAGGATATTGGAATTTGGTTCTCTATATTTTAAGCAATTTGCAAGAAGAATTGGCAAAATACAATTTACATTTGGAGTAGACTTGTCACACTTATTTTTGTATATTGAAAGGAGCAAAAGCCTCAACAATATGTCAATGCTATCCTCTTATTTATCTCTAAAGCTTTATGCATCTGATCCATTAACATTAAAATTTCAAAAAAATAATTTTTAGCTAGTTGTCCAAAGGGGTTTTGCTTCATCATGTCAGTGTTGAATAGAGTATATGTGCATTTCAATGTACAATGCATCTGGGTCATTGTCAACCTTTCCATTTTTCTTTCTTTCTTTACCCCAAACCAACATATCCCTTCAAGTTTCCTAATTATATTCTCACTTATGTATATTGAGTTATATGACTGTATTAGTCCACCATTTCCCTCTCCATTCTTCTGCCCTACTCCCTATATGCTCAGCTCTCCCTTTTAAGACTTATTTCAACTTCATGGGATTTTGTTAAATATCTCTGCCCTTGGAATGTGGCTTTGGGTTTGCCATATGCTCTCTTCCACGTTTGACCTACATAAATGAGGATATTTCTCCATTTTTCTAACCTCTGAATGCCTGAAATAGGTCATTAATCTGGGTATCTATTTCATTTTTTAAATTTCAAATATAATATAAACTTTGTTTTGACTAGTCATTTTCTAAAAATGAGTGATATTCATGAACATTAATATTTTGGTACCTTTAAGTAAATTGAGACTGTAGTAACCTTGATGATAATAGTAACCAATCTATTTTAAGTAGATTGAGATGTAACTAAAGTATTTTCATTATATTTATTTCTTAGTGATCATTCCTGTAATGATTAAATGAGACTTTTCCATCCAGTTTAGGTTAAGAGCGTTAAGTAATGGACTAGATCACAAGTAAATCCGATACTGTTTTAGGCTACAAGGGTTCAGGAAAAGGTAGGATCAACGCATATTACAGTATTTTTCCTGATAAGAGAATTTGAGGAGAAGTTATTTTATAATGGTTCATGTTATGGAACCAATGACTTCAGAGGAAGAATCAGAAAATTTGTGGGAATCAGGGCAATCTGAAACTCATTTCCAGAGTGCAAACTGATTAAACTACAGCATTTTTCTTAAACATTAGAATTGGTCTATCATTAGGGTGAAAGTTAGGTTTCAGTTGCAGCTGTGGTTAGTGTTAGCATTAGGGCAATGGAAAGTTTAGGGTCAAACTGAAACTATCTTCGAATAACAAGTCATGTTAGAATTAGGATGAATGTGAAATAGGAAACTTCTAATTATATTAAGATTAGGATATGGTTAGTGTGAGTGTTAGCCTCAATATTCCAGTTTAGGTTAGAGTTACAAAAATGGCAAGATAATGAGTAAAACTACAAACTATTTTTAGAGAGATAAGTTGAATAAAGGTAGAATGAATAAATGTAATGTATTTGTATGGCTTTTAGAATCCAAAGGCTATTAGTTCTATGGTTAGGGGTACGGTTCTAGTTCAGGTTAGACTTAGGCTTAGGGAAGGGTAAGCTTTAAGGTAAAACTGAGTTTTCTGCTAACATTTTCAAGTAAAATAAGTGTGAAATTTACCAAAAACTACAGAGTTTTCCTAATATTCCTATTCAGGGTTCAATAAGGTTAAATTTAGAGTTAGGTTTCTAGTAAGGTTTAGATTTATAGTTAGAGTTAGGAACTAGAGTATAATTGAAGTAAACCTGCAACTTATTTTTGGAGATAGAGGAGTTCAGTAAAAGTTAAGATTAGTGGAAACTATGATAGTTTTCATGATATGAACATTTGAGGTTAATATTCATAATAGGGAACGATTTCAGAGTCCAAGTCAGGGAATCTGTAGGATTTGGAACAAAGTGTAAATAAATCATTTCAAAGACAATGAGTACCTGTTAGTATATATTTTCCATTAATTTTAGGATTGGGTTAATATTATCATCAAGGTTACTCTTAGGGTTCTGACCAGGATTAGAGTGAGGATTATGGAAATGGAAGGTTGAGAACTTGTGAGATTTACTTCCTTCGTGTATGTATATGTCCTATTCTAAGGCTTGAACTCAGGGCTTGGATTCTATCCCTGAATATTTTGCTGTAGGCTAGCATTCTACCACGTGAGCCATGATTCCACTTCCAGCGTTGTTTGGCAGTGAATTGGAGGTGAGAGTCAGTCTCACAGATTTTCCTATCCAAGCTGACATTGAATTGAGATCCTAAGATCTCTGCCTCCTGATTAATGGTAAGATTAAACTCACTTCTCTTCAATCTAGTATTAGCATGCCTAGCTACAGCAATAAGGCAAGATGCAAACATAAAGGGGATCAAGATGAGGAAAGAAGAAATAAAACAATCCCTCTTTGCAGATGACATGATCTTGTATTTAAAGAATCCCATAGACTCCACTCCCAAATTATTCTAGCTGATTCAAAACTTTGGCAAAGTAGCAGGGTATAAAATTAACACCCCAAAATCAATGGCTTTTCTGTATGCCAACAATGAGAAAAGTGTGGCTGAAATTAGGAAAGCAACTGTAATAGCCCCACAAAAAATGAAATACCTAGGAATTAACTTAACCAAAGAAGTGAAGGACCTCGATGATGAAAACTTTAAAAACTTGAAAAAGGAAATCAAAACAGAACTTAGAAAATGGCAAAACCTCCCATGCTCCTGGATTGGAAACATTAACATCGTGAAAATGGCAATATTTCCCAAAGCTATCTACAAATTCACTGCAATACCTATCAAAATTCCAACCTCATTCTTCAAGGAAATAGAAGAGGCAATCCAAAAATTCATATGGAACAATAAAAACCCTGAATAGCACAAACGCTCCTCAACAGAAAGAAAACTGCTGGAGGAATATCACTACCAAATTTCAAACTCTATTATAAAGCCATAGTAGTCAAAACACCTTGGTACTGGCATAAGAACAGATGTCAGGACCAATGTAATAGAATTGAAATCTCAGAAATGAACCTACAGACCTATAGCCATCTAAACTTCAATAAGGGCGCTAAAAAAATAGAATGGAAGAAAGACAGCCTAATCAGTAAATGGTGCTGGCAAAATTGGTTAACTACTTGTAGAAAACTAAAGCTAATCCTCATATATCACCCTGCACCAGAATCAACTCCAAATGGATCAAAGACCTCGGAGTCAAAGCAGACACTCTGAAAACATCACAGGATAGAATAGGAGAAACCCTAGGTCTCCTTGGCGCAGGCCGAAATTTTCTTAATAGAGACTCGGAAACACAACAAATCAAAGAAAGGTTGGACAAATGGGATTGCATGAAGTTGCAGAGCTTCTGCATGGCAAAGGACAAAGCTAGCAAGATCAATAGAAAGCCCACGTATTGGGAGAAGATCTTCACTAGCCATACAACAGACAAGGGTCTCATAGCTAAAATATGCTAGGAACTCAAAAAATTAAACCCCCCAACAACAAATCCTCAAAGAAACAACTGCCCAATAAATAAGTGGGCGAAAGACTTAAAGAGAAACTTCTCTGAAGAAGAAAGAAGGATGGCCAATAGACACATAAAGAAATGCTCAACCTCCCTAGCCATAAAAAAAATGCAAATCCAAACAACATTGCAATACCACCTCACCCCAGTTAGAATGGCAAAAATCAAGCACTCTAATAACAACTGATGCTGGAGGGGATGTGGACAGAAGGGAATCTTACTTCGTTGTTGGTGGGAGTTTAAACTTGTTCAACCACTTTGGAAATCAGTATGGAGGTTCCTCAAAAGACTTCACATAGAGTTCCCCTAGACCCAGCAATTCCACTTTTGGGCATTTACCCAAATGTTTACAAACAAGACCACACTATAGCTACCAGCACAACTATGTTTATTGCAGCATTATTTAACATAGATAAGATATGGATCCAACCCAGATTCCCCTCAGTAGATGAATTGATCAAGAAAATGTGGTATAGGAGGTCTGGGAAATGGTGTAGGAGAAGCTGGAGTCTAAGTAAGCTCTCGCATAGAAAGCCGTTTTAGAGTTCCAGTGAACAGTCCTAAGCCAGAGAATTACACCAAGTGTGCCATCACAGGACAGAGATTTAGGGCAGAGAAGGAAACCTAGGCAAGGAGACACTTCTGAGCTTTTGCCAGCATCTGCCGCAGCGGCGGCTGCTGTGGCCACGGTGGGCGAGCACAGGAGCCATACCTGAGCAACAGAGAGTCCAGAACGAAGGAGCCAGATGCAGCAGGCGAGCGGATCCTACTCAACACCAGCAAGAACCGACAATGAGCAGACATCTTCATCCTGCAGTTTGCAGACCACAGACGACCCAGGAACTAAGACTCGGCGTGAGTAGAAGGCTGACGTCCTCACTCCTTCTCAGGGAGCAGAGGAGGGAAGGTCAACCCTCCCCCCCCCAGCACCAGTTATCTCCATCTTGGATACCGACAAAGCTCGGAGGAGCTGCTAGCTCCAACTCAGGCCTTGGAATAAAACAAGTCATTTAGCAGGTCACAAGACCTTAACGGCAGCGTGACCTGCCAGACTCAGCTCCACCCAGGGAAAATCACACAGCTCGGGCGCCAGCCCTAGGAGTGGGTTTCTTCACTGGGTAATCAGAGCCAGAGGCTGCCCCTCCCTCTAGCAGCCTGGACAATCAATTGAAATCAGTAAACAGAAACCCTGAGAATGCCCCCAGGCTGGGCTCTGTGAGGTTTTCACAAACTAGCCCTGGAAAAGCTGCTGTCTGTTGAAAGGCCTCAACTCTACCCAGAACCTAGTCTCATCACTGCATCCCCCTCTTTTGTGATACTCAAAGCAGATCTGCCTCCCAATGAACTAGCATGGGAGGAGGATCGCCAAATCCTGGGTAAAGCAGAGCATTTTTCTGCCTGTTCGAACAAACTGACTTAAGAAACCAACCAAGCCACAGGACCACAAGCAGACCAGAGACTACAAGAGGCTGGTTAGGGACACAAGGGAGATACAGGATTTTTCCCACTCCTCCCAAAAAAAAAAATCAAAGTTTTTTTTTTTTTTATTCTCTTCTTCTTCTTCGTCTTCTTTTTTTTATTTTTTATTTTTGGTACCATATATAAAATTTTTTTTTCTTTTCTAAAACTTTTTTTAATCTTTAATCTTTGCCTTTTTTGAAAAAAAAAATTGTTTTCCAGAAACTTTTTTTTTCCTCTTATAATTTTTATTTTAGAGATACGTGAGTGTGCGTTTTTCTTTCTTTTTTGGTCTTCTTTCACTTTTTTTTCTTTTTTAATTATCTTTTTGTTTTTTGTTTAGCTCTACTGAACTTCTCATCTTTCTCTTCTTCCTTTCTTATCCTTTTCAACTTCTCCTCTCTTTCGTTCTTCTTTATGTGACTTAATTCTTGTCCTGCACATCCTCAGATAAACCCGTAGTTGAATATTAGACCCTATCCCCATTGTGTACACATTTAACCCACAAATTTATTACTCAAGTCAAAACCTCTAAGACTTAAATCCCTTAATAGCAGTACTACCTCTTTATACCTATATAATATTTTGACAATTTTTATTTTAAAGTTTTTTCACATCTCCTATATATCCCTCCCCTTCTCTCAATAAATTCACCATCTTATCTAAATAGATTGTTATCAATCTACATAATTTTATTAATTTTTACCTTTCTATTTTTTCTGGTCTCTTTTCTTTTCCCGTTCCCTTTCTTCTTTTTTTCTCTCTCTCTACTTTCATCTTATCCAACCTATTTCCTGCTTTGAAATTAGGACTAAGTTAACTCTCCCTGAGCCTCCCCACATCACTCTATTCCTATTTTTTTTTTACCAACATCTCTCCCTAACCCTAATAATTTCTGGTCTTCCAAATTCTTCTTTGTGGTTCGTAGCCCATTAACGTATAGTTGTTTGATGTTGAATAGATGTATCTGTTGAACTAGATTGTATCTGTAGACTATTGACTGTGCAAATTCAGACTTCGGTTGATGCTTGCCTTAAGATAGTGGTCTAGCACATAACTGATGCTATTTTCATCTCAAATGGGCAGAGTAAGCCGGAAAAAGAAAAAGAAAAATGGCAAATCCGAGTATCTCAACTCCCAATGTTGATATTCAGTGGACAGAACAGATAGTGAATAATCCAGAGGAGAATTCCCAAATAGCTCTACAAACACTGCTGGCAAACATGATAAATCGAAGATTGAAAACATACAAAGGACTCTGTATGAGCGTGATAGAGAGAGAGAGGAGACAATCCAAAAGTTTATACAAGAATATCATAAGCGTGAGGAACCTACTCAAAAACTGATACAGGATTTGCATGAGCAGCTTGAGAATACTCAAAGAGAAAGGCAGGAATGGCGTGAACAGGCTGAGAACACTCAAAGAGAACTACAGGAATCCTATGAACGGGAGGAAGCTAATCAAAGAGTAATACAGGAATTGAGAGAGCAGGAAGAGAATACACAAAGATCACTAAAGGCATTCATGAGATCCATTAACAAAGAGCAGAAGGAAGTCAGGGAGACCACAAAGGGAATGCTGAATGGAACCCAACAGAAGGAATGGGAATCCAAGGAAACCATAACCAATCAACTAAGTGTTCTGAGAATAATCACTGAACCCCAAATTAAGGAAGTAAAGAAGTTCATACAAGATCGAAAACAAAGCTTCCACAAAGAATTTGAAGCCATCAAAGCTGAACAATTAGAAGGAAAAGAGATAAAAAACAAAGTAGAAAGTCTTGAATGCAGGTTAGACCATGGAGAAGATCGAATCTCAGGGATTGAAGACAGCCTAGATGTTATAGAGAAAGAACATACAACCATCTAAGACAAGTCCAAGAAATATGATAGATCTATCCAACACTTGGAAGACACTATCAGAAGGCCTAATCTAAGGATAATGGGTGTAGAGGAGCACCTAGAAACAGAAGTTAATGCCCTAGGAAAATTAGTTAACAGGATCCTAGCAGAGAACTTCCCAAACATGCAAAAAGATAGGCCTATTCAGACACAAGAAGCTTTTAGAACTCCAAACAGACCAGACCAGAATAGGACATCCCACTGTCACATTATAATCCACACAGGATCAACTCAAACCAAGGAAAAGATCCTTAAAGCTGTCAAGGAGAAAAGATTAATCACCTATAAAGGGAAACCAATTAGAATCACCTCAGATTTCTCAGCAGAGACAGTCAAAGCAAGAAGAACCTGGAATGATGTATGCCATGCCCTAAAAACAAACAACTATCAACCAAGAATACTGTACCCAGCTAAACTCTCCTTCATAACTGAAGGCCAAATAAAAACCTTCCATAGCAAAGAAAAATTGAAACAGTACATCTCCAGCAAACCTGCCCTACAAAAGATTCTTAAAGATGTCCTACACGTAGAAAACCAACAAGGCCAAAATAAAGGCCAAGAAACTGCACCCAAACTGAGAATCCAAGAAACATAGGAAGAACCCAGTTTTTGCAGCCCCCAAGAAGGTGGATAACATGGCAGGAACTCCAAAACACCTCTCAGGACTTTCTCTTAACGTTAACGGATTAACTCTCCAATTAAGCGAAATAAACTGTCTAGTTGGATTAAAAAACAAGACCCCTCTATCTGCGGTCTTCAGGAGTCACATCTTGCCCATAAAACCAAAAACATTTTCAATGTTAAATGCTGGAACAAAATCTACCAAGCAAACGGTCCCCATAAACAGGCGGGAGTTGCAATTCTAATATCAGATAAAATAAACTTCAAATTAAAATTCGTGAGAAGAGATAAAGAAGGCTGTTACATACTAATTAAGGGATCTCTCTTTCAGGAGGATATTAAAAATCTAAATATCTACTCACCAAACAATAGAGCACCCAAATTTATCCAAGAAACACTACTTTCCCTCAAATCCCATGTAAATCCAAAGACAGTAATTGTTGGGGATTTTAACACACCACTCTCCCCACTAGATAGATCAACTCGGCAAAAACTCAACAGAGAAACTCCAGATCTAAACAGCTGCATAGATCAACTCGATTTAACAGATATCTACCGAACATATCACCCAGCAGCATGAGAATACACGTTTTTCTCAGCAGCACATGGAACATTTTCTAAAATAGCCCACATTTTAGGCCACAAAGCAAGCTAAATTCAGAAACATTGAAGTTTTACCTTGCATTCTCTCGGACAACAAGGGAATAAAAGTAGAACTCAACACCAAAAGCCACCAATGAAAGTCTGGTATCACATGGAGGCTGAACAACACACTGCTGAATCACAAGTAGGTCATGGAAGGGATTAGAAAGGAAATTCAAATGTTCATGCTATTCAACAAAAATGAACACACAAATTACCAGCTCTTCAGGGACACAGCAAAAGCAGTATTCAGAGGCAAGTTTATAGCTCTGAGCTCCTACATCAACAAATTGGAGAGATCTGAACCCAACAATTTAATGACACATCTAAACCTCCTTGAAAAAGAGCAGCAACATAAACCCCAATCCAGTAGATGGAAAGAAATAATTAAAATTTAATCAGAATTAAATGAATCAGAATCCAAAAAAACTATAGAAAGAATCAACAAAACAAAGAGTTGGTTCTTCGAAAAACTTAACAAAAATTGACAGACCCTTAGCAAATCTTATCAGAAAAAGAAAAGAAAACACCCAAATAAATAAACACAGAGATGAGAATGGAAACATCACCACGGAAACAACCAAGATTCAAAACATTATAAAGGAATACTTCGCAAAACTTTATGCTAATACGTTTGAGAACTTGACAGAAATGGACCTTTTCCTAGCAAATATTGACATGCCAAAACTAAACCAAGATGAGTTAATCCAGCTTAACAGGCCCATATCAAGCATTGAAATAGAAACAGCAATAAGAGACCTTCCAGCTAAGAAAAGTCCAGGACCAAATGGTTTTACAGCAGAATTCTACAAGGCCTTCAAAGCAGGTCTCACACCAATACTCCTCCAACTCTTCAATGAAATTGAAAGAGAAAGTTCACTACCGAACACATTCTATGAAGCCATCATAACCCTCATCCCAAAACCAGGCAGGGACTCAACAAAGAAAGAGAACTATAGACCCATTTCTTTGATGAACATTGATGCAAAACTTCTCAACAAAATTTTGGCCAACCGACTTCAACAATTCATCTAAAAAATCATAAACCATGATCAAACAGGATACATTTCAGGGATGCAAAGTGGGTTCTATATACGTAAATCAATTATTATTATTCATCATATCAACAGGAGCAAGAATAAGAATCACATGGTTATCTCAATAGATGCAGAAAAAGCATTCAACAAGATCCAAGACCCCTTTATGATGAAGGTTTTGGAAAAATTAGGAATCCATGGAACATTCCTCAATACAATAAAGGCTGTATATGACAAACGTACAGTCAGCATTATACTTAATGTTGAAAAACTAAAGGCATTTCCTCTTAACTCTGGAACAAGACAAGGATGTCCACTCTCTCCGCTTCTCTTCAATGTAGTATTACAATGCCTAGCTACAGCAAGAAGACAAGATGCAGACATAAAGTGGATCCAAATAGGGAAAAAAGAAATAAAACTCTCACTCTTTGCAGACGACATGATCTTGTATTTAAAGAATCCCATAGACTCCACTCTCAAATTACTCAAGCTGATTCAAAACTTTGGCAAAGTAGCAGGGTATAAAATTAACCACCCAAAATCAATGGCTTTTCTGTATGCCAACAATGAGAAAAGTGTGGCTAAAAGTAGGAAAGCAACTCCATTTGTAATAACCCCACAAAAAATAAAATACCTAGGAATTAACTTAACCAAAGAAGTGAAGGACCTCTATGATGAAAACTTTAAAATCTTGAAAAAGGAAATCAACACAGAACTTAAAAAATGGCAAAACATCCCATGCTCCTGGATTGGAAAGATTAACATCGTGAAAATGGCAATCCTTCCCAAGGCTATCTACAAATTCAACGCAATAACTACCAAAATTCCAACCTCATTCTTCAAGCAAATAGAAGAGGCAATCCAAAAATTCAAATGGAACAATAAAAGACCCCGAACAGCAAAAACGCTCCTCAACTGAAAGAAAACTGCTGGAGGAATATCAATACCAAATTTCAAACTCTACTATAGTAATCAAAACAGCTTGGTGTTGCATAAGAACAGACCTCAGGGCCAATGAAATAGAATTGAAAACCCAGAAATGAACCTACAGACCTATAGCCATCTAATCTTCGATAAGGGAGCTAAATGAATAGAATGGAAGAAAGACAGCCTCTTCAGTAAATGGTGCTGGCAAAATTGGTTAACTTCTTGTAGAAAACTAAAGCTAGATCCTTATATATCATCCTGCACCAGAATCAACTCCAAATGGATCAAAGACCTCGAAGTCAAAGCAGAAACTCTGAAAACATTACAGGATGGAATAGGAGAAACCCTTGGTCTCCTTGGCTCAGGCCGAAATTTTCTTAATAGAGACTCGGAAACACAACAAAGCAAAGAAAGGTTGGACAAATGGGGTTGCATAAAGTTCCAGAGCTTCTGCATGGCAAAGGACATAGCTAGCAAGATCAAAAGAAAGCACACGGATTGGGAGAAGATCTTTACTAGCCATTCAATGGACAAGGGTCTCATATCTAAAATATACTTGGAACTCAAAAAATTAAATCCCCCAACAACAAATCCTCAAAGAAACAACTGCCCAATAAATAAGTGGGCGAAAGACTTAAAGAGAAACTTCTCTGTAGAAGAAAGAAGGATGGCCAACAGACACATGAAGAAATGCTCATCATCCCTAGCCATAAAAGAAATGCAAATCAAAACAACATTGAGATATCACCTCACTCCAGTTACAATGGCAAAAATCAAGAACTCTAACAACAGATGCTGGAGGAGATGTGGACAGAAGGGAACCTTACTTCATTGTTGGTGGGAATTTAAACTTGTTCAACCACTCTGGAAAGCGGTATGGAGGTTCCTCAAAAGTCTTCACATAGAGCTCCCCTATGACCCAGCAATCCCACTTTTAGGCATTTACCCAAATGTTTACAAACAAGTCCACACTAAAGCTACCAGCACAACTATGTTTATTGCAGCATTATTTACCATAGTTAATATATGGAACCAACCCAGATGCCCCTCAGTAGATGAATGGATCAAGAAAATATGGTATATATACAGAATGGAATTCTATGCCTCCATCAGAAAG
Organism: Dipodomys spectabilis; assembly: GCF_019054845.1. Classification (NCBI taxonomy): domain Eukaryota; kingdom Metazoa; phylum Chordata; class Mammalia; order Rodentia; family Heteromyidae; genus Dipodomys; species Dipodomys spectabilis. The sequence continues at coordinate 1,235,849 of NW_024870848.1, forward strand.
AATTCCATTGCCCCATTTGTTAGGAAATGGAAAAACTTGGAAAAAATTATATTAAGTGAAGTAAGCCAGGCCCAAAGAAACATAGGTCCCATGGTTTCCCTTATTTGCAATATCTAGTATATGTATGAGTCAAGCGGAAAAGGTCAGATAATGTGATGTTAGGAAAATGAACCCTTAGATATGTATTTTAATGTTTTTTTTTCTTTCATGCATGTGTTTCTAACGCATTTATAAGATTATTTCTTTGTTGCTTTGTATGTACCTCCTCCACAGTATAACCCCTACTTTCCCTATATTTGATGTCAATATAATTTGTGGAGGAGATGGGGGAAAACAAGTCGTTTTTAGGATACAGGTGGACCTGTTGCAACAATGAGAAGTACAAGTTGTCATGTCCAAAACGAGCTTTATAACATCGGTGCGGCGGGGCGGGGCAGGAGGGGGGGAGGAGAAGTTTTGCGATTGGGGGGAGGGGGGAGGCTGGGAAGGGATGAGAATGGTAAACAAAGGAGGAGGCTGCAAAGCTTGGTAAGAAATGTACTCATTATCTTGCCCAGGTAATTTTAACCCCTATGTACAGCATGTTCACAAATAAAATTAAATTAAATTAAAAAAAAGAAAATGTGGTATATATACACCGTGGAATTCTATGTCTCCACCCAAAAGAATGACATTGCACGATTTGTTAGGAAATGGAAAGGCTTGGAAAAAATTATATTAAGTGAAGTAAGCCAAGCCCAAATAAACATAGGTCCCATGGTTTACCTTATTTGCCATATCTAATATATGTATTAGTCAAACAGAAAAGGTCAGATAATGTGATATTAGGAAAATGAACCCTTAGATATGTATTTTAATTTTTTTTGTTACATGCATTTGTTTCTAATACATTTATAAGATTATTTCTTTGTTGCTTTGTATGTCCCTCCCCCACAGTATAACCCCTGCTTTCATTATATTTGATGTCGGTATAATTTGTGGAGGAGATGGGGAAAAACAAGTCGTTTAAGTATACAGGTGGACCTGTTGCAACAATGAAAAGTACAAGTTGTCATGTCGAAAACAAACTTTACAACTTTGGTGCCGGGGGGGGGGGGGGGGGGGGGTGTGGGAAGGGGAGAATTGGGTGGAGGGGTGGGGGGGGGGAGGCTGGGAAGGGATCTGAAGGAGGAGGCTGCAATGTTTGATAAGAAATGTACTCATTATCTTGCCCATGTAATTGTAACCCCTCTGTACAGTATGTTCACAAAAAAATAAAATTAAAATTAAAAAAAAATAAAAATGGTTATGCTTGCGAAAAAAAAATAAACTCATGAGCCACCAGTGCCATGGAAAGTGCCTGACTTTTATTGATTGTTTTTACTTTTGTTCAAGATCAACATTGAATTCAATATCTGATAGCATTGCTCACTAGGTAACAAGCTGCCACTTGAGCCACTTCTCCAAAAATGATTATCTTAAATAGCTGGAAATCATTAAATTTTCTTCAGATGGTATGTATCATTAGTGTTGTTCTAAAACTTATCCTAAACAAAACAGATTTATAGACCCTAGAGGTGATCTGAGTAGATTGTCATGGTTGGCTTCTAATTGCATACTATTTTAGCGATATGATTTTTAATTATTATTTTAAGTAGCAAAGGAGTTATTAAACAAAGCAGTTTCTGTGTACAGTATACCTTGATCAATGCCATCCCTTTCAACACTCACATCCTTCTTCTATGTACCTCTTCCTTCACTCTTCTTAATTTTGTAGGATATTTACTGGATTACACTCTGCACTTCCCCCCTTTTCTCCTGGTCATTCTTGTACTTTTCCCCCTTCACCCCTGTTTTGACTAGCCACTTACATATGATGCAGCAACTCTACTCCTAGGCATTTACCTGAAAGATTACAAACCAGGATATAGTAAATATTTTAGCACAATCATGTTTACTGAATCAGCCCAGATACCCCTCAAGAGAGAAATGATTCAAGAAAATGTAATACACACACACACACACACACATACACACACACACACACACACACACACACACACACACAGAGGAATTCCTACTTACCCATCATAAAGAGTATTGTACCATTTGTATCTCTCATTTCTCATTTCTTCTGCCTGGTATCCCATTGTTGTCCTACTGTCCCTGTACTGCAGTAAGTGACACATGCAAACTGATGTAAAAGATTTTCAGGGTTATCGGTTAGCCATAGATTCCTAAATATGAGTTATATGCTCATTCTCTTTGTTTATTCATGCCTTTGAGTAGTGATTGCACAGTTTCATTTGTACCATCTGCTACACAGAAAAGAGATGAACCACTTGTATGTATATATACATATATGCAGATACATGTATATAAATACATACATGGATATATGCACACATATGGGTATATATTAAATACTTGAATACATTTTATGTTTTTGAGAATTATGGAGCTAACAAAAATCACATGCATTTTACTTCCTAATCAAATGTCTCCTTTGATTACATACTCTAATATTTCAGTGGCCTTGAAATTAGATGTTCAAATGGGAAACAGTTATTTAGGCTTTTTGGTGGAAGAGAGGATTTTTACTAGGTTCTATTCAGGTGTTCTCTGCTTGCTAGATAGGACTTTAGTTGTATAGCAACAAGCAGCTCAATTGCTTTTGCCATACTTCTAGTCCATTTTATTTACTTGAGGTCTTGAACTTTTTGCCTGGGTCTGATCTTAGATTGACTGAATGATCTTACATTGCTTCTTATGTCTCCCACACAATTAGCTAGGATTACAGATGTGAACAACTATGGCCAGCTCATTTGTTGAGATGGATGTCTTGGCAGTTTTTTCTCTGGTCTGGCCTCAGACCATGATCCTAGTCATTTCTGCTTCCCAATCAGCTGGGTTTACAGATGTAGACTACTACACTAGGTGTACATGACACCTTTTTTTTTTTTTAAAAAAAGGTTTTTATTGAAAAATACACTATAGAGGGATTATAGTTACATGAGCAAGGTAATGAGTACATTTTCTATTAAGCCTTGTTACCTCCTCCTTTGTTTTCCCCTACCCTTCCTTTCTTCCCACCTGCAAAATTACTCCTCCACTCCCCCCTTCCCCGCATCCCCGCCTAAATTGTAAAGTTCCTTTTTCAACATAGTGTATTGTGTATCTCATTGCTACAATGGGTCATCTTGTATCCCTATTTAAACAATTTGTTTTTTTCCTTTCCCTTCCCAAAGATACAGAAATGTGTATACAAGATACAGGGCACTGAAACCAAATACAGAGAAAACAGGGGTTATACCATGGGGGAGGAACATACAAAGAAACAAAAAAATCACATGTTATATTATAAATCCCTGTCTTGTAGTTCAATTTGCTTAACAATATCTTATCTGGTCATATGTACATACCTTTTGAACTTTTATTCTTGTCCCAGATATATACTACTTATTGCAAATAAGGGAAACTATAGGACCTATGACTTTTTTGAGTCTGACTTATTTCAGTTAATATAATTTTTTCCAAGACTCCACTTAGAGCTCACCCAGCAATCCCACTTTTGGGCATTTAACAAATGATCAAAAACAAGAACATACTAAGCTACCAGCACAACTATGTATATTGCAGCATTATTTACAATAGCTAAGATATCAAACCGACCCAGATGCACCTCAGTAGGAGTGGATATATACTTACATACATATGTATGGAATATACACATATATATCTATGTGTATATATATATACATATATATGTGGCACATTTTCTTGTATATATATATGCATATATATATATACGTACATATATATGTATGTATATATGTGCATATATGTATATGTATATATGTATGTATATATACATGAATATGTACATTTATGTACATATACATATATGTATATATACACATATATATATACAAATCTGTATGTATATGCATACATATATACATACACATATATGTATGTATGTATATATATATATATATATATATATATATATTAATTCTATTCCTCCATCAGAAAGAATGACATTGTCCCATTTGTTAGGAAATGGAAAGATGTGAAAAAAATAGTAAGTGAAATAAGCCAGGCCCAAATAACCCTAGGTCCCATGGTTTCCCTTACTTGAAGTAATTAATACATGTTACCATAGGATCATATAAGATACTGTTAAGTGAAATGAACTGCAAGATAGGGACACAAATGATTTTTATTCCACAAGATTCTTATCTCTGTATAATCCCCCAAATAAATTTGGAAGGGAGTTGTGGTTCAAGCATAGAGCACCACCCGTGAGGGAATAAACTTAAGTGAGAAGGTAAGGTTTAACCACAATATCAGAGTTTAAACCACAATATCAGCACTCAAATAAGTTTCTTTCTTTCTTTGAGGTTTTTATTAAATTGCTCAGAAAATAGCAACATTATATTTATGTTTAACATTACTATTAAAATCATGTTATATTTATTGATGTAGTTCTTTATTTTCCTAAATTTTACATACTCATTAATAATATCCTGTAATGAAAAGAGATGATTACTATTTCTCAAGTTTTTATGACAGTTGAATATATGAATGAAAGATGCATACAAGGAGTTTGTACTGAAAATAGATATTTGCAAGCTCTCCACATAAATAAATGATAGTTGAAGAAGCTGTGGGCATGTATGAAATAAACTAAAGATACCGCAAGGAAAGATTAGGTATGATTTTGAAATCACACAATTTTGGAAGAAAAAAATGGAAAATATGGAGTTCTGGTAAGAACTCTGTAACCCACCTACACATTTGATTCCTTATTTCAAGTGGAAGGCATTTCAGTTAACTTTATTTTACAAAGTTAAACATGATTGACATTTAATATTAACTGGCCTCTGTCTCAGGTAAGCAATTATTCTAACCATGTGCCAAGAACATATGCCTATAAACCTAGTTACTCAGAGGGCTGAGATTTCTAGATCCTAGTTCAAAGCCAAGTTGGAGAGGAAAGCTGGTGAGTCGTTTCTGTTCAATTAACCATGAGAAAACTGGAAGTGGCACTGTGGCTCAAAGTGGCAGCACTAGCCTTGAGTAATAAACCTCAGAGACAGAACAAAGGCCCTGAGTTCAAGCTCTCTGAAATTATTCTTAAAATACTTATCAGGATTTCTTTAACTTGTCTAGAAGAATGTTTTAAACTTAGGGATTTTTTATTTCATGTTGTCAGCATTGATTTTTAAGATCTGCAGAGAAAAGTTATTTTAGTCAGAAATGGTTTGTATTGCTTTGTATTCCACATTGCCTCTACACCCAGAAATCAGCTGGGAAGTATATGGCCAAATTCTGACTGTGGGTAATGAAGATGGATATGTGTTTCTTTTAGCAAAGAAAAAACTTATGAATTGATAGCCCTTATATATAACACCTTAATAGTAATTATATAATTACTATTATTACTATTATCATTTTTTGTCAGTTGAGGGGCTTGAACTCTAGGGCTGGGCATTGTCCTTCAGTTCTTCAGCTCAAGACTAGCAAAAGTGACACTTCACATTTTCTGAAACTTAAGTTGGAGATAAGTGTCTCACAGTCTTTCCTACCAGTGCTGGCTTTGAACAGAGACCTTCAATCTCAGCCTCCTTAGTAGCTAGGACTACAGGTGTGAACCACTGGCGCCTGGCAGTACAATTATTTTGAGAAAAAAATGCCACGATTGTATTCTTAAAAAAATCACAATATGGCAAGTGTATCTGTAACGTAAGTTGTATCAAGGAACCTTTGGCAGCAATCATTTTTAGATCTCACTATGTCCTGTCCAATGCCAGATAATATTTCATTAATTTGTTTTACTTTTTCCTAACAAAGTTTATTATGAATGCACAACAGCACAATTTTCTAGTGACTATAAAGAATTCTTCAGCTCTGAGGGCTTCAAATCAGGGCCTGGGCACTCACGCTGAGCGTCTTTTCCTCGAGGCTAGCACATTACCAATTGAGCCATAGCACCACTTCCAGTTTTTCTGCTTATGTCATACTGAGGAATCAAATCAAGTGCTTTCTGCATGCTACCCTAGCACTCTACTACATCTCCAGTCGTTGAGTCTTTTGTTGTTGTTGTTTTAAGATAGTATTTTACTATGTGTCCTTCTGTTGGCCTAAAATTTAGACTGGTCCCAAGCCTACTTCTAAATTAGTCTCCCAAGTTCAGAGATTACATACCTTGACCATCATATTCAGCCCACGATTCTTTGTGATACTCTTTTCAGATATAGAAAGAGTTATTCTGTCTTCCTTGGATTGGATAGTTTTGGCATTCCTCACTATTAATCACATTTCTTGTCCTGGTATGTTGCTTCTTCTAGATCAATAGAAATATTTCAGATTCTGACCTTGAATCTGATCCTTGCCATCCAACAATATCACATTTTTGTGAAAAGCACTAGCTGGCCTAATGAGCACAGCAGCCAGCTGGAGCTCAGCTATCTGATGGACTTAGGGTCCAACAATGCAATCATTACTGTGCACTGACTGAAAACTGTCACAGGTAATTTTGATTTATTCCATCCAATTCTCAAATACTTGCCATTCTCAGCTTTGTATGCTTTAAATTCTGTTAAACATTAATTACTATTTCGTCATTCTCACAAGTAACATATATGTCTTACTTTAAAATTCATTCAATCATGCAAAATATTATTGTAGTTGCTGTCCATCAGTGACTCATGTTTTAAAACCTAGCTACTTTAGAGGTCAAAAACTGAGGATCCTGGTTTAAAACAGCCCATGCAGAAAATTGTGAGATATTTCTCCCATTAGGAAACCAAAATCCAGAAGTGGAGATGTGGCTCAAGTGATAGAGTCTCAGTTTTGAGCAAAAAGACTAAGCAAGAATGATAGGTCTACCTCTGACTACATTATTTACTTATGGAACACACACACACACACACACACACACACACACACAAACACACAATATACATTCTTCTAGATTCTCCTTCTTGAGCAGTACTCAATGCCTTTAACTTAATTCATGTTTTATCCAAATTATTATGGTAGGTATTAAACTACATTTGTATTATGATACTGCACTTTTTGTACTCTTTGTTTTACAACTTTTTTGTACTTATGTAAGAAAACAGTGTTTTGTGAAGACTAACCAGAAATACATGTGTTGGTAAATAGGTAGGTGGCAGGTAGACTGAAACTTGCAGATAATACCACTTGAAATTTATTTCTCCAAGTTTAAATATATATACATATGTATGTGTTTAAAACTTCTGCCAAAATTTTATTTCCATTAACAATGATCTATTTGTTCCATTATATAAATTTAATGTATTGTATGGTTCATAGCAGATTAATATTTATAGAATTTCTTTTCTTTGGAGACAAGATTCTGCAGTTTAGACCAGGCATTCTTCAACTCCTAATTCTCCTGTTTCAGGTTCCTGAGTATTGGCTGTAACATTACTTGTGAGGGAATCTACAGTCAAACTGTTAGACCTGGAAATGACAGATTGGGAAGCCATCTCAAAATCAATAAAAAAAGCTGAGAGCTGTGCTCTGGGAAGGTCAAACAGTCAAGGGAAGACAGGGGATGAGATATTACCTCAAGAGTATTTAAGTTAGAGCTGTTGGACACTAAAGGATTTAGACTTTGGAGACAAGATGGATGTCTGTGCTATGGTTGTAATGACTTGCTCCCTTCAGCTCTCTAACAAAAAGGGATTTAATTATCATTATGTATACAAACAATATCTCATGTTAATAGTTGTAACCACAAGTTAGATTGATGCCTTAGTTTGTGGACATACCTCTAGGCACTGACCACCTCCCACCACTGTAGTAGAATGAATATAAAGCATGTTAAGCAGGATTTTGGGATGCAGAAGCTGGCAATGAGGCTGTGGGTCCTCTGGTGTCTTCTTTCCTATCACTTCCTGTGATTTCTCAGATTTTTGCCCAGGTATCCCATCATCTTTGCTGTTCCATGGTTATTGTTAGTTACAGTATTGATATTCTGAACACCTCAAAACAAACTATGGAAAAACACTTCCTTGAACAAGATTCAGAAGTATATAGGAGCACCTGGAAATAACATCAGCAATCATCCTGTGATTTTCTAGCAACAAAGTACAATTCAGAAGTATCCTTATTTTTGATAATATAAAGAGATGGATAATTGTCCTTTGTGTACATTTTGTACTCGGTATTGCATAAATTTTCAGAAAATATATATACATTGTGAAATAATGTTATTTTTTTCACAGGTCACAAAACCACGTCACTGGAGTAATGACCCTAATGTCTTATCTCAATTGACTGAATCAGATTTAGATGAGTGTGAATTGCCTAATTATGAACATTTCTCCATGAAACTCAACAACATAGAACGAAGTGTGAGGGACAGGCCATTCCATACCTCTCAGGATTTTACATTTGTTAGAGTAATATACACCCACACTTCTCAGAACTAATGGCACATTGTTGTGTTATAATTGTCTTCAGATCAGAAATTCGCTAGAGCTTAAAGTAGAATGATGGGCTGTACATATTCAAAGCAAGAGTGATGATCACCCCCTGCAATTATTCTCAGTGGAGAATCCTTCCCATACATTTTACTGACTTAGCTTCTACTCTATGCTTTACCATTATCAGGAAGGGTCACACTGTATCGAGCTACAATATTGCGGCAACCTTACCTGCCTTTGAATTTTACCTCCAATCTTGATCCCAAGGTCAACTCTGCAACTCGAATCACATAGTTAGTGGTCACCGAACTTTTCAAGTCTGGTTAAAAATTCAGCTATCATTGCTCATTGCCAGTGTTAAAGATCTCACTCCTTTAGATTTGTTGTTTATCTTCTTGTATTTCCAACATTGCATTTGATGTTGGTTTTTGAAGTAGAGCTTTTAGTTTGCATTTGATTTATGGAGGAGTTAGTGATGCCAGTTGAACTGCATATATTATAATGTAAGTAATTTGATGTTTTGATATATGAATTTAATTTTGGCAGCTGAGGAAGTGAATACACATCACCCACAAAAGTTGCTTTATGTGTATTGGTATTGTTTTATTGTGAGCTTCCTAAAAGCCAGTCATGGGAGAACATGTCCTTAATCACATCACTTCTGTCACTGAGACAAGGCCTGAAATGTCCAGACCACTTGACACTTCATAGTGAGAACCTTTCTACAAAGACTGGGAGAGAATAGCTAAAAGAGAAAATGAATCTTCCAACAGTTTTGTTATCTGAGTTTTACACTTAGCCATTAAGACCACCATAATAGTATTTTTTTAATTTAATTTTATTTTATTTGAGAACATACTGTACAGAGGGGTTACAATTACATGGGCAGGATAATGCATACATTTCTTACCAAGCATTGCAGCCTCCTCTTTTGTTGACCCTTCACATCCCTTCTCAGCCTCCCCCCTCCCCCCCACCCAATACTTCCCCCCCTCCTCCCCCCACCGACATTGTAAAGCTCGTTTTTGACATGAGATTTTGTACTTCTCATTGTTGCAACAGGTCCACCTGAATCCTTAAACGACTTGTTTTTTCCCCATCTCCTCCACAAGTTATACTGACATCAAATATAGTGAAATCGGGGGTTACACTGTGGGGGAGGGACATACAAAGCAACAAAGAATCTTATAAATGCGTTAGAAACACATGCATGAACGAAAGAAAACATTAAAATACATATTTAAGGGTTCATTTTCCTAACATCACATTATCTGACCTTTTCTGCTTGATTCATACATATACTAGATATTGCAAATAAGGGAAACCATGGGACCTATGTTTCTTTGGGCCTGGCTTACTTCACTTAATATAATTTTTTCCAAGCCTTTCCATTTCCTAACAAATGGGGAAATGTCATTCTTTCTGATGGAGGCATAGAATTCCATTGTGTATATATACCACATTTTCTTGATCCATTCATATTTTTTATGACTTCTTACCTACTCTTTTCCTGTTCTGAGCTGTTTTATGTATGGATCTCTAAGAAATCATGTAAGAATCATATAAGAAATCTATATAAATCATATAAGAAATCATAAGAAATAGATTGTTAGGTATATATAATCCAAAAGGAATAATTTCAGGAAACTATTAAGAACATAAAATATAATGCACACCTAAAATTTTCTCTTTGTTGAAAACATCAGCAGTTTTCGTTTATTTATTCTGAAAACAAAGATTATAAACTAAGTTAAAATAATATTCCAAATGGCCCACAGAATTAGAAATATGAAGGGTAGCATTAAAGAATGCTACTGCTACCACTAATAGAGTAAGAATGAAATTTAGGTAAAACTACTTCAGAGTTAAAGCCACAGGACAGCCCCAACATTACTTTCATTGTTTCATATGAAGAAAAGATTTTTTTTAGCAAAGACAAATTTTCACAGATATTAATATCAATTGGGTATATATTTCTAAAGGGCTTCAGGAAGGATGCTGTGACCATGTTGATGGAAGTTGACTTCTCTGGGACCTAGTACAAAATGTTCAGACACCATTCCAAGCACTGCACCTGCATTAGGGTAATTTTAGTGCTCATGACAGTTCTTCAAGTTAGTAAATTATTTTTTATTGTATATTATTATTATCTGTTAGTCATCGTGGGACCTAAACTCTGGGTGCTCTCCCTCAGCTCTTCAGCTCAATGCTAGCACTCTACCACTTGAACCACAGCACCACTTCTGGCTTTTTCTGTTTATGTGGTGTTGAGGAATCGGAACCCATAGCCTCATGCATACAAGGCTATCACACTACCACTGAGCCACCTTCCCAGCCCTAAGTATTTTCTTAAAAGCAGAAGTAGACAACAAGGCCAAACAAATTTCCCAAGTACCTAAGACTGACCAGTTGTAGACCCATAATTCAAATCCAGGTTTTCACCAGGCATATCTGAGAATATTCTGAACTTTCAAGAGCTATTGAATAGATGATCTCACATTTTCTTCCTAATTATGGTTATAATGGCAATAAAATTGCTACAGAATATAAGTACTTTAAATGAAAAGAGTGTGGGTAATGACATTGTAAGTGATTTTTATTCCAAATGAAATAACTGAATGAACGTCATTCAGTTTCCACTGTTTATTATTCCAGGAGTAATTGCTTAAGGAGAACAAATCCATGTTAAAGACTCCTGTGCTGATGAACACAGGCTTTTATCATTAAGTACCTTGAATACACAGGGAATAGTTTGTTATGGATATATAATACAAAATGAATAATTTTTGTAACTAGTTTCTTCCTTGTTGTACCAAAGAAAATGTATTCCCTATTCTAAAACATATATCAATTTAATGGATATTAGCGTTATCAGTATAAAATAGGTGTGCATAATATATGTAATATATTACATAACATAAAAATGATATATATAATATATGTATAATTACTGATATTTTATAACTACTATAAATAATACATGTATAAACTGGTTTTAGTATTATACTCTGAAGGATACAAGGAATGACATCTTTATTTAAATACATATATTTGTATGTTTTATTCACATAATTTATTTTTGTGCCAGTACTGAGGCTTGACCTATGGTCTGGATGTTGTCCCTGAGCCATTTCACTCAGAGTGGCTTCATCTATCTATCCTCAGATCTTGGCCCCTAAGTAGCTGGGATTACATACATGAGTCATGTTATATTTTTCTAATTCCATCCTTGGAATGTTCTTACATAATTATTTTTGAATGTTCAATTATATTACAATATTCCATTTCTAAACCAATTCAGGACAAATAACTACTTATTGGGTAAAACTATATGTTACAAAAAAATTGTAAGGACCATACTTTGCTATCAATTTTCAAAGATATTTGTAGTTTAATTCTTGGACAGACAAGTAGAAAAATTAAAGTATGTATGCATAATATATGTATTGTTATATTACATAACATATAAAGGATATATTTGTAATATTTACATAATTAGTGATATTCTATATTACTATAAATAATATTTGTATAAAACTGGTTTTAATATAATACTGTGAAAGATACAAGGAATGTCAACATCCCTATCTTGCCTCTTTTTCAACAGTATACAAACTATGCTACAAACATATATCTTCAAGAAAGCTCACCTTTGCAATCACATATTCACCTTCAAATATTCTCCTCATTGCTATAAACACCCTCGAAGATTGGCTACACTTATCCACTAGATTCAGCCTACCACAGCAAACACTGTTATACTTTCTGGATAAAGTTACTCCTCCTCATCTTCGTCAACTTCCAGTAACTTCAGTGAAGAGCATTTTCTCCTGCTTTGCCTTAGATGATATCATCGTTTGTTATTTCCCAGCAAAAAAATTGTGGCTCGCAGGCTTGAGCATTGGTACATTCAGAGCTTCTTTGGTTGTGAATTTTTCTTTTCCTTTCTTGGTAAGAGAGCTGGATTAACAAAAAGCATTTAAGGCAATGTGTTTTAGTGTAAATGAAAACATACTGATTTGAAAATACCAGAAATATTCGTTCTTTAAATTTATTTTTCATTCAAATATAATAGGGGTGGTTTTAGTGGTGCATGCCTTTAAATCTAGCTATTTAGAAGGCTGAAAACAGAGGATCATAGTTTCAAGCTAGACTAGTTAAATGGACCACGACACACTTCTCTTCAACTAAGAACCAAAATGGTAAAAGTTGAGCTGTGGTTCAAATGGAAGACTGCCAGCCTGAGCAAAAAAGAAAAGTAAAAGAACCTAGGCTCTGAATTTAACTCATAGTACTAGCACACATATTTTATGTATGTATGGTTCCTAAATATTCTGTGAGTTAATTTGTGGAAACCTGGTCATAGATTAAACATGAGGTGTGAAAAGTATGTAAGTCTGAAATGGCTGCCAAGCATTTTAACAAGACTACTAGAAGTGTTATCACTTAATTAAATAGTAATGCGGAATAGATATGTATATAAAGATCAAAGTTCACTTTGGGATCTTTTTAGTTTGTTAAAATCAGTAGCTAGTTGTCAGTAGACAGGATGCTATTAAGGACTTGAATTAAAGAGAAAAACAGCTGGAGAGAAAAAAATAGTAATAATTATATATACTCAGTGATAACAACCATGAGAATGAACATTACAGAACTAAGCCCTGGGATACATAAATATGTAAAACATGACAAATGAAGAAAAACAGTAATAAGTATGTAATGCAGACTTATATGGATAGGTATTTTTAATGTTTAAGGGCTACGAAGTATGTGATGACCTAAAATTTAAGAAATTGGTAAGGTCAATTATCACTTTGGGTCAAACATAGCTAATAGTTTAAGTAAAACAGGGCCACAATATTGTGTTGATTTCCCAAAGTAAAAACAGGTCAATATTTGGAAAGTCATTTTTTGGACATGTGGTTGGAGTGACAATTACTGTCATTTGTTCAAGTGTAAGTAGAAGGGTACAGTTTTAGCACAAGGATAGAAATCTTTCAGGGATCTGGTAGATTTTTCCCTCTGTCTTCAATTTCCTTTTTTTTCTGAGAACTAAAATATCATTACTGGAAGCCAGTCCCAAATTGTGCCTTTTCCAATTTATCAGATATTCAGTCTATCACATGCCCAAATAATAGAGAATGGGAATAGGTCTACATTGAGCACTTACAGTAGACAGGTCTCTGGATTTTCTCAGGAAGAGCTTTCTGCCATTGTGGGATGGATAGGGCTGGATAATATACAAAACAGACAACATGGATTGAAAGTATTGTGCTAAGTTGACACCTGAGATATTGGATGTTTTAACTGCATACTATTGATTTTCATGAATCAGTTAATCAGATTCTTTACACCATATGATGTTACTAGACTGTGGATTGCATGTTTATTGCATTTACTTTGTATAACATATTTTGAAATTTGGTATAAATTGTTCACTTTTTTTTTTGATATGGATTACTCCTAGTTGTCAAGAGTGAGGAAATGCCCTTGCCATGTGTCATATCTTATTTTCCTTTTACAGAGTTGGTAAAAAATTATATGTAATTTATTTTTTATTTTTATTTATTATTTATTACAGAATTTGAACTCGGAGCCTGGGCACTGCTCCTGAGATTTTTTGCTCAAGGTTAACTCTCTACAACTTCAAGCCACAGTATCAATTTTAGTTTTCAGTGATTAATTGGTGATAAGTGTCCCACGGGAACTTTTCTCAACCTGGCTTTGAACTGTGATCCTCATATACCAGCCTCCAGATTAGCCAACATTACAGGCATGAGCTACCTCCACCAGGTTATACGTAATTTAAACTGTAGTTTTCTGAAGTGTTTCATCCTACACTGAATATTTTTTCTTACGAGCTTTCTAATAAATATGTAATCTATTCAATTTTGAAAAGTACTGTGTACCTCCCACTTACTTGTTGCATTTCTGAAATCCAAGTTTCTCTGTGTGTCAGGGTGGATACTTTTGCCTGTAACAAGTATTATTGTTGAACACATATCTGGCTACTTACAGAACAAAGGATGTGAAGCTAGAGTAGCCAGATAAAGAACTTCCAGGACAATTCAATGGCAACTCATGTACTCTCTCTGTAGGTGAATAGGCAGCATAGAAAAGAAATTCTTATATTTGAAAGTGATTGAGTGTGTGTGCATATAGGTGTTCACTTATTTATCTGTTATAGTTTTAGATATATTCACTATTATAAAACAATATTTCATATATATATATACATATATATATATACATATATATATATATATGCAATAATAGTTTCCAAAATCCAGGGAGCCACCTCCATGGGCATCACTTTCCTATGTTGCTCTTTGGGTAATAAGAATGAAACTTGGAATTGTCCTGTTGTAGAGAAATTACTCAGAGATTCAAGCATTTTTCTTTTAATATGTTGCTTGTTCCTAACTCTAAAATTAGGAAGACTGTTAATATATATGTTATATTATTATATATTTAATATATAATAGATAATGTATACTATATTGTTTATTATAAAATATATTTTATATAATACCTGAGAATATTATACATTTAGAAGGAAAAATACAACAAATGTATCAGCCAATACTTTCCTAGCCATGATTAGCTTCAGTACAGTTAGGCACATTACATCTCAACAGGAAAATTCTACTGAAGTTCTGATCACCTTGAGCTAGATAAGGAGAGTTCCTGTAAAAGAAGCCTCTCCTCAATTATGAGAAAAGATATGTTTGGAAGTTTAGTTTGGTTTAGTTTAGCTTAGTTTTTTTTATTTTTTGGCCAGTCATGGTGCGTGAACTCTGGGCCTGGGCATCCCTCACCTCTTCAGCTCAAGGTTAGTGCTCTACCACTCGAGCCATAGCTCCACTTCTGGCTTTTTCAGCTTATGTGGTGCTGAGAAATCGAACCAAAGGCATCATGCATGCCCGGAAAGCATTCTACCACTGAGCCACCATCCCAGCCCAAGTTTGCAAGTTTTTGAGAAGGGGAATTTTGCATTTTGTTTGCATCCTTGATTAGTCATGAATAGATATTATTTGGCTCCAATTTTTTTCTCCTTGTAGGTTCCGTAAACAGTTGCACATCAGCCTCATTCCATCACATATCTTTAAGTCCTTCTTTTATTTCTTTTTATCGTTATTATTCTGTTGTTGTTGTATTGCTGATCCTGAAGCTTGAACTCATGGCCTAGGCAGTGTCCCTGAGCTCAATGCTAGTGCTCTAACACTTGAGCCATGCACCACTTCTGGCTTTTTCTGTCTGGACATGCTTTGAATCATAATATTCAGATCTCAGCCTCCAGGGTAGCTAGGATTACAGGTGTGAGGAACCAGTGCCAAGCAAGTCCCTCTCTTTTAGATATTATTATAAAAGCCTCCTATCCAAGGTCACTCCTAAGATAGTAACTGGAACTATGCCAATAGTTCCTTCAAATGTTCTGGCTATGGTGTTTCTTTTGCAAATTATATTGAAACTACTTCACTGTTCTCTTCCTAATCCATGATTCTAGATGTGTTAATAATAATTTCTTACATTTAGCGGCTATAAACCCTAAATCTCTCAATTATTAATTTCATTTAATTCTTTCAATATGATTATTTTTCAATACAAATATGAGCTTATACTCACCTTCTTGAACCTACCCCTTGGCATGAGCTGTGCCTGGCCCTATTCTACCTCAAATGCAAGAGGTTGGCAAAAGAATAGCCTACAGTATTCCTACCTGAGTCAGGACAAGTAGTTGAGTGCCTAAAAGAAGCAATGCATTCCTAGCATGGGAAGGGGTTGGAGAGGCAACAGCCTAGAGAGCAAACTGGCAGTCACAACATTTAACAACTTCTCCTTTGGGGAAACTGATCTCCTGCAAAGTTGCAGTGAGATAACTCATCTAGTGAATTTTCATATATGAAGGAAGTTGTCATGTCTCACTACACAACTCACTTGTAGTCAAAGAGAGGGTCATCCTTAGGCCCAGTCTCATTTTATCTTCATCTTAGACTTTGCTCCGACTCTATTCCTACCAGAAGGTCCCTGATGAGGAGGAATGTGTGATATCTTGGCTTTTGATTAGCCCTATGGGAACTGAGGCCACTTTTAATTTTGATCCTGTTCATTCTGACAAGGCTGTGGTGGGTGGTGGGAAAGCTCATTCTCTGAATTGTTCCCTATTACCAAATCTCTTCAGAGAAACTCAAGGAATGACAGATTCTGCCTGAGGGAGTGAGAGTTTCTTCATTTCCAAAGAGGTCAATTAATACCTGATTATGAGGCCCACGTGGTGGTTGTTCCCTAGATCCTCCAAACAGCAGTAGGTTGTTACCTCAGACACCAGGCCATCCTCATATTTCTTCAGCTCTTTCTCCTGAAACTAAAGGTCACAGGAGTTGAGTTGAGAAACAAGGAGAAATGAGTGTAGCAGAAGAATCATTGGCATGGGGAGGAATTAGAAACTCTGGTTGAAAAAAGGGCTCAGAAAATCTAGGATTACTCACATCATTTGGGAATCACATCACAAGATTAGGGAATAAAAGTAATAAATTACTACCTAAATTAGTAACTCCACTTCTCTGACTACATTACAAGTGTTCTCTCAAAAGATAGCTGTCCTATTTTGATGAGGAAAAAGGAGCACATTCTTTCCTCACAAAGTTCTACTAAGTATCTTCTTCCATAACCCAGGTTGTTCTTACCCTGTAACTTGTCGGTTACTTTCCTTTGCTGGATTCAATCAATGACACTTGAAAGTGTTATCATCTTCAGACATGTAATTACATTTTGTTGTAAACCATTTGTTATAAAATAAAACAAATTTGGGGGAAAATATGTCTATGCTATATTTTCTTCCATGCCATTGTTATTTGATGTTATTAAGTATTATTTTAATAGTTTCATTTTTAAAACTTGCGGAAAATGTTTTGTTACTGTTAGCACTAATTAGTTGCACCATTTTTTGTATTTTTCCATATCTGTATATTTGTTATTAAGCTTCTAACATTGTCTTTTCCCCTACTGTTGCCTTCTTAAAATTGCTTCAAATTATAAACTCTATATTATGACCTGTATGTGTTCATTGATATATTTAAATTTTTATCTAGTATGTACATTTTATATGATATTTTCATCCTATTGTAACTGCTCTGAAATCAATATGGAAGTCATTCATTAAAGAAAAACACAATGCCACAAAACCCAGTGAAATTAGGATTAGGTATCTATACAAAAATATTTAACAATTATATAGTAGAAACATCCACTTCTCTTATGTACCAAAACATGTTTATAGCTATGAAAGGTGCATTTTCTTTATTCCCTCTTTATGGAACATCCAGGTTGATTACACAGCTTGGTTGCTATGAATATTGCTGCCATGAACATATATGTTCATATTGATTTATATTCTTTCAGTATGTATCCAAGTTGCAATAATGGTCTTCAAGATATGTGTCTTTTTTGTATCGTGTAAACTTCCATTATTATCTCCCTATGGGTTACGCTAGTTTACAATGCCACACCAACAAACACAGTTCCTGCTTTATTTCAAACTCTCCAGCAGTTTGTTTATTTGCGTGGTGATAGCTATTCTGGTGTGTAAGATGGGATCTCAGTGACTTTCCTATTTATTTTCCTATGTATTTCCTATGTGGATACGAATCTCAAACATTTCATTTATTTACTAAACACATTGGTATTTCATTCTTGATCAGTGTCTTTTTTTTCTTTTGTTATTTGATCAATTTTTAAGTTTTATAATATTTGATTTTTCCCATTCCAAATACTCACTTTATTAAAAAGATTTTTTTCATTACAGTAGTGTATTGCTTGGATATTTTGATTTTGTGAAGGCTAAGAGAATTTGATATTGTTCTCTTAGTCAAATTATAAGCATGTAAAAATGAAGTGAACCTGATTAACTGAAGTTCTTCTGCCCATTTTCTCCGGTACAGATTTCTCTAATTTAAGAAATGTATATTTTATATCATGCTGGATGCCTAACTAAGTCTGTGTGTGTGGATGATTCAGTAAGAATTGTAGAATTCGCCACATAGATTTTGGAGAAAAAGGCTTACAGCTGGTAACTGGGCAATGATTCAGGAGACAGCTGAGGCTGAAGCTGTGATCCCTACTACCTGTGTTCAGCTCCCAATCTCTTGTAATACACCCCTCACTTCCCATGCAGTAGTTTCTTTTTCTATCCAAAAGGTTTCTGGAGCTTCATGTTATTCTGGCTTCCTAGTATGCCAACATGAGGGGAGTGAAAGCAAGCAAGGCAGATGTGGCAGACGAATTTATTTTTTTTAATTGTGTAAATACCATACAGGGGGGTTACAATTACATGGGCAATGTAATGAGTACATATCTTATCAAGCATTGTGGCCTCCTCCTTTAATTCTGCTTCCCACCCCTTCCCAACCCCCCGCCCCCACCCCACGGTCCCTCCTCAGGCAAACTCTCCTGCCAAAATTGTAAAGTTCATTTTTCAACATAACATCTTGTACATCTCATTGTTGCAATGGATCCACCTGTATCCCGATTTAAATATTTTGTTTTTTTCACTTCCCCTCCACAAAGTATGACAACATCAAGTGCAGTGAACACAGGGGGCATACCATGGTGGAGGGACATGCAAAGCAACAAAGAAATCATCTTATAAATATGATAGAAACAATCACAAGAAAGAAAAAAATTGAATTCTTATGTTGGGGTTCATTTAGCCTAACATCTACTTATTGGACAGTTTCTGCTTGTCTCAGACATGTACTAGTTATTAAAAATAAGAGAAACCATGAGACTTATGCTTCTTTGGGCCTGGCTTACTTCATGTAAAAAATTTTTTTTGGTTAGTTTTGGGGCTTGAACTCTGGGCCTGGGCAATGTTCCTCAACTCTTCAGCTCAAGGTTAGCACTCTCCCATTTGAGCCACAGTGTCACTTCCAGCTTTTACTGCTTATGTGGGGCTGAGGAATTGATCCTAGGGTCTCATGCATGCAAAGCAAGCACTCTACCACTCTGCCACCTTCCCAGCCCTGGCAGAGGGTTTTTATCTGAAGATCCATCACACTTGGGACCTTCTGGTTGAAAACTCCAGAAAGACAAAAGTCAAGAAACACTTAAGAGAAAATGTAAAACAGAAAGCCACAATGTTTAACCCTTAAACAAATTTCTAGCATAAGGAGACTCACGAATTGGTGTCACCTGAGGAGAAAGAGGAAATATTCAGGAGGAATGAGAAGGAAGTGGGAGGGAATAGAGAGAAAGAGACCTAGACTACCTAGAGCTGGGACCTCAATGTGAGCTTAATTTTACTGTGGGAAACCAACCCCAAGGACGCAATACCTTTCAATTTTGATTACTATCTCTCATGCTGCAAAGCCTATTCCAGATCCACTTCCACTCAGCATGTTGTCCATTCTGGGATCCAGACTGACTGCTGGAGGTTCCCAGGGGATGCAAAGAGTGAAAACCACAGGGCTAAAGCTCAGAAAAGACACATGCCATCACTTCTCACATGTCATTTGTCAAAGTAAGTTCTACAAACAAGCTTGGTAGCAATGGGGATGGGAATACATATTGAGAGCATTATAATAATATCTACTATTATAATCATTTAATAATCTAACATCTATTGTTTCATCAAAGGGAGAGAGATAGCATTTCTCCCTTTTTAGGTGTATGGGACAGGGCATTCTATAGAATGTTCTTCAATTGGGGGCTCTCTGAATCTTTTTTCCAAGATTGTGGCTATGAGGTTTCGGGGAGGAGAATTACAATGGAAAAGTGAGATCTCTAGCTGGGTACTAATGGCTGACATCTATATCCCGAGCCTGAGATCTGAGGATTATGATTTGAAGTCAGTCTTGGCAGGAAAATCCATGAGACTCATCTCCAATTAAACAAAAAGAACCCGAATTGGATCTGTGGCTCAGATGTTAGAGTATTAGCTATGAGTGGGACGGGGGGACAGAATCTTGGCCCTGAATTGAAACCCAAGATTGGGGGATGGGAAGAAATGTGTTCTCAGTGCATGAAATCAAGGGTGTATGGTCAGCATCACTATTGATGTTAACTTTGGGGTAGAGTTGATCAGCTTTATTCTGGAGATGATTTGTTCCACTCTTCTCGGTCCTGTATTCTTTAAAAGAAACAGCTTTGTGCAATCTATACCTAAGTTGTGTGGATTGCACTGAAGCACTGGTTTCATTTTTTTTTTACTTACAAAATGATACATAAGTAGTGTACAAAGGAGTTTTAATTTAATATGTCGGTTTGTGAGTACATCTTGATCGATGTCGTCAATTTGATCATTCTTCTCTATCTCACCCCCTCCATTTACGTGGTCACATTTTCACACATGTACATTGAATATTATGACTGGATTCTCCCACTGCACCTGTTTGGCAAAGAAATTTCTTCATTGTACAGAAAAGGAAGATGAAGCTGAGGACTACAAGCCCAAGACAACATAGCTATTACTTTGGATCAAGATTATTTGACTTACAAAATCTTCACCAAAAGAAGCATTATAAAAAAACATGGCCAGGAATTAGAAGCATCTATATTTATGTGTGTGCTGGTTCTGAGACCTGAGTGCTGTCCCTGAGCTGCTTTGCTAAATGTTAGCACTCTACCACTTGAGCCACAGTACCACTTCCAGCTTTATGGTAGGTAATTGGAGGTAAGAATCTCATGGACTTTTTATCCTGGGCTCATTTTAAACCACAGTTTTCAGACCTCAGTCTCCTGAGTAGCTATGATTGCTGGTGTGAGCCACTGGCAGCTAGCAAAACGTCTATTAGTTGTCCCATTTAAACAAGCGGAGCAGTAGGTCGATTAATACTGGTGACACTCAGATAATGATTCCTCTACTTGTTCCTTTCTGGTGTTATGACTAGTGTGATAATGCTTGCTCAGGTTTATATCACTGTGCAATCATTGCTCCATTTTGTTCAGTGAACAGCTTTTCAGGACAGGAGAACTGTGAGAGGAGAACATGGGATGAAAATTTTATCTGTACTTCTTGTGGCCTGGCAATAGCTTTTCAGAATGTTTGCAAGCGGAAATAAGACTCCACTTTGGCCGAATAAAATGAAAGACACACACCTGACACAGAAGCAGTGCCACAGAAGGACAAATGGGAAAACTCATCCAGGCTCAAAACAAAGCAAAAGTATGAGTTGTTCAGGTGCGTGAAAAATTGCGAAATTGTCTTTCTAATCATGGAGAGATCATTCAAAGCTGGCATTTACAATATGTTCCAGGACTCATATCTGTTTAGGTCTGTTTCATCTGAATCATCTTTGATAAAGACAGAAAGGAGAATGTAACAATGGAACATAGTTATGTTTCCTGAATAATATTTCATCTCTTTCACAAATCAAGTAAGGTTCGTATTGAATGACTTGGATTTTCTGAGAGAAATTCATGTTTGATTCCTTGTTTCTATTAAGCTTATGAAGTGAATTACTTTAAATTTGTAAGTTGTTATTATAACAAATATGAAATAATGTTTTTTATGTCTCTAGGAGGCACCCAGTTTCCTTTTAGGTAGAAAATATTTAGCTGTCTTCCAACCAAAATATTTACATCTCGACCTTCAGAGTACCTAGGATTGCAGGCATCAGTCACCTCTCCTAGCTGAGACAAATATTTTTGGAAAGGAAAATCATTATGATATAGAACATGAAGAATGAATAATTTAGACTAACAAGGGATATTTTGAAAACATTAACAAAACTGAAGTTATCAGAAACTTGCCTGCTTCAGTGAGGAGAAAAATGAGAAAGAAGTTACAGAGGCAGAGAATTGGAAACTAAAGAGCAGTGAGTGAATACTTCTTTGTTAGCAGAGCTACTGAAGATTTCTTTTTAGGAAAATTCAGCTTGATATAGTGGTACATGTCAATAATTCTAACTACTTATGAGCTAGACTCTGGAAGGCATTGGAGGTTTGCAGTTGGTATGGTAAAAGTATAATACTGGGACTTCAATATTTAAAACACACTGGTGCCACATGGTGTTAAGAGAGGTAGAAGTAGGAGGGTCATGGTTTGAGGCCAGCCTAGGCAGTTAATAAGAAACAATCTGAAAATCAATCTAAAGCTAAACAAAGTTCTATGTGTATGGATCAAGAGCAATTATCCAGCAAGTTTGAGGCCCTGAGTTCAATCTCTTCTCCTGAGAAAAAGAGACAAGAAAAAGGAAGAAAGATTATGATACAATTTTCAAGATATTTCCTATGCAACTTTCTGCTACAATTTCCTTCTTCAATTGCCTTAAAAGGTTTATGAAGTCACTTACATAAATGACTACCATCATTTGGGGAATCACAGGAAAGTCTTTGCAACCAGTTTTTTAACAGAACAATTTTGTCAAGCAGAGTTCAATGAGCTGAAAATGAGAGATAATTGGTTCATGAAAATGCACTTCATAGCTAGGTGTCAGAATGTGAAGAGCTCATGAAGAGGATTTATTTCTTAAGATAACAGGAGGATTGAGTTGATTTTATATCAACTTGAAAAATTACGGTAAGTTCTGTTGGTATATGGGATACAATTTCAAGCAAGGTGTTAAGCCAATAAAATTATGGTTGAGATTTTTATAAAAGCTGTAAGATAATTTTTTCATAGATTTTTATAGAAGCTATTCAACAATTGTTGGATAAATCACAATAATGCAAATATGTGTTCTGTATCATCTGATGGTGTTACCTATCTCATCATCTAGGGTTGGAAGAATGTTATCTTCATTTTAAAAATGCAGAAATGGAGGCACGAGGAGAATTGGTGTGTTTCTGAAGGCTGATGTGTAAATGACAATTGAGACTGAGCAGAACCAGAATCCATGGCTCAGATTCAATTCATGATTTGCAAACCCCATGACTATACTAATATCTAAAACTCTTGTGCTAGCTGGGTGACATTGGACATGTTTCTTAGAGTTGTCATGTGTTGTTGTTTTTCCTGTAAACAAATAAAAATATTAGTGTTTTCTAGAATTAAAGAATATACCTTGGGAAGTTGGCTCAGTGGTAGAGCCCTTGCCTTGCATGCCTGAGGCCCTGGGTTCGATTCCTCAGCACAACATAAGCAAAAAGAAAAAAACCGGAAGTGGCATGTGGCTCAAGTGGTAGAGCGCTAGCCTTGAGCTGAAGAGCTGAGGGACAGCGCTCAATCCCACAGTTCAGGCCCCACGAACGGACCCCCCCCAAAATATATACCTTTTGTGAAGTATTATGCACAGAACATGAAACAAGTATTCCATGAATTCTGAAGTTCTTTATGTATTTCCCTTTAAATTATTATATTTAAGTCTCAAGATAGTGAAATTATTAACATTCCTTACATTCCAGAAAGCATTATCTGAACCCATTTGGAAGAATTTCTACAATAGTATTATAATGTATAGGTTTTTGATGTGCTTATTTGCCTTCTCTCTGTATCTGCTTAATTGGGTTATTTATTGTATGATTCATGTATTTAAGAGTTCTTTATATATTATGAATAAAAGCTATTTGACAAGAATTTATATTTTGCTTCATTATATTAGCAAAAATGCCTGCTAGGTGTTTGAATAGAAATGGATGACATCTTTGCCTGATTTCAGAGCAACTTGGAATACTTCCATTCTAATGCAGTACTCTTTATCAGATCAAGAAAGTTCCCATATAATAATTTTGACAAAATTTACCATTCTGCGAGTTTGAAAAGAGCAGATTTATTTTAGGGTCACAGAAGGGAATTCCGCTGTGGCCAGTCTCCTGTACAGGCATGAACCCCTCTTTGCAAACTGCTGATCATAATGGAAGCAAATTTTTGCTTTTAAGACTATCAAATTTTTGGCCTATGTTCTCAGGATGTTTTCCCCGGAAACAAATCCACACGTAGAAATTAGATCATCACAGCTGTTTGAAATGGCATTAGCAATATATATTTTTATTATTGATGTGCCATATCGCTATATAAAACAGTTTGTCACAAAACAGTTTCTGAAAGAACAAACAAATGTACAACCTAGAATCTGGGTATGGCAGTAAACTCTAGATGATTTTCTCATACTTTCAGACTTTTCATAAACCTAAATAATAGAAGCCAAATGAGGTGGTTTTTACCTATAATCCTAGCTACTCTGAAAATAGAAAGTCGCAGTTCAAAGTCAAACTGGAAAACATACAAGAGACCTACATCTCAATCAATAAAATCTGGGTATGCCAATGTGTGGATGTCATCCTACCTATTACTAGACATACAACTAGAAAGTTCAGTATGTAGGTAGCCTAGGAATAAACAGATGCAAGATTCTATATCAAAAACAATCAAAGCAAAAATTGCTGGATGTGGTAAGGTGCCTGTCTGGCAAATGCAAGGCTCTGAATTTGAACCCAAGTACTTACCAAAAAATATTAAAAGTAAACAATATGAATTAATTCTCTAAATAATGTATCTGTAAATATTGTATATTCATATAGACTTGATAAAATTATATTGGAGTTAATATGTCACAAAATAAAGTAACTGAAGTCTCCATAAGGTACTTGTGAAATATTAATGTCGTATTTGTGTTGTATAATAGAAATATTTAAATAAATTGGAAAAAGGTTTCAAAGGAATTATGTGTGTTCTTGCAACATCATAAAGATCCATACAAACCTCAATATAATTTAATTATATCTAGAAAACAGAAGTCAATATTGAATGTTTACATTAAAAACTAGTCTGCTCCCAAGCTTGAGATGAAATATACCTTGCTAATTAGGAGGCAGAGATTTAGAAGAGTGATATCATGGCCAGTTTTGACAAAAAAAATTCGTAAAAAACTACAAAAACAAAGAAAGCTAGATATAGTGTAATTTTCCTGTTATCTCATGATGTGGAAGCCATAGGTAAGAGATCATTGCTCAAGGGAGGCTTGGCCTGAAAAATAATCTAAAGTGGTTAGCAATTTCAAGCACCAGTAGTGCCAATGGAAAAAGAAAAGAAGAAAACAGAATATGAAAGGAATGGATAAAAAGAAAATATTTGCTCTTCATTCTTGGTTTCATTTCATTGGATACAAGAATTGAGAGTATTTTGTTTACTGTTTTAGGATTCATGTCTCTCTAATATAAAAGCATTTTTTTCAAGTAAATATTGTATTATTACTATTTATTAACTTATTATCAGACCTTTAGGTTTGGAGATTGAAATCATGGCTTTGTATATATTAGTCTAGTTCTACAACTTAGCTGTACCCAAGCTCTCTTGTGTAGTTTTGAAAAATGTTTATGAATTCTTCAAAAGTTAGCTATTATACTTTTCATCTTATATTTTCTCTCCCACCTTTTCCCCTATGTATTTTAGTTTATGTGTTGAAAACTCCTCAATTTTATCTTCTAAACTTAGAATTTTGCTTTTGAGTTTACAGAGAAGTCAGTTATTTGTGACATCTTTTAAAATTATATACAGATATATGTATTTCATATATATGATAGATTCTTAGAGTTCATTGCAAAAAGCAACATTTATCTGGTCATATGCACATAGCTATTGAGCCATTGTGATCCTCTCCTTAGAATAGCTTCCCTTGTTCTTGCCATGTGAATGCTTAGAGTGTTGTTAATCATATCCAAGTGTAATTATTTATCTTTTACTATCTATTGGATTAACTTGTATATTTATGGGCATATCTAGTTATTAGAAATGAAGAAAACCACGCAGCATATATGTAATTAGATCTGGCTTATTTCACTTAATAGCATATTCCCCCGTCTTTCCATTTCTTCAGGAATGGGGTAATGCCATTCTTTCCCATGGAAGCACAGAATTCCATCAATAAAACAGAATTGAAGATCCAGAAATGAATCCACTCCTTTAGGCACATAATCTTTCATAAGCCAGAAACACAGGATGGAAGAAAAACAGCCTCTTCAAAAAATTGGTTTAACTGGCTGTACACAGAAAACTGAAATTAGATCATTTTGTATCCTCCTGCACCAGAACCAATTCCAAATGGATTGAAGAGCTCAATGTAAGTCCAGATGCCTTAGGAATCTTACAGGAAGAGTTAGGGGAAACATGAGGGCTCCTTGGCATAGGTCAATATTTCCAAAATAAGTCTGGATAATGGGATTACATCAAACCAAATCAATCATTTGTCAGACTCAAAAGCCATGAAAAAAGAGATAGTGTAGCACAGATTTATTAGGTAGCAAACCTACAGATGAGAGCCTCATCCAATGGTAAACCCTTTCTCCCTTTTCTAACTAGGTTATTTATAGTGGATTTACATGAATATAAGAGTTTTCTGATGGGGATTAGTCAGAAAACAACTAATGCTAAGACAGAGATAGTATGTGAAATGAGTTGTAGCTGGAGAAAGGGAGGGATTAAGGCAGGGGTGTCTAGTTCAAAGACTTGGCTTGGCGCCAGCTAAGTAAAGTATGGCTGCACAAAGGAAGGGGGTTAAAATAGGAGTGGTTATAAACAAAAGCACTGGTCTGAAGCCTCAAAATAAGGACTTCAGTCTGTGTGGACCAAACAGTCTTTAACAATAAGTTTTATTTAAGTTAACAAGAACAATTTTAAAGTTTTGCAGAGTGGTATAGTACATAGTCACAGGCAATTTCTCCTATATCTGGTAATCCAATCTACTCTTTCACGTGTTACCCAGTAACCAGGTTTCAACACAAATGACTACAATGAGATTGTACAAATGAGGCTGTGACTTTTCCCTCTCATGAATCAAAATTCTGTCAAATGATTTCTGTCTTCCAGATGTTTACACATTTCTCAGGATCTTTTTTTTTTTTTACTATTTTGTCTTCATTATTGATAATCATAGCACATTTTGTTGTTGTCTTGTGTGTATGTGCCATTTTTAGGGCTTGAACTCGATGTTTAATGGTCTCCCTTGTATTTTTTGCTCATGGCTGATGACACTCTATCCTTGAGTCACATGCTCACCTTCTGTTTCTTGCTGGATAATTGGAGATAAGTTTTCACATTTTTGTCTGTTTGGACTGACATTGAACTAAAATATTCATGTCTCAGCCTCCTGAGTTCTAGGATTGTACACATGAATGGCTAACGCCAATCTTTGCTTTACTGTTATTTTAATTATGTGGTAGAGGAAAGTGGAAGTATATTTGTGTTAAGTGTGCAATTTTCAAATACAAGTTTGAATCAACTTGATATAATATAACTGTTATTCATTTTAACAGTTAAATCAATGAAAATTACACATCCCCACAGAAATATAATTGAAAACAAGAGGCATAATTGTTTTCTTAAAACAATCAATGAAACCATAAATTACTTTCACTTTACAAATCATGTTTTATTTAACTTAAATTTGCAGACTTCTATGAGTAAAAGTAAATATATTAATTGTATACCACAAGAAACAAAGTTATTATAGTTGAGAATAGATATTTCATCACACCCAGAAGATACGTTTTAGTGCATTCTCACTAAAAAGAAATGTTACATGCAGAAATTTATGGATATGATGGAGCTTATCATTACTCAATATATAAAGAAATGGGATTGCCACTCGATACTTTATAAATATGTAAAAAATAATTATGTATCTAGGAGCCAGTGGCTCATGCTTGTAACCCTAACTACTAATGAGGCTGAGAGCTTAGAATCATGGTTCAAAGCCAGCCTAGGCAGGAAAGTCGACGACCCTCTTATCTCCAATGAGCCACCAGAAAACTGGCAGTGGCTCAAGGTGTAGAACACTAGTCTTGAGCTAAAGAGCTGAGGGACAGTGTCCAGGCACAGATTTCAAGCTCCACAACTGACTAAAAATAAACAGTTAAAATAAATATTTTGACATAAATGTTAAAATATATATTCTAAAAAATTTTAAATCCTCACGAGATATACTAGTTTATAGAAATATAGAGAAATTTTTCTGGATTTAGTTGTCATTGAATTTTGTAAATCACATATTTGTCACTCAATTCATATTTGTATATTTATATACTTATATACCATAAGTATAATTAAATGATATGTGATAGGCAGTGCTGTTTTAGGAATCTCCCTTGGCTTTTTAACATTAACCCTTCTACCCTAAAATCGATATACCCTCCAACTTTATCAGAGGTCTCATCTCGTTGGAGCAGAAAAGTATAAGCTATAATCATTGTTTGGAAGAACTGTAACCTTTTACATGAATTTCACTTAGTTTAAGATCCAAAATTTTCAAGTCATCTTAACCATGCCAGTAATAGCAAAATGTCTTCTGAGCTTTGCAGTTTCTTAAGAACTTAAAATCTTTAATTATACATCTAGTTTTTTCTGCCTAACATCTTTTATCTTAGGTAGATCTTTTTGGGTAACCCTCTGTTCCTGACTAGAAGACTGCAACAAAGGAAATCATGAAAATAGCTAAGGAAAATACTTGAAAACAATTAAAAAAGCAATCACAGACACTCCTGTAATCAACAGTTTCAATGAGAATATACATTAAATTAACACGTTTTTGTTGCATTTAAAGAGCAATATTTAAAATTTAATTAGCAGTGAAGAAGGTAACAGAAACCTGTGTTTGAAGACATTTTGACTTTGAACAATTCAATATAAGCATAATAGATTTATCTTGTTTTTCTGTGGAGTTGCCAAAATAATAGAGAGCAACACCCAAAGTCAGGAAAACACCTAAGCCAAAGCAGTAAACTTTTGTCTATAAAATAATCGTGAGGGTGTGACTCTTCCAAAGTCAGGTTTGCAAAGAGGAAAGTGTATTTGCTTTGGAGTGAACAATAAAAAATATAAAAATCCTTTATTAATGTTTTACATATCTTGTCTAGGACTTCTCATGTTGGAGAAGAGGAAAGGTATGAAAAATTTCAAGATTGTTTGACTATTCCCGAAGATCATTCTTATTTATCAGCTACAGCGATGGAAGTAGCCTGGTTTATACTTAGTATCATGCTTGTTTAAATTTAGAAGCATTATTTGTTTTTGGGTTATAAGCTGCAAAGCCTTGAGTATTAATAAAGGTCATTTCCTAAGAGGTTAAAGTTGCTGTGTAAACAAACCTAAAATATCAAAGACAGCATAGTGGAAACTATTTTCTTGCTATATGACAATCTGTGGTGTAGATTTTGTTTCCCATTGTTCCAGGGGACTCATTTTTGCTATCTTTTTATCACCATCTAGTGTTCCTATAATATCCTATACCATCCTGGGATGACTATATCATTACTGGATTCTCTAATTTCTCTGTTTCTGTTTTACCTTTTTTAATTACTTTAGAAACTCTAACTCAAAATGACATAAATTATCTATATAATATTAGCAGACAGATTTTATTTCCATATTCTTACCCTAGTCTTCTACATAACTTTGGTACTTAGTATCCCCAAATGTGAAAATAAGGATAGGGAGCTTCTTATTTTGATATTATTTAGTATTTCAAGACTTCATTAATGCAAGGCCCTTAGTAATATGTATATCATACATGTGTACTAAGCTGGTGGCAACTTTTTCTTATTCTCAGAAACTTGGAAATGTGGTGTCCCTGTAGTTACATCAGCAAAAGGCTGTAGTTGAATTAGTTTACTAAACCAAATCTGCTGTAAAGTATTTCTACAAGGTAATTGCCTTAAATAATCCGTATTTACCATTTTACAGTTTAAATTACAGAAATCTAATATAACTCTCACTAGATTAAAATAGAGACACCCACAGAGCTAAAATATTTTTCAAATGATTCTAGTGGAAAAGGTATTTATCTCCTGTTCTGCTTTCCAGAAATTCAGAATCTGGGTTGTTGTTTTTTCCTTTATCTTCTAATGTAGCATCTTTACATCTTTCTGATGGTTCTTACCTAATCATGTTCCTTTTGTACTACACCTGGGACTTTTAACTACCAATTTGAGTATACTTCCCCCATATGATAATTATTCAAATTTGTGTTCCTTGGGTAATGAGAGGTTGTTATTTTACAAACATATATATAATGCAAATCTACATTTGAAGGATTAGGTATGTGGGACAGACAGATACTCTGTGAAGGTATTTTGCTATGTACAATGAGTGTGTAGCATTCTTTCTACTATAACCTCTATCCTTTCATTAACCTGAACAACATATTTCTTCAATGAAATATAACTAGAAAAAATTTAGTCCCTGAAAGCAATTAATCCTGTTTAAAACATTGTCATATACTAGAAATCCTAAATGCCAGAGAGCAGCTCCTGAAGCAGTTCTGGCACTATAACTTTTTATATATTCTGTATACAATATTCTCTTTTCAAGAGTGTTTGTTATTATTTTGGAATTATGTTTAATATTTATTTGACTTCTATTTTTAAAGAATGCATCGCCAAATACTGGTTCTCTTTTTCTAACTTTTTTGGGTCTAATCTATTTTTGAAAGAAAGACAGCCATTTGAATTACATGAACTGCTTATTGAAGTTGAATCAGCATGGAGAGAAAAAAAAGAAAATATCACATTGAAAATGTATCTACAAGCTATTAATCTTAAAATCGTCTATTTTTCATTATGTTTAGATTCTGATATAATTTAGCCTCTCAACTCACACATTGTTTTTTGTTTTTTTGTTTTTTTTTTGGTCGGTTGTGGGGCTTGAACTCTGGGCCTGGGCACTGTCCCTCAGCTATTCAGCTCAAGGTGAGTGCTCTACCACTTGAGCTACAGCGCCACTTCCAGTTTCCTGGTGGTTTATTGGAGATAGGAGTCTCACGGTCTCTACGGCCCGGGCTGGCTTTGAACCACGATCCTCAGATCTCAGCCTCCTGAGTAGCTAGGATTACAGGTGTGAGTCACCAGCGCCCGGCAACTCACACATTGTTAATGCAGTCTTACTTCATGCCTCCCAAAAAGCAAACAACAAATTACTAGTTAATTTTAAATTATAATTTATTTAAAAAACTATATTTTTAAAAAATTAGTCAAGGGAAATTGTTTATTAGATATTTATAGTCATGTTCAGACTCTATGGTGAAATCCAGAAAGGGAAAAAATCCTGTTTTTATTCTTCCTTGAGTCACTATGATTTACTTCATCTGTTTCTGAAAGAATGAAATTCTTGATTTGAAGCCTTCTGCTTGATATCCACAATATGTCTTTCTTCCTTTATTAATAGAATTTGGAGAAAAGATGAGAATTCACACTAGAAATAGGAGAAGAGGAAAAGAGAAGAAGAAATCTAGGTATTTTATTTTTCCTCATCACAATCACAAGGTCTGGATAATGATAATGGATATTAGATACAGTGCTCTAGAGCGATTCAACCCATCTATAGAAAAAAAGAACCCTACAAGTGATCACATGGAGAATGCTTATTTATAAAAAATTGTAATAATTTCCAATAGGAAATGTTATCTCTTTGTTAACTTCTTGGTTAGGATATGTTAAATTCTGGTGTGCTACAGTGAACTATCATAATGGTATACAAGGATCGTAAGAAACTAACATCTTATCACATTCTAATATTAGCTTAATTCTGCCTGTGTTATATGGATGGTGCTGTATTTGAGTTTTGCCTCAATTTCACATGCTATATTCTTCCAGTATATAAATTGAAGGAAGACTCCCTCTGAAATATGCTATTTTATGGCTAAGGGAAAACAAGTCAGCTTTTAGACACAGACAATGAGATAGAAATCTTCCCCTAGAAATAGTGTTTCTCCAATTCTGGTTCACTTTTGTAAGCTGAAGTAATTCACATGACCCATTCTGACATTGCAGGTAGAGGTAAATCTCACCTACAGAAGCTGATGCAAGACATAGAGTAATATACCAAGATGTGCAACACTTGAGATAAAGAGAAAAAAGAGAACTATAATACAATCAATCGTACTTATGCTCACATGTCTCTGCAGGAAGAAAGGTATTATGTACCTTTTTTTCTAAAACTACTGAGATCTTCAAATCATGTCTTTTATGCTTGGATGTTACAGGAATTTAAGAACATTTTGATATTAAGACAGCATAAAATCTCGAAGAAAGCTGGACTAATCATTTCAATACTACCTTTTGTTCTCCAAGAAAATAAACCATTTTATAGACAATACTTTATAATTTCTCACCTAGTATCTTTTATTTTCCAGAAATGGATTTTGTTAATATATGTGACTATCCACCAGAATAAATATCTTCATTTATATGCATCTTGTGCAGACAGCAAGTTAATTAGATGTAGGTGTGAGTTCATCAGGAGCACTTTTTAAAACTGGAAAAAATCGTTTAAATAGGGATTCAGGTGGACCTATCGCAACAATGAAATGTACAAGTTGTTATGTCGAAAAATGAACTTTACAACTTTGGTGGGATGGGTAGCGGGAAAGATTGGGGAGAGCAGGGGGAGGATGGGAAGGGATGGGAAGGGGAAACAAAGGAGGAGGTTATGCTTGAAAAGAAATGTACTCATTATCTTGCTCATGTAATTGTAACCCCTCTGTACAGTATTTTCACAATAAAAATAATATACAAAAGAAAAATAAATAAATAAAACTGCAAAAAATTTGGAGGGGGCTAATATACCTATTTTTCCATCATCACCTACCACATCATCCTTCTTCCTTCCTAGGAAACACACCCAATCAATAAAAAGGCATAGATATTTTGCTCTTGACCTTGAAAATGGAAGCAGAATGTTTTGGATGTCTGAGATGCTTGTTAATAGTGTTTTACATAGTAATGTCACATGCAACAACCTATGAGTCCCGCAGATCTTAACACTACTTCCTTATGATGTAATAGGATGTCAGCTTTACTGGACATAATATTGTTTTCCACTTCCTTTCCTACCACCTGACCTAAATTATAATACATATTAACAGAAAGAAAAAGTAATGCCATCTTAAGAAAGTCCCATTGGAACAAGACTTTATGTCGAACAGGGAACTTTAAAACTTTGGCGGGGAGATGGAGGGTCGGTGGTCAAGGATGGTAAGGGGAAACAAAGGAGGAGGCAACAATACTTGATAAGAAATGTACTAATTACCTTGCTTATGTAATTGTAACTCATCTGTAGTGTATTTTCACACAAAAATTATTAATATGAAAAAAAGTCATTTAGGGTTCTGGCTATATGGCTTCATTGCATGAAACCCTGGGTTCAATTCCTCAGCACCACATAAACAGAAAAAGAAACACTGGAAGTGGTGCTTTGCCTCAAGTGGTAGAATTCTAGCTCATGAACAGTTCACGGGCCCTGAGTGCAAGCCCCAGAACAGGCAAAAGAGTTATTTAGCTAGTAAATGCAAAATAAAGAACCAATATTTGGAATATATTATTGCTCCTTCCAAGTGATACATAACAATAGTCCTTAATTCATGTACTTTACTTATATTAGAATACTGTGTTGAGCAAAAAAAAAAAAAGTTTTGCTAATAGGTCATGGCAATTAATGCCAGGAATGTGCTTGGATGTCAGGTGAATTTTAATTCTGGAAATTCAAGGATTCCAGGATTTTGTGTGGTCAGTGATAATCAGAAAGAACTTTGTGGCCAGTCATGGCACCAAAAATGAAGATGCTAGTTAACATTTGTGACAGAAGAGAAGGAATAACTCCAGATGGAAGGAAAATTATAGTAACTAAGGTATAGCAGAATCCGTTCTAGGGAACCATTTTTGGTTATTGAAAAACTATTTATCAACTAGGCTTATTCCTCATTGCTTTTAGCATTCTAATCACTTAGACTCTTCTTAATCTCTGTGTGATAAGTTGTATATCCTTCTATGCTGCTCTTTCATACCTGATCTCCTTTGCTTTCTAAAAATCTCAGTCTTTCTCTATAAACAATTTCTGATACTAAATCCACATATGCAGACAACAGACGAAGCTAATGTAAGAGTCCCATAGCTCATGATTCATTAGTGTAACAACATGAAAAAGAGGACATATTTATTGCTACCTCAATTTTTCTGAAAAGCTGCAATGTCACATCATTTGATTCAAATTTCCATTCTTTGTCTACATAATGTCATTAAGTGCACATAAATGCAAATATGAGCCAGGTGGTGGTGGCTCATGCCTGTAATGCAAGCTACTCAGGAGGTTGAGACCAGCCTGGTCAGGAAAATCCATGAGACCCTTATCTTCAATTAACCACCAGAAATCCGGAAGTGGTGCTGTGACTAAAGTGGTAGAGCACTTGACTTGAGCTGAAGGGCTGAGAGAGAGCACCCAGGATCAGAGTTCAAGCCACACGACAAACAGAAAAAGTGCAAATATGACTTTAAGTTTCCTCAAAAGGAACGACAAAGTCAATAGTAATCTTCCCAAGCAGAGAAAATAATTGCAAAATGATTGAATGCACCTACTTTTGCTGAGTTAAGTTATACCTTCTTTGCTGGACATATTCTCTTCTTATAAAAATTGTCAAATGTTAGCTTGATAATAAACTTCATCTACTATTTCTTGATTCAAAAGAGAAGTCCATACAGTTGATGTCACTTGGATTTATTACTATCTCAAAGCCAACCCAGGCAGGAGAGCCTGTCAAACTCTTACTTGTAATTAAAATTTCCACTTCCAGTAACATTTGCTTCCACTTACTACAAGTAACAATCTATGGTGTTGCTCCAGGTAAAATGAAGGTTCTGTGGCTTCATTGAAATAGCACAAGTACATCTTTGTACATGAGGTAACACGTGTTTCAGAGACAACTTAATAACAATAAAATATGGAATTTAAATGGCTTATAAAACATTATCAACATACATATGGCCATATAAGATCGTGTGAAGTGGACCCCAAGATAGGACACAATTTGGTTTTTCTTTCTTGATATTGTTTTTAATGTATCTAACATGTACTATGTGATTTTTTTTGTTTCTCTTCTATTTTCTTACTCCACGGTATAACCCCCGTTTTTACTGTATTTGATGTCAGTGAACTGCATCGTGCACATACACTTTTTTTTATGTGCGGAGGGGAAGCGCGATTACAAAATGCTGAAACAAGGATATAGTATGACCCATTGTAACAATGAGTTGTACAAAACACTATGTAGAAAAAGAATTTTACAACTTGGGGAGGGGAGAGGGAATTTGTGATGGCGGGGAGGAAAGGGATGGCATGGGATAAACAAAAGAGGAGGTAACATTGCTTGATAGATTATATACTCATTTACTTACTTATGTAACTCAAACCCCTCTGTACACCATTTTTACAATTAAAAAAACATGAAAAATCCATTGTCCTGGAGTACTTTAATTTCAAATTTCCTAAGTGCTCTATATTAAGTCAAATTTTAACTGGGAAAATTGTTCTCAGATACATTTTGTGTGTGTGTATGTTGTGCATTATTTCCCAAGTGTACTTAACGGGAGGAGAAACAATATGAATACTAGGAGAAAAAGAAGTTCTGTGTTTAAGTATAATGGTTCAATACAGTACAGAAGACTCTGCAAATAAGAAAACTTTGAAACACTAAAGCCAAGGCCAGTATGTAGATCTATGGGAGTGATATAGAGAAAGCATTACTACTAAGTGGAACATGAAGGAAGAGGCCACTCTATTTCTTCTAGTAGCTCTAAATCATGGTAGCTAATCATACAAATTTGTAAAAAGTAGAATGGAAGAATAATTCTAGTTTCAAAGCAAGTCAGATATAAGGGAAAAAAGGCCATGTTGAGCGATCACTAATTATATCTTCTCTGGAAGAGGTAGTATAATTTTGTCTCAATAAAACAAGCCAAACAACAAGAAAGAAATATACAGTTTGAAGTTTGGGCTAATTTTGTCACTATGTTTTGAGAAGTCAAGTTTCCTATTGAAATGCAACTCATATATAATCCTCAGTTGTATTTTAAATGCTCTCTTCATTTCAGAACATTCCTAGATGCACAATGGCTCATGATTCCCAACCAAAAATTTGAGAAAGTAAGCATCATTCTGTTGGATTCCAAAGAAATGATGAAGGATGACACAAACTTAAGCCTGGAGAAATGGCAAAGCTCATCTAATGTAGGACTTTGTGGCCCTGGCTAAATTAGAATTTACATTTAAAATAAATAGTTTTGTTTGTAATTTCATATTCGATAGGATACTACAAAATGGTTTTCAAGTAGAAGGTTTAATTTAGAAATGGACAAATGATTCTGGCATTCTATTTGCCTGGAATATTCTTTCAATTGAGGTATAATTAGAACATAATAGATAATACCAACAGTTCATGTATAACATGAAAATGTGAATAATCTAGACAGAGTTGCCAACAAATGGATGCTATTAATTTATAAATTTAGAAAAAGAGCAATTTTTGAGACATTGGTGTATCATGGTGTGAAGAGAGAAATTGTGTTACATCTTTATTCTTCTACCTATACATAACACAGTAAAAAATTTCCTTAATTACGTACTTCTGTATACAATTAGAAAAATGCTAGGTTTGAGGTTTGTTTTTATTTTGTTTTTGTTGTTTAGTTTGTCCTCTGGGTCTGGGCACTGTCCCTGATCCTGTTTTTGCTCAAGGCTACACCTCTTCCACTTGAAGTTCAGTGCCATTTTGTCTGGCTTTTCCTGAGCAGTTTACTGGAGATAAGAATCTAAGGAACCTTCCTTCCTGGGTGAGCTTTGAACCATAATCTTCAGATCATAATATTCAGATATTCAGATCTCCTGAATATCTATGATAGACAAAATAATAATAATTGTGGGGCAAGTGTGCAGAAAAGATGGTGCTGACAGGGAGTTGAGTAGGCAGAGTCCGATTTGTTTATATTCAGTGTGTAAACAGCTCCTGGAAGCTTAGGTGCATGATAGAGTGTGACCATTACTGTGATTAGTTGGTTCCTTTTCCTCCCCATGCCACCCGGTATTTTTTTGCTTTTAAAAAGTGCTTTCTGTGTGTTAATAAATGAGTTCCTGCTTGACTTGACTCCCTGCTGTGTCTGAATGTCTCCTGGGTTAAGGGAAGCTGGGGAACAGGCAAGTGGCACACTTACCTTTCCTTGGACCCCGTCCATCTTTCATGGGATGGAGGAAGACCTGACATCAGGAGCCCAACTCGGGCAAGAAAGGAAAATATACCGGCTGAGACTAAGCCATCTCTCAGGGTAAGTAAAACCCTTAGTATGGGTAATGCTATTTCACAGAAGAAGAAGGAGGAGGCAACATTAAGCCTAGAGGGAGTAAAGGAGGACTTGGGAAGTGAGAAGGAAAAGGAATGGGTCAAATTTGACTGAGAATGCACTGAAACATGCACAGTGGAAGTCAAAACAAAGGTGAAGGTTACCCCTCTGACTTGGGTGCCCTGACTTTCCTAGGCTTCCACCATATTCCCCCGATTGGGCCAGAGGTACAGTGCCCTAGGAGGCCTGTGAGAAGGACCTGCAAGACCCAGACCCATACCGACCTTCCATAGAGGGGCTGAGGACTGGGGAAGAAACCTACTCGGAGGCCTGCCATGTAAAGGAAGTGCCACCTGGGAGCCCAGAACCTGGGCCTCAGGATTCACTTCCCCAAGCATATCCAGTCAATCTTTCACCAGGAGCTAACAGGCCCTTGGAATGGTATCCATGGGAAGCTAAGGATTTTAAAGAGATCCACAAGGCGGTGGCAGAGAATGCCCTGAACTCTCCTTGGGCCCATACCCAATTACAGGACATTGCTTATCACCCATGTGTCCCTAAGGGCTGGCTGGATGTGGCCAAAGTCTTCTTCACTAGTTCTCAGATTATTAATTGGTATGCTTTCTTTAAAGAGGAATGCAGATTGTGGGCAGAGAATAACTGGCATGTTCAAGCGCAATACCTATTATTTATGCCATTTTAACAGGGATGGGGGAAGGGTGCTCCACTGGGGTCCAACAGGCCACAATACTTGTCCTGTACCATGACCAGGTGAGGCAGGCAGGACTTGCCGTGTGGTACAAACTGGATGATAGGCCCACTGAGTCCCCCATAGCAGGAGTGAGGCAAAAACCTGGTGAGACTCTACTTGAGTTTATAGCCCAAGCTGCCGGCAGGGGACCTCCAAGATCAGTTTGTAAAGCTACTGGTCTGGGAAGGGATAAATGCAGACCACATCATGGCCTACGTGGGATTGAGAGAGAGTTCCCTGAGCAGATGGGTGGTGGCCTCGCAGGATATGGTAACACAACAGCACTAGTCCTAATCACTAGCTTTATCCTTACAGGCTCAGACATCTGCAATGACTGAGGCTATTACTCAGGCGCTTGCATCCCAGGGCCAAGGAACCCCAAGACCATTGGGGAGAGGGACTTGTTTTAAATGTGGGCAGGAGGGGTACTTTAAGAAGGACTGTTCACAACAATCCCCCACCAACCAGCCCGGGGGGCCCAAACCGACCCCTACACCCTTCTCCAGGTGCAGGAAGGGGTTGGGAAGGTGGCTCAGTGGTAGGGTGCTTGCCTTGCATGCATGAGACCTTGGATTCAATTTCTCAGCACCACATAAGCAGAAAAAGCCGCAAGTGGATCTGTAGCTCAAGTGGTAGAGCGCTCACTTTGAGATGAAGAACTGAGGGACAACACCCAGCCCCAGAGTTCAAGCCCCAGGACCAACTATATATATATATATATGAATATTGGTGATGCAGGAGCAGGAATTCCCTATAATCTCCAAGGCCAAACAATTATAGAAAGAAATCACCAATGTCTTAAGGAGCAATCATAATTATTAAAACAAAAAGGGGGAGTTAGCCCCCATATACAGTTACAGATAGCTTTGTTTACCATTAACATTTTAAATTTTTCAACAGGGGCAACTGAATCCAGATTTCAGAAGCACTGGGGACAACTAAACCCTAAGCCCAAAGTGAAAGTCAGGTGGAAGGACCTCCCTGACAAAACAATTGAGAGGACCTGACCCCCTAGTTACTATGGGCAGGGGATTTGGATGTGTTTTTTCCATACGGGAGACAGCCCCTGTGGGTAGAGCCAGTCAAATCTGGTTGAGTCAGCTAGAGTAGCAGTTGAAGCACATTTTCTTCTCATAGAGATGTGACCCACAGGCACGTTTGCCTAGCTTGACAGCCATGAGCTGTCCACGCTCCCTATACGCCCCCCGGGGACCAATCAGGGCCTGTCACCAAGCAGTGCGTGTCACAAGTGCCTTATATAAACTACCTGCTAAGTGATTGGCCCGGAAGAACTCAAGAGGTTGGGAAAGCTGGGGTGTAAAATCCCCCCCTTGCACAAACATAAGCGAGACCTGCTTAAGCCTATTCTCCCAATGTGTGTTCCTTGTGGGCATTATTCATGCTTACCCCCTGCAGGACATCTAGCCCTACAAGTGGTGCCCAACGTGGGGCTCAAGTGTTTTCGGCAGACAGACAATCTAATGCAAGGTAAGTGCGTCCATGGGCAACCTTCCCCCTGCACCAGGAGAGCCTCAATTATGAGCGCTTGTTGCCCTGCTTTGGAGTAGGCAGTTAAAAGTATCACAAAAGGAAGCTAGTTTAATATGGGAAATAGTAAAAGAATTGTGTCCTTGGATTGACTAGGGGGCCATTTGGATCCAGACAGCTGGACCTGCTCCTTCAGGTAGCTGGTAAAAAAGAAATCTGAGAAGGCGCTGAGCTACCCCTACACTTTACCCCATTGTAGTAGCCATTCAAGCCTGTATATTAGGGAGACAAGAAGGGGAAACTCTTCAGGCATTTAAGGCCTCACTGCGAAAAGAAACAGAGCATACACAAAATGGCAAAGCTGCTCAGGCACTCCCATCTTCTTGTGGAGGCAGCAAACAATTCCAGTAAGAATGCAGATGACCAACAACTGCCACCATCATGTGATCCAGAGGGCCGGCCAGTTAAGCTTTTAAAACCCCTCCCCCACACTATGGGTCCCAGGAAACCTGCCCAAGCAGTTCTTTTGGCCATTTAGGCCAGACTGGGAACTCCCCTCAGGGAACTTTGTATCCTTGGGCGTTCATATCCAACTTTGCCGAAGAAAGAAAACCCGTTGTTCCCCCTATAATTAACAGTTGTTTGCGGGCCCCACAACTACTGTGGAAATGGCAGCCAAGCCTATGGATGAACCCCAGTTCATGTTCCCGGTAAACATCCACCGAACCACTGCACGACCTAACCAATGGTACCCCCATGGCCCAAAAGTGCTTGACAAATATTGGACCGCTGTTAAGGAAGATAGGTTGCACTCCCCATATGCTCAACAGATGCTTGAAACCATTAGCATTGATCTGAGTTGCCCCCGTGATTGGAAGAAATTAATGCGCACAGTATCATCTTCAGGGGACTTCCTTTTATGGAAGGCTGCCTTTTATGATGAATGTGAACAACAAAGCACATGAAATGTCACTGCGAGAGGATATGATGCAACCATGGAGGACCCTGATTGCTTAAAAGGGGAGGGAGTTTATGGGTCTCCCATTGTACAAGCAGTGGCATCTCCGCAGTACTTTGACCAAGTACTCCTCTCTGCATTGTGGGCTGACTCCTCAGTCCCATCTAAAGAAGGAAACAAACAACTAAAAACCCTGATACAACATCCCAATGAGCCTTTCACTGACTTCGTTACCCTTGTTCTGGAAGCAGTGGCCAGGAAGGTATCCCACGCTGGAGCCTGAGATGCACTAACCAAGAGCCTAATATGGGAAGGGGTCACACAGGAATGCAGAAAATCCATTGCCCCTGAATGAAATGGGGAGATCACTGATTGCATCCTTGCCACCAAAGATTTGGGGACATCAACTCATGCTATGACTACCCTTGCACAGGCTTTCACCTCTATGACCGCCAGTGTGCGCGCCCCCTAATGGCACAATGGGAAATTGACCTTGTTGGGGATATAGCTTAACTGGTCATTTCATTTTATTTTTTAATTTTTAGTTTTTATTATGAAAATACTGTACAGAGGTGTTACAATTACATGGGAAAGATAAAGAGTACATTTCTTATCAAGCATTGTAGACTCCTCCTTTGTTTCCCCTTCCCATCCTTCACATTCTCCCCCCAAACCCCCACTGAATCCTCCCTGCTACCTCCCCACCCCCGAACAAAAGTTATAAAGTTCATTTTGCGATATAACGACTTGTACATCTCATTGTTGCAATGGGTCCACCTGTATCCCTATTTAAACGATTTGTTTTTCCCCTTCCCCTCCACAAATTATACTGACAGTAAATACAGCAAAAGCAGGGGTTATACTGTGGGGGAGGGAAATACAAAGCAACAAAGAAAGAATCGTATAAATGTGTTAGAAACAATCACCTGAAAGAAAAAAAAATCATTTGAATACATATCCTAAGGTTCATTTCCCTAACATCACCTTATCTGACATTTTCTGCTTGATTCAGACATACACTAGGTATTGCAAATAAGGGAAACCATGTTTCTTTGGGCCTAGCTTACCTCACTTAATATAATTTTTTCCAAGCCTTTACATTTCCTAACAAATGGGGCAATGACATTCTTTCAGATAGAGGCATAGAATTCCATTGTGTACACATACCATAATTTTTGATCCATTCATCTACTGAGGGGCATCTGGGTTGGTTCCATATCTTAGCTATAGTAAATTGTGCTGTAATAAACATAGTCGTGCTGGTAGCTTTAGTGTGGTCTTGTTCGTAAACATTTGGGTAAATGCCCAAAAGTGGGATTGCTGGGTCATAGGGAAGCTCTATGTGGAGACTTTTGAGGAACCTCCTTACTACTTTCCAAAGTGGTTGAACAAGTTTACACTCCCACCAACAGTGCAGTAAGGTTCCCTTCTATATAATCCCCTCCAGCATCCATTGTTCTTAGAGTTCTTGATTTTAGCCATTCTAACTGGACTGAGGTGGCATCTCAATGTAATTTTGATTTGCATTTCTTTTATGGCTAGGGAGATTGAGCATTTCTTCATGTGTCTATTGGCCATCCTTCTTTCTTCTTCAGAGAAGTTTCTGTTTAAGTCTTTAGCCCACTTTTTTATTGGGCAGTTGTTTCTTTGAAGACTTGTTGTTGAGGGTTTTAATTTTTTGAGTTCCAGGTATATTTTAGATATGAAACCCTTGTCTGTTTTATGGCTAGTGAAGATCTTCTCCCAATCAGTGAGCTTTCTATTGATCTTGCTAGCTATGTCCTTTGCCATGCAGAAGCTCTGTAACTTCATGCAATCCCATTTGTCCAACCTTTCTTTGATTTGTTGTGTTTCTGGGTCTCTATTAAGAAAATTTCGGCCTGTGCCAAGGAGACCTAGGGTTTCTACTCATCCATCCTGAAATGTTTTCAGAGTGTCTGCTTTGACTCCGAAATCTTTGATTCATTTGGAGTTGATTCTGGTGCAGGGTGATATGTAAGGATCTAGCTTTAGTTTTCTACAATTACTTAACCAATTTTGCCAGAACCATTTACTGAAGAGGTTTTCTTTCTTCCATTCAATTTTTTTAGCTCCCTTATCGAAGATTAGATGGCTATAGGTCTGTGGGTTCATTTCTGGGTTTTCAATTCTAGTCCATAGGTCCTGAGTTCTATTCTTGTGCCAGTACCTAGCTCTTTTGATTACGATGGCTTTATAGTAGAGTTTGAAATTTGGCATTGATATTCCTCCAGCACTGTTCTTTCTGTTGATCGTTTTTGCTATTCGGG
Source organism: Dipodomys spectabilis (assembly GCF_019054845.1). NCBI lineage: Eukaryota > Metazoa > Chordata > Mammalia > Rodentia > Heteromyidae > Dipodomys > Dipodomys spectabilis. The sequence goes on from NW_024870848.1 coordinate 1,278,806, forward strand.
GTCTTTTATTTTTCCATATGAATTGTTGGATTGCCTCTTCAATTTCCTTGAAAAATGAGGTTGGAATTTTGATAGGTATCACATTGAATTCGTAGATAGCCTTGGGAAATATTGCCATTTTCACGATGTTAATCTTTCCAATCCAGGAGCATGGGAGTTTTTGCCCCTTTCTAAGTTCTGTATTAATTTCCTTTTTCAAGTTTTTAAAGTTTTCATCTTATAGGTCCTTCACTTCTTTGGTTAAGTTAATTCCTAGGTATTTTATTTTTTATGGGGCTATTACGAATGGAGTTGCTTTCCTAATTTCATCCACACTTTTCTCATTGTTGGCATACAGAAAAGAAATTGATTTTTGGGGTTAATTTTATACGCTGCTACTTTTCCAAAGTTTTGAATCAGCTTGAGTAATTTGGGAGTGGAGTCTATAGGATTCTTTAAATACAAGATGATGTCATCTGCAAAGAGGGAGAGTTTTATTTCTTTTTTCCCTATTTGGATCCCCTTTATGTTTGCATCTTGTCTTGTTGCTCTAGCTAAGAATTCTAATAGTATATTGAAGAGAAGTGTAGAGAGTGTACATCCTTGTCTTGTTCCTGAGTTAAGAGGAAATGGCTTTAGTTTTTCACCATTAAGTATAATGCTGGCTGTAGATTTGTCATATACAGACTTTATTGTATTGAGGAATGTTCCACGGATTCCTAATTTTTCCAAGATCTTCATCATAAAGGGGTGTTGGATCTTGTCAAATGCTTTTTCTGCATGTATTGAGATAACCATGTGGTTCTTATCCTTCCTCCTGTTGATGTGATGAATTTTATTATTTGATTTGCTTATATTGAACCAGCCTTGCATCCCTGAAATGAATCCTGTTTGATCATGGTATATGATTTTTTGGATGGATTGTTGAAGTCCATTGCCAATATTTTGTAGAGAAGTTTTGCATCAATGTTCATCAAATAAATGGGTCTACAGTTCTCTTTCTTTGATGGGTCCCTGCCTGTTTTGGAGATGAAGTTTATGATGGCTGCATTGAATGTGTTTGGCAGTGAACTTTCTTTTTCAATTTCATTGAAGGGTTGGAAGAGTATTGGTGTGAGCTCTGCTTTGAAGGCTTTGTATAATTCCACTGTAAAACCATCTGGTCCTGGACTTTTCTTAGCTGGGAGGTGTCTTATTGTTGTTTCTATTTCAATGCGTGATATGGGGCTGTTAAGAGGGTTTAACTCATCTTGGTTTAGTTTTGGCATGCTAATATTTGCTAGGAAAAGATCCATTTCTGTCAAGTTCTCAAACTTATTAGCATAAAGTTTTGAGAAGTATTCCCTTATAATGTTCTGAATCTTGGTTTTTTCTGTGGTGATGTTTCCATTCTCATCTCTAAGTTTATTGATTTGGCTGTGTTCTCTTCTATTTCTCACAAGATTTGGTAAGGGTCTGTCAATTTTGTTAATTTTTTCCAAGAACCAACTCTTTGTTTTGTTGATTCTTTCTATAGTTTTTTGGATTCTAAATCGTTTAATTCGGATTTAATTTCAATTATTTCTTTCCGTCTACTGTATTGGGGTTTATCTTGCTGCTCTTTTTCAAGGAGGTTCAGAACAACTAGACTTAACAGACATTTACCGAATATTTCACCCAGCAGCATCAGAATACACATTTTTCTCAGCAGCATATGAAACATTTTCTAAAATAGACCACATTTTAGGCCTCTGGGAACTGGTCATTTTAAAAAGGATTGCCTATCACTCCGAGGTTCACCCATAAGAAAGCAACCTCCTTCCGTATGTCCTAAATATAAAAAGGTTTTTTTTTGGGCCTCTGAATGCCACTCTAAGACTCAGCCTTTAAACTAAATATGGGGCAATCCTCAGCCCCTACTCCAAGGACAAAAACAACAACCACCACCTCAAGTGTTATGGACTATTCTTATCCAAAATGCAAAAGCTAGAATGGAACTTAAGGTTAAAGAACAAAATTTAAGGGCATCATTGATACAGGAGCTGACTGTACAGTCCTTAGAAAAAAAGAAGTCGAAGGTTTGGGATGGAACCTAATTTCTGGCCTCTGCATACAAGGTGTCAGTGGAAAAACAGATTCCCTCCATGTCCAATGGCCTGTAAAATGGGAAGACTCTGATGGGGCCACCAGGGCTTTTAAACCTCTTGTTGCCCCTGGCCTTCTGTGCAATATTTGGGGAAGAGATGTCCTCACTAATATGGGTATTGTGATAACAACAGATAATAAGGTTTTTTATGAAGACATCATAACCGATCAAGTCATTAGTCACCCACAGTACCCCCAATTTAATGGCCACTGTTGTGGGACCAGAGCCATTTCCACTCCAATGGGATACCACCAAACCCATTTGGGTTGAACAGTGGCCTATTTCCCCTGAAAAGCTCCCTCATCTTCACACCCTAGTGGAGGAGCAACTAGAAAAGGGACATATAGAACAAAGCATCAGTCCCCACAATTCTCCCATTTTTGTTATCCAAAAAAACAGCTCAAGAAAATGGAGACTTCTCCATGAGCTACATAAATATTCATATGAAAAAGATGGTAACACTTCAACCTGGACTCCCACATCCTTCTGCAATACCCAAAGATTGGCACCTTGCCATTATTGACATCAAGGACTACTTTTTTTCTACCCCCCTACATCCCAAATATAAATAATATTTTGCCTTCTCAGTATGGAAACCTCACTATCAGTTACCCAAACATTGATATCAATGGAAAGTTCTCCCTCAAGGAATGAAAAATAGCCCTACTATATGTCAGATGTATGTTGCCTATGCTATTAGGCCTTTGCTTTCAAAATGCTTTTGTGTCCATTACATGGATGACATTTTAATAGCACATAAAGATGCTACAACCATGCAAGCCTGTTTAACACAACTCCAGGAAACTAGGCTTCCATATTGCCCCCGAAATCATTCAACTCAAATCCCCTTACGCCTATCTTAGATACCATTTAAATCAAACAATTACCCCAAATGGGTCTAATATTGTCATTAAGTCCCAATATACTTTAACTGAATTACAACAATTATGTGGACATATTAATTGGGTACGCAATTTTATGCGCCTCCCTACCCAAGATCTCCAAACTTTATTTCAATTGCATCAGGGACCCTCTGACTCAATTTCCCTTTGTATACTTTCCCCTGATGCTCAACAAGTTTTACAAGTCACTGATCGATTATGGTCAACACCCTTGGTGTTTTTAGATACCACCAATGAAATCACCCTGATTATATTAACTAATAATTGACTAATGGCGGAGCTGACTCAAACTCCTGGTGTGTTACAATGGGTATACCTTGACACTTCCCAATTACCAAAAATTAGCACACCCATTACCATGTTATGCAACTTAACCATCAAAGATATGGAACGATGCCATCAAACGTATGGCCGATTCCCCGACCGTTTTATCTGGCCCATTGGAAAAACAGTCTTTGATTTCCTGACAACTGAAGAGGAATTAGCCTTACAAGTGATCCATTACTAGTTTAACATTGATAATCATATGCCCAAGAGCCCCATTTTAAAAGTTACACAAGAACTCCGACTTTCATAGAAATGTTGTACTTGTCCCAAGGAGCAACCTATCCCTAAAGTTGTTGTGCTTTTTACCAATAATAGCAAAACTGTTTATGGATTTTACAATGCTAATACTAAAAAATACATGCTTCAACAACATTTCCTGTCCATTCAAGCTGCTGAGTTACTGACCATTTTACTCGCCCTTACATCTTTTCCCAGAGAACCGCTTTATATTTTTTCTGATAGTTTATATGCTGTACAAACTGTTGCCGTTCTTCCTGGAGCTTTATTAAGAGATGATGGTCATGATATAACACGAATAATGTGTAAACTGAAAACTGTACTAGACAATCATGCCCAACCCTGGTACATTCAGTACATTAGATTTCATACTAACCTCCCCGGATCCCTAGCTGCTGGTAATGAAGCCATTGATTGTGCTGTCACACCAACTGTATTACTCACCAATATTTCCATGGACCAGGCCCGAACGTTGCATGATCGCTTTCATTTACCACTATCAAACAATTATTTCTTGATTTGACACACCAACAATGCAAGCACATGATTCGGTCCTGCTCCTCCTGTGCACCTCTTTTACCCTTAGGACCACTTCAACCCATGGAAACAAATCCGTGAGGCCCAATGGCACATGGCAAATGGACATAACCCATATCCCCCAGTTCAGAAAACAAAAATACGTCCATGTATGCATATATATATATTCTCAGGCTTTCTAACAGCCTTAGCCTTAACAGGTGAAACAAGCCACACCATTAAGTCACTTCTACATGCCATTACAATTATGGGCGTACCTTGGACCCTTAAAACAGACAATGGCCCTGCTTACACCTCCAAACATTTTCGTGAAATGTGTACCCTTTGGAACATTACATACCAGACAGGTATTCCATATAACCCACAAGGCCAAGCCATTGTTGAACTCAGTCATAAAGAAATTAAGACTCTTCTTTTAAAAGAAAAGGGGAAACTGGAGGGGCTAGGACATAAAGATCCCCAAACACAATTAAATTATTGCCTTATAGTAAAAAACGTTTTAACATTCACACCCACCACACGTGCATCCCCTGAGGCCCTGCATTGGGGACTTATGAAAACACCTACTCCAGTACTTTTGGTTAGAAAATGGGAGGTCCCTTTTCCCTTAACGGCACAAGGGAGAGGACTTGTTTGTATCTTTCCACACAGGAGTGATAAACCTGTTTGGATCCCAGCTGGAGTTGTCCAACCAACCGTCACCACGTATGAATGAGATGGGTCGACTACACTTGAACAGCCCGAGGAGGAGGAGACACAAACCTCGAGCTAGAGCCCATGCCATCACTTGGGGAGACCTAAAGGAATTGGTAGAACAAGCCCAGGCTATGGCCCCGGACCCTGTCCCAGGGCATGGTACTCTACTCCTCCTAATGTGTGCCATTATTACAGCCAATTCTCAATCTGCTGCAGGGCAAGGTAAAATAATGTTAATGTCCAGCCCCCAAATCTTGATGATGGTAGGGGAAGATACCACCATCATCCCTCAAATGCTTTCTTCCAATGGCACGTTTGGCCTTCCTTTCTTGGCAGATGCCCTATGGTACCAAAAAACAAACCTTACTTTTGGATGGAAGGGAACCATCTCTTTTTGTTTTTCAAACGAGACTGTAAAACAGTTTGATGGCTGTACCATCCCCCTCTCAACAGTAACTCATGGGACAGGATGGTGGAACTACATGGCACCCTAACCCATTTGTCCCACTGGAAAAATTGTACTCAGGCTACTGACATACCTTTTCATGTGCAGTTATGCCCATGCAGGGACTTTGATAGCTTTGGCAATGTTCCCACTCCTCTTGAGGAATTAGTGATTAGCCTTTGTGCCAGTTCCTGGCAAGGCAGAGTAATTGGGGGCCTCACATTTTCCCTCTACCCGGCTATATACAACCAATCTGAAAAAAATCCCAAACCTCAAACTCTAAAGGAATTTTAGAGCTCCTCAGGGGAAAGATTGGGAGAACTAGTAGCCCCATGCCAATCGTTTGTTCAGCATATTCCTGCCTGGATTTGTTCCCTTTCCTATGGGCCAATACTCATCGCTGTAACTGCTCTGCATACAACCAGGTGTCCGGAATGGTAGTGGTTAGAGCCCCATTCTTTTTGTCTAGGAGACAACTCCTCCACTACTTGCACTCTCAGCAATCACTGGCAAACCAATGACTCATATCTCTTTGCAGATTTGGTATGTGTTCCCCCATTTATTGTTCTGGCTACTAATGACTCTCAGTTTTCTCAGGTTCAATTAGTTCATCCACACCCTAAAAGAGCAGTAGGATTGATCATTACAATCATGTCGGCGATCATTGCTACAGTGCCTTCAGCTACCAACACCACTATATTGCTGTCCCAAAGGGTGTCCACTGTGTAAGAGATAGACCAGCTCATCCCTCAACTGTCATCCATAGAATTACAACATTTGCAAGTTGCCAATCATCTTAAGGGAGGCCTCCTTGTGCTCCATCAACAAATAGACTTGCTCCAAAAACAGATTACATTTCTTCGATTACAAGGACTATGTAATGCTATGATTACTTCTGTCTGTCAGCTTTCCACTCCAGTGCCCAATGTCACTGAACTTAGTAACTATATCAAAGGCCCTTGGTCCCGTAAGTACTTAAACTTCACCCACCACCTGCTGCATGATGTTACCCGCCTAAACCAGACCACCATACAGCTTATTTGCGCTGCCTCATTTTTAGAAGATGTGCTTAAAAAGTTACAGCAGTGGTTTTCACCATCCTCTCTGGTCACCTGGGAAGGCCTTGCGCTATTAGGGTTTATTCTCCTGGGAATTATTAAATGCTTACACTCCCTGCAAAAATGCCTCCAATGACGGGTCACCATAATGACAGTCTTTTTAAAAGTAAAGGGGGAATTTGTGGGTAGAGCCGGTCAGATCTGCTTGAGTCAGCTAGAGTAGCAGTTGAAGCCCACTTCTTGCACTTTCTGCTCATAGAGATGTGACCCACAGGCACGTCTTCCTAGCTTGACAGCCGTGAGCTGTCCATGCTCCCTACATGCCCCAGGGAGACAAATCAGTGCCTGTCACCAAGCAGTGCCTGTCACAAGTGCCTTACATCAACTCCCCGAGAAGTGATTGGCAGGGAAGGGAAGGACTCAGGAGGTTGGGAAAGCTGGGGCTGCAAAAATCCCTCCCCTCCCTCGCACTACCCCCCCCCCCCACCGCCACCTTGAGCAAGAATAAAGGAGACCTGTTTAAGCCTATTTTCTTTGTGTTTGTTCCTTGTGGGCATCATTCACACTTACCTCCTGCTGGAGATCTAGCCCTACATGCCCCATTTGGATCCCTGCCAGGATCCCCAAATTTTTACCCATTTTCTCTATACAGGATGCCCAAGGATAAACAAACCCACAAGGAAAGAAAAATGGCTATGATGGCCAAGGCATGTGTTTAGCTAATTATTTTAATGTTACTTGCTCTCATTGTTCTTTTTCTAATTGCTTGTATAGCGGCATTACTTGAATCCATGTGCTTCCTGTAAACATGTCTGAAACTTGGTATGATTTTGGCCTTAATTTCATTAGCTGCCTCTGCAGCAGCAGCTGCTATGGCACTAATACAGAATGTTAATCATAATAACTTGTCTTTAGATCTTTTTCAACCCCACAGGCAAATAGCTGGATTAGAACAAGCCCCACCTCTGAATTTTGAAGTGGCAAAGACTGCTATCCCATCCCTGACTAATGTTAAAGGACTGCTAATGATATTGTTTGTCCTGGTAATGCTTTTGCTGATGGTTTTTCTATGCCTTCTTTGCATTATCCATGCACTGCAAATCTCTTATGAGTTTAGCAAGCTAGTTACATAAGATCAAGCTCCAAGTGAATGAATTTCCCCCAAGAGGAACCTCAGCCAGAGACAGGTAAGAGGTGGTGTCAGTCTGACCAACCTAAAACAAGCATTCACCTTCGCTCTGAAGAAGTTCCCAATGATAGGTAAGGCAGACAAGGCAAATCCACCCAACCTAAGAGAGGCGGGTTCACTTCTTTAAACAAAGACTGGGTGTTGATAGCTGACAGTAAAGCTCAAAGGTCATTTTGACCCCTGTGCTCGCTTAAAGTCACATACAAGGAACTGGCTTACTTAAAAGACACCAGGTGCATGGGATTGCTTTGCTATGTCTGCAGAGATTGTTTTAAATTTTCCTTGTTTTTCTGGACGATAGTAGAATGGCTTGAATGTGGGGGCCCACTAGGATGCACCGTGCAGCATGTGTGGAACTCCCAATATCCAGGCTGCTCCCATGTTCTGAAGAGTACAACCTTACGAGATAATGACTTTTATATATGTCCCAGAAGTAATCGAACTGCTTCAGATATTTCTAACTGTAGTGGGGCTGATGTTTATTACTGTGCTAGGTGGGGCTGTGAGGTAACTGGGACAGGCTCTGGAATCCTGCACAAGGGCCTTCCCTATCCTTGTCTGGAGAATCTCGCCCCCCCCCCCAGACTTGCCTCGAACCTCCTGCATGGCCAAAGCTATTCTTACCAATGTAATCCTGTTAAAATAACCTTTACAGAGGAGGGGAAAGGATAACTAACTGGGAGGTGGGCCTGCCATTAAAACAAATAAGGGGGAATCTTTGGGACACGTGGGCAACAAAGATTGCTCTGAGAGAAAGTTCAGTGGGCAGAGCCCGATTTGTTTATGTTTAGTGCATAAACAGCTTGTGTAAGCTTAGGTGCATGATAGGGTGTGACCTTTACAGTGATTGGTTGGTTCCTTTTCCTCCCCATTCCACCTGGTCTTTTTTGCTTTTAAAATGTGCTTGCTGTGTGTGAATAAACGAGTTACTTTCACTTGATTCCCCGCTGTATCTCCCGGGTTAAGGTAGGCTGGGGAATGGGCTAGCAACGCACATATGTTGCCTCAGACCATGTCCATCTTTCGTGGGATGGACGAAGGCCCAACAAATAATATATAATAAAATAAACTTAAAATAAAAATAAAAATAAATAATATTTGCAAGTGTTCTGATCTCAAGAATACCACTGGCGGGGGAAATGATGCAGAAACATTTAGTGTACTGTTTTTTGAAAATTTGGGAGGGCATCACAGAAGAAGTGCAGTATTTTTTCACAATAGTGATAAGCTAGTCATGATGTGAATTTAGGGAATTTTATGGTGTACCTTACAAGTTGGAAACTGTTGGGCTAGGATGACTTTATGGCATAAAAACTTGGCATTGATTGTCATAGAAATAATAGCTTAAGCCAGGCTCCGGTGCCTCATGCCTGTAATCCTAACTAATGAGGAGGCTGAAATCTGAGGATCACGGTTCAAAGCCAGCCCGGGCAGAAAAACCTGTGAAACTCTTATCTCAAATTAACCACTAGAAAAACAGAAACGGTGCTGTGGCTCAAGCGGTAGAGCATTTGCCTTGAGCTGAAGAGTGCAAGGATAGTGCTCAAGCCCAGATTTCAAGCCCCACGACCGACAAAAAAGAAAGAAAGAAAGAATAGCTTACTCTGGTGAACAAATGTTTACTCTTCTGTAATTAATTATTTTAGATAGTTCATAGTTCACAGGTTTATCTTCTAATAGAATGTGGCTCTTTTTTCCGTTGACTTTTAAATACGTAACCTCCCCTTGGAAAGTGCATCCATTGCAGAATTAAATAAAAAGCACACAGATACTGTTTTAAATGTCTCTGGTATGGCAGGTTCAGAATTTGAAAATGAGTATTTAGTAGTCATAGGCATAGTGAACAACATATATATTCTGTCCTATTAACAATTATTCAGTTTTAAAAGTTAGGAGTTTCCGTAGAATTGAACTGTTTACTGTTTTACTATGAGACAATACTAAAATTATGGGTATTTTTTCAAAATAATGGCAAGTATATTGTGAAAATATTGTATACTTTGATAACATTCGAGTTGATGACCCTCTGATAGAGAAAGGGATCACAGAATAATATTTACTATACCAATACAGTGTAATTATATTTTATGTAGCTTATTTTTTAATTTAATTTTCCAATCAATGTCATATATAGAACGGGTTGCAATAATTGTAAGGTAGTAAATACATAACTTGTCGAACTTTTTACCATCTCCCTCACTTTTCTCACAGTTTTCCTTCACCCCAATACCCCTCACAAGTTGTAATGTAAATTTCCAACATGTTGTCTTGTGAGTATTACTATTGAGTTGATTTGCCCTTTGTCCTTTGTCTCAAATTTTGTTGTCCCTCTTCCCTTGCCAAATTAAGATAAATGTATATACAATGACACATGATACTAAAATCAAATACAGCAGGGAATAAACCATTGGGGAAAACGCAAAAGAAAAAAGAAATCACATAGTATATTAAAAACAACAACCACAAAGAAAAACCTCTGTTTCCATATCTAGGAGGTCATTTTGCTCAGTATCATCTTATATATATCCATTGAGCCATTCTGCTCATTTGCTAGAGCTATCCTAGATATTTCTTAATTATTACAACTGAGAGAAACTATGGAATCTCTTTCTTTGTGTCTTGTTTATTTTACTTAGTAGGATTTTTCCAAGTCTTTCCATTTGGAATTGGAAGCATAGAATTCCACTGCGTACATATATATATATATATATATATATATATATATATATATATATATATATGTATATATATACCACATTTTGTCAATTATTCATTTTCTGAGTGACATATTGATTTAAAACATGATTGTATGTAACTATCACTTAGGGTCATTCAAAAATGACAGATGCCACCTCCCCAGACATTCTAAAATCATGATTTCTGTGTAAGATAGGATTTCATGGTGGTACATGGGTTGAGATACCTGGATGAGTCTAATGCATATCTTGCACTGAATTAGGCAGAAAGATATCCAATATCAAATAGGATAAAAATGGTAGTGACAAAATATTCCCTTGAGAAAGATATAGGAGGCTTCCAGCAGTAGGAAGTAGTTCAGATAATTTTGAAGCATTTAGAAATGCAAGCTCAAGTATGTCTGTTTAAATAAAAATTATGTAAGTGGAAGGGCAAAATAAGGGGAAGAGAAGAAAATAACTGACAGCAGATCATTTTCCAAAGTTAGAGTATAAAAAGACATAATTTTTAACTTCCCAGTTAAAAAGAGACCAATATCATACCTCCCACTCAATTAGATTCTTGAAAATATTTACTTGGCCTTTTCCTACTTTAATGCTCCAAAATAAATGAAGACTTATAAGAAAAGTTATGTGATTTCCATTACGTCAACCTGAACACTAACTGTGTTGAGCCCTATTTTCTCAATTTGCACTTGGAAAATAGTCCCTAAGTTGATGATGTTGTGGCTGATTAGAGTCAGAGTCAGGAGATTCTACATGTACAATTATCTCAGCATAGTTTAAAGCAGATTTCCCCCACAAGATATCCAACTACATTGTCTGAAGCTGTACTTTGAACACACTCTGACACCTGAGCTCATAATTTGAAATTACACTTCAGCATTTCCTTGGCACATTCTATGTTGTGCCTTTGTCTTTTTGCACATTCCTTTTGAGTTCATAGTTGCTCTATTTACATTTCATCTGTACAAACTGCTAAGAACATTGTTCAACTACCACTTCTTGTTTGCACATACCCAGTTTATGTATGAAGGTACTTTGTCCATGTTAAGCAATAGGGTAGTACTCACTCTCTCAGGAGAAAAGTTCCACAGTATAACACTATGTCCACATTAAGGGATGTAGAATTTAAAGAATTTTGAGACAAACAGTAATATTAGAATTGAAAGGCTCCTTAGGGATATTTTCCTGGAGTTCATTAGTTTACCCAGGAGAAATATAAATATCCACAAAATCTGGAGCTAATTAGAAAGTATCCGAATTAACACTAGATCATAGATGTTGTGTTAGTACTAGTCACCATTGTATTATTGTTACATCAGAATCCTTCCCTACTTGAAATGTGTATGAGAAAATGAAGAAAAGCATTAAAGCAAAATGTCTTATCTTTTCAGGCATTTAATCCTAGTGGTGAGAGTAATGTCTGAATTTTTCCATTCAATAAAAGTTTGAAGTTTATAAGAGAACTTCCTACATATAAGAATTTCTGGTAGGTTGATTGACATGGTTATTTCAGCATGGAGATATCCCTAACAAGAACTAGAGTTAACTAGAGTATATAACAGTTATGATGTGTCAATGGCTATTGAAGCATTTTCTTCTATTCTAAAGAAGAATCAATTCCAGGAGTCTTCAGTCACATCAGTAAAGCTGTATGCTCAACCTAATACTTGGTGTTACTTTTCCTACATTTATAATGAATAGGCTGATAAAATATCCAAACCTATCTAAAGATATTTCAATAAAATTCCAAACTGATGTGGATACATGGGCCAGTCGTTGTAACTGTAGGACAAATTAGGCTGGTTTGTGCTGTAGTTCAATCTAAAAAAAGTCTTCAAAAAATAATCACAGAATACCTCTAAGTAAAGTTCATGACAGTTATATCTGTATAATTCTTCTAAGGTCAGGATAAAAGCATTTGTTCCCAACATTTAAAATCAAAAGGATCTGTTGAATTCATGGATCCAGAATTTTATGGATTCACATTCATATCTTAAAATTTTATCAAGATGACTTTCACCAAAACACTTTTCTCATTGAATTTGTCTATGTCCTTTTACTTTTCAAATCCAAATAGCATATTTCCTTGAAGATCTTCCTGCAAATTCTTTCCTTCCTTTAATTCTGTAAATCTCTGTTTACTACTTTTTTTGTTTCCTTATTTATCTCTTTCTTCCAATTTTATTCACACTGGTGCTCACATTGCTCACACTTGTATCAGAACTTTCCTTTTCCTCTTTCCTTTCATAATGCCCCCAATATTATTATTCCTTTTTCCTATTCATAGTTGTGGATATTTTGATGATGTTTAAACAGACCTATCTTTGCATCTGTTTAATATAAACTTTATAACTATCAGATATTTTTTCCCTAAATCCATTATTTCTACCTGTGGTTCTTATCACTAAGAACATCACTAACACAGTTACCAGCCAAACGTGTGGAATCACTTTAGATTTCTTCTTACCCTTCTAGTCCCTCCCATTAGATAAGATGAATGATTAAGATTTACTCAGTTTCTATCACTAATATGAATTCTTTTTTTGGAGCTTTTATGACTTTCTTTAATTGTGAAAATATTGCACAGAGGGGTTACAATTACATGGGCAAGATAATGAGCACATTTTTTATCAAGCATTGTAGCCTCTTCCCTTGTTTCCCCTTCCCATCCTTTCCCATCCTCCCCCACGCTCCCTACCCAAACCTCCCCCCCACCAAAATTTTAAAGTTCGTTTTCGACATAACGACTTACACAATATGATTTCTCTGTACTCCTTTTATGCCCCTAACACCAGCCTGTTTCATTTACTCATCACTGTCACCTAGTCCTAAAACAACCATTTCGAAAGTATGCTTTTTCCCCATAGTCTTTTCATATTGGTCCTCTCCATCACCAAATTACTCTTTGTAAGCACACAGAGTGAAGAGCTCAGACACATATTCCAATATCATTATTTACTCACTACATTTATTGTTGGCCTTACATTTCTCATCTGTAAATCAATGAAATCTAACAGAAATAATGAAGAATATATTTGTTGACTTCTAGAGCAAGAATAAATAAAAGTGAAGAGTCCTTACATTTTCCACTTTACCTCACAAATAAGTAAAGAGTCAAATTCATTTTGTTGGTATAAAGTCACAAATTGTTTCATGTAGAAATAAAATTAAGTTTTACCTCCTGGCTCTAAGGCCTATGTCCTTTCTAGGTAACTACAGATATGAAACTGGTATTATGTAAATTGTGTCATGTCTTTACAGCTGTATTGCAGAACATACTCTTAATATATCATTTGAAAACATTGGTTATTGAATAGTATCTATATGAGAATGTTATTTGAACTAATCACACTAAGTTGAAAACTACACTTTAGTTCATCAAAATGTGGAAATAAACGATTTTATTCATAAGAAAATAGTACCATCAAGAAAAGTGAGTATACATTAGGGAGACTGGAGGAATTAGGGTTTTTACTGTCTCTGCCTGTTTATGTGATTGTATTTCTTGATATTGAAACTCTCCTCTTGTTATTCTTATTGTATGTAATCCAACGCTGTTTATTACTATGTATTAAATGTGGGAAATCTAGCTTCAAAAATGTGTAAAGCTTTTTTTTCTTTTCAATCACAACAATGTCATTATCAGGCTACACTGTGGTCATCATCCTATCCATCAAAATTATTATTTATATCATAAGTGCTAACTATTGAAAGTCTGATATGTTTCTATGATTTTGCGATTATTTGTCTTTTGATTAATAATTTTAATGTTACCACTGTGCATGCATTCATATTAAAATTTTGAACAAATAAACAAAAAAACTAAAGCATATCAGGTAGCTTGACTATGTGCTTATAACAAATTATGGAATAGATTTTTATAGTATTGCAAATTCCTGACCAGTATGAATTAACTTTCTCTATCCCCACCACCACACACAAGTATTTAAGAGTTTGAATAGAATTATTTCAAGTAATATACGGCAAATTTTACTATAATATCATGTGTATAACTGAAATCCCCTGAAAGTAATACACTCTACATTCTATTGAAATATTAGTTATTTTATTCTAGGAAACTTTCTGAAAAATAGAATGTGTATCTTTGAATTAACATGGACAAAGTACCTTCATACATAAACTGGGTATGTGCAAACAAGAAGTGGTAGTTGAACAATGTTCTTAGCAGTTTGTACAGATGAAATGTAAATAGAGCAACTATGAACTCAAAAGGAATGTGCAAAAAGACAAAGGCACAACATAGAATGTGCCAAGGTAAAAAGGTAGCATAAAAATTTTAAGGGGAGTCTGTCTTCAGAAATATATATATATATATATATACACATATATACATATATGTTATATGTAGAAAGACATACATTTTTAGAGATTATTTTTCACCAGAAATATATACATATACCTAAATTTATGTGTAGAATGATGTACATTATAGTGAAACAAAAACCTTAAAACATAATTAAAATTTAAAAAATACATCAAACCACGTGCCATTGACTCACGCCTATAATTCGATCTATTCTAGGTAATGAGATCTTAGAATTGTGTTCAAAACTAGCCCAGTCAGAAAAGTACTTGTTAGATTCTTATCTCCAATTGACCACTAAAAACAGGAATTATATCTGTGCCTCAAGTTGTAGAGTGCTGCCTTGGAGCATAAAAATGCTTAGGGACAATGCCCAAGCCTTGCAAACAACAACAAGAACAAGAACAACAAGAACAAGAACAACAAGAACGAGAACAACAAGAACAAGAACAAGAACAAGAACAACAACATATATCACATTAATTTCATAAAAACATCTTTTAACTGCTGTGAACATTTCTTAGAAAGATTTTTTAGCCTCCATAGGGGGGAAGATTGGGTGAGGGGGCGGGGGGTATGGAAAGGGAAGGGAAGGGGAAACAAAGGAGGAGGCAAAAATGATTGATAAGAAATGTACTCATTATCTTGCCCATGTAATTGTAACCCCTCTGTACGGTTTTTTCACAGTTAAAAAAAACATGAATATATGCCCCTGGAAAATGTTAAGTAAAAAGTATAGAATAAAGGCGTTTTCGACATAACGACTTGTACATCTCATTGTTGCAATGGGTCCACCTGTATCCCTATTTAATTGTAACCACTCTGTACAGTATTTACACAATAAAAAAATCTTCTCTTTATAAAAAAGTATAGAATATTTACCACTATGTTAAAGACATGACTATTTAGATTGCTTAAGATATTTAGGTAATGATGAGGAATTAATAATAATGATGATATATTGGGTCGGGTCATTTATTCTATTTTATGATAGCAATAAAATGATATTTGCAATGATTATATAAAATTTCTCTTGTTTGTTATTTGAACTATAATAAGAGATAAACATTTTTAAATGATTTCCATAGGAAAGGATCATTTAATGGTATCAATTCTTTTGTAATTTCAAAACAATTAAGAAAATTATTCCAAGGCTGGTTTGCTCTAAGACTATATTTGTTTTCTTGTTCTAGTTTTCATGTGTTAGTAGAAATTAAAATTCTTGGCATTCAGGAACATCTTCATAGATACTAATATTGGAGTTCCTTAAGTGGAATTGTTTTAATTCATTTGTTATTTTCACAAATATATCAAGATGATTGTGTATTTTGTTTCTTTTCACTGCTTTTGGCTCTTATCTTGAGAATACTTTTTTTTCTAGCTAAGAAGAGGAAAGCAATTGGATTGAGCAAGTAGCATATAGATTTCATAAAATGTAGATGCATAGATATGGGTCTTTTGTCATTTGCTAAAAGTTTCTTCCAGAAAATGTTATCAATTACTTATAAGTGATGCATAATTCCTAGATATTCCAGTTATCACATACACTTTTTGATTGAGTTATCTCTGTATAAACTCAAAAAATACCAAAAGAAACAAAGTAAACAATCACATCTTTGTTTTAAAAACTGTAGTTTACAAAGAATTTTTACCCAACAACGAAAACATCTTTTTAGGTATTCTGCAATTTGTGTGAATTATTTTTAACAACATATATATATATATATATATATATATATATATATGTATATATATATACATATATATATATACATATATATATATATATATATATATATATTGCTGACATGAAATTCACATGCAATATATTGATCTCCTTTTATTGTATACATTTTAGTGCTTTGGAAGTGAATGGTACAGTCAGAGTTTTTCCAAGCCTAATTTTCACACACTTGCATTTCTTCAAATAGAAATGCTGTAAATTTTAGAGCACACATTAAAATAGATACAAAATTCAGTTACAGGAAATTGTCCTCCATATATCCTTTATAGTGTGTCTTTTCAAAATTTGTTTTGGGGATTATTTCCAGATTCTCACACATACTATTCAAGTGCACTATCAATGAACTACATTCCCTGTCCAAATAAATTTTTTACTTCTCTTTAATAATACATAGACGTGTAATGGCTGGATCATATACTATTCTCTTTGACCTTTTGAAGACTTGAAAACTGGCTTATAAAAATGATTGCAGTATTATACAAATCACTACGCTATCTAGAGTATAACAATTTCTCTAAAAATGCATTGCTCTATTTTATGACATCTTTTTATACTATGGTCATAGAAATGAGTTTTATTTTTATATTTTCTTAGATACTAAAGAGGAGCTTAATTCATTTGCTCCTTTTATTGACCATTAATTTATATATGTCTTTAAAGAAATAACCTGTTCAGGAAAAAATTTATATGTAATTAGAAGATATAAAAGTAGTTAAGACTCAGGATCATTGTAGAATTAACATTGTAGCATTAACAAATATGTACCCTCTATCGATTGGATATGTTTTCACTTCTTTCATAGAATTATGAAAGGTTATCAGTTGATATTAACCCGTTTATTCTTGCTTTTCTTTAGCCACTAATGTTTTCGATGTCACATGTTTAGAAACCTTTACTGATCCAATGTCATGAATTTTTACATTTACGTATTATAGGTTTTTATATCTTACATTTAGTTTGATAATCATTTTTTATTTTAAATTTTTGTATAAGTTTTAAGGTAGTAGTCCGAGATCATTCTTTAAATCTACAGAAGCAATAGTGCCAATATACCCATTTGAAATTCTATTTTTATTTGATAAAGTTCATGGCATCCTTTTAAAAATCTTTTGACCATAAAACTAAGAATTTATTTTTGATAAATATGTTACATTCTTCTGTATGTCTGTTCTCATAGTAGAACTATTTTGTCTTCATTACTAAACATGGTAATAAGATTCAAATCCAGTATGAGGGCTCAAGCTACACCATTTTACAAGATTGTTCTGAATGATCTGTATTCCTTGAACTTACATGCGAGTTTATTGAGCAGGTGGACCAATATCCTACACAGTTATCTAGATGTTTGATAGTCACTCATATTTTGCACAAACACAAAGCCCCAGATATTATATATAGAAAAATGTCTTTGGAGAATGCTTGAAGCCACTAAAATTAATTTAGGAATGAGTTAAAATTTAGATAACACTACAGCATAATAAAGCTGAATGATAACGACTTTAGAGCTGTACTACAGAGGAGAGTGAGAGGGGACAGAATGATGGACCATGTAGGAGCTGTATGCCATTAGTTTTTTGTTTCAAAAGACAGAAAGACTTCAGAGAAAAGAAGCGGGAAAATAATCAAAGTACTGAAACAAGCTTCTTTTTAATCCACTGAATAGTGTGGGCTGACAGTCAGATTGGAAAAAATAAAATAGAAAATAAAGCATTGTATAGACCTCTCACAATGTAAAGAAATTGTAATGGAATATGATAATTAATTTCCAAAGAAATAAGAGAAAGAATAAGTAAACTCTAATGGCAAAATGAAGAGAGAAAAGAAGCAAAGTAAAACCTTTATCAATAACAAGCACAAGTGTTTGAAAGTGGAGAGGCAGTGGAAATATTCTAAATAATAAAAATATGGATCACATTTTATCATATATAATTTTGAAAAATCACTAGTAATGAAAATTTAAAAGTCATAATTTAAAACAATATTTACATTACAACTAGATAGTATAGTTCAGTGGTAAAACCTTGGCCTAGCATATGTGAAACCATGGATCTGACCCCCCAACATTACAAAGTACACACACACACACACACACACACACACACAACCACAAACACACCACATACACACATTTGGAATATTGATATTATCATATTAAACAGAGGAAATTATCACAAATAGTAAAAGAAGGGTTAATATATGAAATAATAATATTGCTCATACTATTGAAAAGTTTAGGAGAAATAACAAACAATACACTTGGATTCTTATAGATTAAGTAAATTGAAAATTAAGAAGTAGAACACATGAGAACCTTTGCAAACAAGTTTTAAATAATAAAAATTTTGAAACATATATTGTTTTATTTTGACAAAAGATTGAGGTTACTGGTGTTTTAACTCAAGATTTAGAATATGATAACCAGCTGCGTGCTCCATATCTCGCTATCGATGGCTGTATCTCTAATCATTTCACTCTAGATATTTTTAGAATAAGGTCTCATAGTTTCCAAGGCTCTCCTGAGTTACAAACCTATTTGCAGTTCCTCCCATAGCTAGAAAATGGAAGCCACAAAATCACTATGCCCAGCTTAAACTTTTTCAAATTCAGGTAAAAATATTTTTAAAAAGTGACCAGGTAATGAAACCTTTCTTAATAAATTATGTGCTTCTTGAAAATACAGTAAGTATTTGTTACCTGGGAAAATATGTTTAAAACTATAAGAAAATAAATTTATTTAAATTCACCAACCATATAAAATTAAGAAAATAATTTTATATATTCACATGTTAAATATTTTAAAAGCAAAATATATGTGTCTGAATAATTTATATGTGTAAAAATCATGCAAAATTAAATTAACTAATCCTACAACTCTATAAAATGAATTACCCTAAAGAAACAAAAGAAAATAAGTAATTGAGTTCAAAATTTGAAATTTAGAAAATAAAATGAAGTGTATTTTTTAGGTGACAAGTAAATGTACACTTTCTCTATATCAATTTTATAATAAAAATGCATGATCAAAGAAAGAAAAAGTACCCATTGATCAATAGCAATTGCAAAAGCATCAGTAGTTGTTTGAGTGTACAAAAAAATCGATGGAGGGGATAACAATGTTACTTCCATAAGAAATGTACTCATTATCTTATTTATGTAAATGTAACCCCTAAGTAAATTACGTTTACAAGAAAATTAAATTGAAATTAAAAATAAAACAAATAATATACCAATTAAGAATACTTAGATCTATGTCTCCATCAGAAAGAATGACATTGCCCCATTTGTTAGGAAATAGAAACACTTGGAAAAAAATTATATTAAGTTAAGTAAGCCAGGCCCAAAGAAACATAGGTCCCATGGTTTCCCTTATTTGCAATAACTAGTATTTGTCTGAGTCAAGCAGAAAAGGTCAGATAAGTTGATGTTAGGTGAAATGAACCCCAAGATAAGTATTCAAATGTTTTTTTTTTTCTTTCATGCGATTATTTCTAACATATTTATAAGATTATTTCTTTGTTGTTTTATATGTCCCTCCCCCACGGTATAACCCCTGCTTTCACTCTATTTACTGTTGGTATAATTTTTGGAGGGGAAGGGAAAAAAACAAGTCGTTTAAATAGGGATACAGGTGGGCCCGCCCATTGCAACAATGAGATGTACAAGAGATTATGTTGAAAAACAAATTTTACAACTTTGGCTGTGGAGGGGCGGAGGATTAGGTAGGGGGGGAGAGGAGGGGATGGGGAGAGATGGGAAGTGGAAACAAAGGAGGAGGCAACAATGCTTAATATGAAATGTACTCATAATCTTGCCCATGTAATTGTAACCCCTCTGTACAATATTTTCACAATAAAAAAAGAAGAGTTCTTAGAAGCCATTGGTTAAAAACTTTGTAAAGAACTGCCCCAAGTACCCAAGTAATATATTTTGATGATAGAATTTAAATATTTAAACTTCAACAGAGAAGCAAAAAGTTTAAAAACTGTTACAAAGTAATAAATCAGAATATATTACTATAATAATCATTAGACGAATTTTTAGTGGTAGTTAAATATGTAAGAAATGAGTCAATTTGCCATGCGTTTGCACTTAAGAAGTGAGAAAGAATTTTCTAGGTCCTTTTAAATATATCATAAGTTTAACGAAGAAACTATTCTGTCACATCATATGATAATCAGATAAAGATTATATTAGAGCAAAGAACAAATACTACTATGTTTTTGGATGTTAAGGTATATACTTATTTTGGTTTTGAGAAATTGTGGGGATTTCAACTTGGTGTATTGTTATTGCTAGGCTGGCATCATATCCGTTGTTAATTTTAGGATAGGGTCCCCTTTCCACAATACCATGCACCTGATCTGTCCTTTTAGCCTTCCCATCATCAATGGCACAGAGTTGCATTACCTACCTTGGCTGGCCTGGATCCGGCAGTCCTTCCAATTTTAGACTCTAGATAGTGCAGGATGGTGGAAATGATCCAATGCACCCAGCTTTAGATTGAGAAGGTAGCCCATTAAAGTGTGGCCTGGGTTCTGTTCTCAAGCCTCCTAAGTAGTTAAGAGTACAGTTGGGAGCCCTGGTGCCAAGCAGTAAATATTTTTAAGCAATTAGACATATATGACTTAGGTTTGTGATTACCTCAGGAAAAGTATAAAAGAGCAGTGAAGCATAGAGGACAGGCAGCATTTTAACTAGCTACTCAGAGACTGAATCAGCTTAGCTAGCTACTCAGGAGGCTGAGATCTGAAGACCACTGTTCAAAGCCAGACCAATCATGAAAATACATGTGATTATCTCAAAACAACCAGAAGTGGAGCAGTGGCTCAAGTGGTAGACCACTATCCTTGACCACAGAAGCTTTGGCATAGTGTCTAGGCACTATCAAGCCTGAGCAATGAATAACGCATGCATGAGCACATGCACATTCACGTGTGTGTACACGCACATATGTGCGCGTGCACACCCACCCACAAATGAGTATTTCAATGCAGAGTTCTTTATTTTTTTACCTTGCTGTACTTTATTTCCCTGTATTAGTCCACCAATTAACAAAATTAGCTAAGCACCTATTTACATAAAACTCATCATGTTTCTCTAAAGTCTACTCTCTTTTTGTAAGCCTGCTTTTATTTGACATAAAAGTAAATTATTCAGGAGGTCAATTAATCTCCCTCAACTCTGTAGTGTTAGATGATTGTATAGGTTCTTCCTAGCAATATGATTCTGTGAAATCCTGCATCAAGCAGCGTATTTCATTCATGAGAAGGGAAGCCTCTGTCAAACAATTAGTAATAGGTTTTTCGCCTCCTGGCAAGCATCTGTAGTTTTATTATATTGGTATAATTCATGATAAGTCTGTGAATGCCAAAGACTGCACTGAAAATAAAAAGACACTTCTCAGTGATTAGCATTTGTATAACATTCATAGATATGAAAAAGTTTAAATATTACTGAAATTGCTTTGGTATAAATAAAGTTAACCTTGACTATCTTGAGAAAGAAGAATTGTTTTCTCAGCACTTTAGGTAAGAACTTGAGTGAAAGAAACCAAAGGAAATGTGAGGAACCACTCAATACATATATTCAAATGAAACAAACCAACCCAAGAAAACACAAATTAATTCAGTACTCAAGAACCTGCAGGAAATGCAAAAATTTATAAAAAAAAAAATCAGCTATGATAAGCTTATGAAAATCTTGAATATATGGGAGTCTACTGTTGTGAGGATAGTGGTTAAAGCCCAGACTGGACATAAAGATCTGTACACAATGCCAGACACCTGTTATTCTAAATTCCAAGAAGAATAACATCAACTAGACTGAACCCATGATCATACACAAGTAGGAAGCCAGATTCTATCTGAAAATTAATCTGGATAATTTAGGGCTGTGGGCATGACAAACTGGTAAGAACACCCATTTAGGAGACTAAATTCAAACTCTAATATTATGGATATTAAAGAAAAACTATGACTTCAAATAAATGGAATAATTGTAAGATTTGAGTATTTGTGTGGAGAAAAATCCATTAGAGAGATAGAGTGAACCCATGTTGCAATGCTTTCTACTTAAGTGATAATGTTATGTGGTACTCCAGACAGAACAGAGTTATCTTGCAAAGGTAACTGAGCATGGAAGTGCATTTGGGTGATGAAAATACTCTACTTACACAGGTGTTAATTAAATGGATTTTTTTCAGTACAGTGTAGTTTTTGAAATAAGAGCCTGGGTGATGTCCCTGAGCATTTTCTCCAGATGTGACCACTTAATTTATTTTTAATTAATTAATTAATTAGTTTGATGCTAATACTACAGGTTAAAGTCAGGGCCTGGCTCTGTCACAGAATTTGTTATTTTTTTTTTGTTTTAGTTTCTCAAAGCTAGCATTTCACTGCTTATACCACAGCTCCATTTCTAGCTTTTGCTGGTTACTTTCAAATCAAAATCGAATGCACTTTTTTTTTCTTGGTCTGGTTTCAAACCACAATTCTCAGATTTCTTCTTTCTGATTATCTAGGATTAAAGCCATGATCCACCAGTGTGGCTTCTACTTTTTCCTCTATACTTATTTAATGCACATATTTAGATAATAAATATTGTCCTGTCACAAATTCAAGTTAGTGATGTAAATTTCTTCCTAAGACCATACAAAAAAATACCATAATATAGTGTAAGAGAACTTACTATTGAACAGATGAGCTTTAAGAGCTTTCTAATAGATCCATTATTTATTGTTACTCAACATTAGAAAAAATGTATAATGCAGTAAGTAAAATACAAGTCCTTTGGAAGGCTACTTAAATTCCTTCTTTTTTTAAAGACACTTGTTTTCATCTAAAAAAGTAGACCTGTCTATTGCCTTCATGTGATTTTGATGATTGAAGATGCTTAATGAAATGTCAAAATGTATTAGTGGTCCTTTGCTATCAATTCTGCCTTTTTCTTCTTGGAGAATATAATGATCAAAGCAATAATTCAGAATCAGAAAGCAAGAGTTCAGAATCATGCTTCCAGTGCAAGTGGATCACCAGTAAGTAATCCTTGATACCATTTTCCACAAAGTTTTGTCACAGATACAATCATCCTGCCTTCTCTAGCTGCTTTCCTAGCCTGTACCTATTCCTTCATTGTACAGCCTGTACCTATTCCTTCATTGTACAGTCTGTACCTCTGCTGTCCATGTACTCCCTAATCCAGTTAGAATAATTTCAAATAGTAAAAATGGAAAAAGAAAATAAATCATGGTGAAAAAACATATGCAGAAAATTCACCACATATTTCTGACCAGTTCAACCAACATGAACTATTAGGGAAATACATGGACACCTCATTTCCACTGGCACTTAAAGTATCTGGTTAGGCAATTCTGATGAATATGAGTAACAAGATGAAAAAGTGAAGAATGGCAACAATTGCAAGAAAAAAATGGAGAAGGATCCAAGGAAATTTCTTCTTTGGGCTGCTGAAAATAACCAGCTTACTACAGTGCGAAGAATACTTTCCAAAAAGGCCATTCATGTGAATACTAGGGATGACGATGAGTATACCCCTCTTCGTCGGGAAGCCTACAGTGGACACTTAGACATTGTCCGTGAGTTGGTGGCTCAAGGGGCACATGCAATAACTGTAGATGGCTGGACACCCCTGCAGAGTGCATATACGTGGAATAATACCAGAGTGGCTTCTTTATTCATCATGATCCAGATACCAATGCCCAAACTAAAGGCTTGTTGACCCCCTTGCATCTTGCTGCTGGAAATTGAGATAGGAAAAATAAACTGGAACTGTTTAACCATTATATCAAACCAGGTCTGAAGAACCACTTGGAAGAATCTGTATTTGATATTACCAAACGGATAAGTATGTATCACTACCTCTTTGAAGTTATGGAAGGCTGTACAAATTGTTTTGCTAAATCCTAAATTTTCTGTTAATTTTCTTAAATTTCAAAAATGATATTAATTCCTTTGTGTCAATACAACATATTTTCACAATCCAAATAACAACAATATCTTACAGTAACAATTCACGGATTCTGTGGAATTCTTCAAAGTGAATTGCCTGCCTTTGATGTTAAAATGTATTCAAGATTTTTGTATACATCTATAATGATTTATGCAGAGTTTGTGATTTTGTTAATCAGAAATAATTTTAACTTATCTGTTGAAATGAGTAGTATAGAAACTAAAGATATTTCAGGTGTTTGTCTGAAAAAGTATATTTTAAAATATTCTATATTCTATGTTTGTATAGTGTGTCCATAATCTATTTTATTCTCTCCTAGATATAATACATTGAATTCTACATTGTTTTTATAATATATAGGTTCATTAATGTGTCCTTTCAGATTGCATTCCATATAGAAACAGTTTAAGATTCCTTTTTTTCCTAGGTCCTTATAATATTATATTTCTTTGGGATAAAACAAAAATGTTGTCTAATTTCAAAAGTTGTGTAAAGGCTATGCTATGCAAAGGCCTTTCTAAGGTGAAAATTTAATACACTGATATCAAACTAATTTTTAATTATATGAATTACGTGTATTGTTAAACTTGTAATTCTGTAATCAACATTTTAATAGCTGTTTGTCATTTCTTGCATCTGAAGAATGAACAATTTTGAATACTTCACAAATTTTCATATCATCCTTGTACAAGTGCTATGTTAATCTCTGTATTGTTGTAATTTTGGTATACATGCTGCTGAAGAATGTAGTATCATGTAAATTTAAGTAGTTAATGATGCAATATTTATACAGGCTTATATGCTTAGATGCCTATTTGTAACAAGGAAACCTTATTGTTCCTAAAAATGCTATTGATCTGATTTCCCTAAAATTCTGTGAATAGTTGAAAAAAATGTGTTGTTCAGTTGATTGCTCACATTTGCAATTTTTTTGTCAATGACTATTTTAAGTCTTTTTCATTTGGAATTTGATCATATTTTCAAGTAATTATAGCTAAGTCCAAATATGACGGCTTTTCCAAGTACTTATTTATCCAACTGTGTTAGCGCTGTGGAGCCAATGGATTCAAAGTAAGCCTTGTTTAAGAGCTATTTCTAAATTTCTGCAGCTGAAATTTTCCCAAATGAGGTCTTACTGGCACAAATGTCTACCTGACCCTTTACCCTTCTTCCATGTAGTCACAGACCATCCAGAATATCTTACTCTGACAGCATAGATTGTCTTACTGGAACAAAACTAATCTTAGTTACAAGGGATCATAGAGAGATGAACAGTTCAGCCAGAACTGTTCAGACTAGAAAGCATTTTATCAAAATATGATTGTTTATTATACCTACTATTTCAAAAGTAGCTAAAGCCAATAAGATGAAAAATTGTTCATATGCATGATTACCTAATGTCTTGGCCTGTCTATCTTCCAACCAGGCAGGAACTTATACTACTGCCATTTTATCACCAAATATTTTCATAGTTGTAGGAGAAGTCCATATGTTTCTCTTCATTATTAGGCCTTAAATTGGTAATGTTTTAACCACAGTGTTTCCTCTTGCCTCCAGGCTGTACATCTACAAATGGTAAATCTTTTCGTTTGACTCTACCAAACACTGAAGTAGAGATAATAAAACAGAGTTGCCTTTGATACACTAACCACAACAGAACAGTGCAAAACATGTGCCTTTTATTATATTATATATAGTTATGTATTTTACATTTATATGTGATGATTTTATATTTCACACTCTGAACCTTACTAGAATTAATTGATAATTTGACAAATAAATTAATATTTATTCCAATAAATAGAATTAGAATATAAATAATTAGGTTTAGAATATATATAAGAATATAAAAATATCAATGCAATATTCTAGGTATAAACTTGTGATACCTTCTAAGTGTTCATGGTCTTCTGAATTCACATGGCAATAAAAGAGTGTTGTTTTCCTCTAATCTATATGGGATTTTACTCTGCTGCTCTGTTTATTGTTTTAACTCGCTGGTCCCAAACTGTTTTTCTTCATATTTTTGAAGCATTCTTCCTGATTATGCCCAAATTTTGCTGATATGATGTCTAAAACATACTTTTCTTCTGTAGGACCCATGGATCCTAGGATCTCAGGTCCCAGTTACCTGTATAATCAGATAACAGGGGCAAGACTTCTCACATAGGCCCATGCAACATGCCAACAGAAAGTAATTGAAGACCCATCTCAATTTCTCAGTTCTTATATTTCAGGGCCCCAATTCCTTGTGATGAGGAATTAGCAGCAAGCAATTGTGAAATGCAAGGCAACTTAAAATGAAGGATGAGATCACTGAGAGAAAGTACTGTAATTCAAACATTCAATTGACAGATGACGAACCCATATGAGTGAATAAGATCACAAGTGTCATGAGATTGTTTTTAATACCCCTCCCCTAATGATTAATGGAAGATTTCAGTCCAGCATAAATAGGGCCACAAAAAATAGTTCCTGGAAAGATAGATCCATAATTGGTCTACCAAGGCCTGGAGAACTTGACTTAGAGGTCAAATGTAATTCAGAAAAAAACATTAATTGAGAAGATCCTTAGTGCTTCAAAACACTGGTACTTCAGTACAACTTAGTTCTCATTCTCATACCAATGATAACCTACATTTAATCTCCTGAAAGTGTATTCCTTTTCAAATGAACCTTTTAAAATCATATTTGCCAAAATAGCATTCGATAAGTAGATGATAATTAGTGACATTACAAGTTTTTCAAGTGTAGGGAGCAAGTTACAATAGAGTTGATTTATTTACCCAGCACCAACGTCAAATAGTTTCAGCCATTCATTAAAGTGTAGAGATAGTACCACCCACCATATTTGTTGTTCAGTAGGTGCCTTCCAGAAATGGGTTAAATAGATCAAATATTTCAAACCCAAACAGCTATTAAAGAAATTTCATCATTTAATAAGGAATATTTTTAAAAGTCACAAATAGTTGCCTTATATATTGTTTTATGTTTTCCCTATCTGTCTAACATAGCAAGAAATATGACTTTAAGTCTTGAATATGGGTACTCATCAGAGATATGATAAACATAAAATCTGTCTTCTATTTCTATCATATTCCTCTATAGTAGTAAATCTTAGTTTTCTTCCTTTTCCATAACTTATAGCTAGTAGAAAATATTATCCCATGTAAAATAAAATGATAACACCATTGTACAAAGCCATCTATAAAAATTGGTATTTAGGAATACATTCTAAGCCATTTTTAAACTTTCTTGTTGACTAAAGATTAATCTTCCAAGTGGATGGGAATAAAATCATGTCTAGGTGCTTCACATCTCCAGTCTTGCAAATTGTTACTGCAGATGAATGAATTATGGAAATATAAGCTGACATCAGTTCAAGTATATGCAGGATTGAAACTCAATGGAATGTATATAAAACTTTCAAAATAACATCAGTCATTTTAACAAAATGACTATCAGGAAGCTGAAACCAGACAGGAATAATAGTAAAGATAAAAAATGGAACAAGGGGCAAGTACAGCCTAAATACTCAATGTACACATGTGATAAAGGGAGTGGCAAATCGGAAATAAATCTTGGAGAATGGGTTGCTTAAGAATGATAGCATCAGTGCTTGTGATCCAGGAGTATTGGACAATTAGATAGATACATTTAATTGTAGCACACTTGCACAACCTTTTGAAATTCAGTTAAACACACAAAAATCACAACCAAACAGCAATCTCTAGAGAGTATGAATATGACCTTTCAAAATTTTAAGAAGCTGATGAAGGGCAATCTTGGGAAAAGCAAACAAAGCTGTTCAAAGAGGGAAGTTTGGGGTAGGGGAGAATTTGGGACAGATTTAAATACATTGTCTCATATTATAAATTACCTACATCTGTTGCAAATATTTTTCTTCTGCGAGTTCTTCTTGTCTGAACTGGATACTCCAGTCCTAAGCCACATTTGATAGCTTGTGAAGATAGACTAGAAGACATAAGATCAAGTACCCATTGCTCCACTGGAGAGAAAACAATCCTCTGTTTTCTCTCATCTCTCTTCACTACTCTTTCTTCATACTTTTAAGTCGAACTTTTTTTTTTTGGTACTGAGGATAGAACCCAAGACGTCGTACTTGCTTGGCAAGCGCTTTGCCACTGAGCTACATCCCAGCCCCTTAAGTCGATTTTGAATTATATTTTTCCTTCTTTGTTCTGGCAAAGTAATTAGTCAAAGTAATTCACTAATTATTATTTGCCATGTTTTCTATCATGCTGTTTAATTGCCCAAGTGATTCCATTAAACTTCCCTCTTGTATTTGTTTGCCATGAAATTTATGATAATGAGGACAAATCTAATGTAAAACTTTGTCTCCAAAAAACCAGTCCAAGAAGCTGTAATCACAAATAGAAAGCTGTAATCACAAATCAGAAAGTCTTCTTCTGTCTAAAGTGCCCTCAAAAATAAGTACTCCACCACTGTTTGGTTCAATCAATTCTAACCTCAAAGGTATATTTTGCTAACAAGATGTTTAGAGGAAACCGAAGAACACTCCACTTTTATCTTCTCTCAAGATTCTCCTTAGATACCATATCAGGAACAGTGAAGGTATTCTTTGCAAAATTATTTCAGTAGTTTATTTTCCTCTTGATCTTGCATTTGCTAAAGAAGATGTATGGATGAAAATAGAGTTAAATCACCCACACCTTGGAAGACCGTGTCTGCTACAAAAGGACAATGTTTCTATGTCCTACTTCTATGTCCTCCTATTAGCTCTTGCCTGATTTCCAATTATTCATAGCTTCTTGGCTTCAAGTCTAGTGAGCTAAAAGACTATACAGCCTCAGTCACTGCTACATCTTCATGGTTTCTCTTTTTAAAATCTTTTAAGTTGCCTCATTTGGATGTGACATTTATTTTCAGGAATTCATAAAATCAGTTCTGCATTGTAGTGAGCCAAATAGGCTCTGTAAAATCACTTTAGGTAGCAAAATATTAACACAATGTATATCAAAAGTTTTGTCCTCCATCAATGCTGAAGCCAATACGCTTAGCTAGGGCTCTAAGAACACTGTTTTCTAACCTTTTCCATTTGCTCAATTCTTTTCTGAACCCAAAATTTTTGGCTTATGTAATAAGAGAAGTCTTCACTATGTCATGTTAAAAAGGATATTATATTTTGTGAGCCACTTAGAAATGTGAAATCATTGGTTTGCTGTATTCAATCAGAATTTTTTTCTGTGTTTCACTGCTTCACGTGCAAAGACATTGAGGAAAGTATTACAAACAGAAAAGTGTAAACCCAATACCTTCTTTCATTGTGGAGGGTACTTTATCCCTAAATATTTTTACCCAAATTATCTTTTTCAGAGAATTACTGTTAATTAAATTACTGATAATTAAATTACTGATAATTACTGATAATTAAAGGTTAATTCACAAATTTTGATGTCTTATTTTTTTAAGAACTTTGAATTTAAATTCCACTACAACCTTGTTTAACACAGTGAGAGTATATTTCCTGGATAAGGACAATTCTCAAGAGAACTTCCTATAGGATTTACAGGAAGGTTTCTGAGGTTTGTTTGTTTAGTGTGAGAAAGAGCCATCTTCACCCACATTGCTTCCTCTCAACTAAGTCTCATGGATTTCTTTGCATGAAAGCCTATTTTCCCAGGAATTTTAAATTTTCTTAATAGGCTAACTAGTTAAAAATTTTGAACAATTAAAATTTACCTGTCATAACTTTAAAACTCTTTTGAAATTCCTTTATCAGAATTGCGAATTCACCAATCCTAATTCCACCTTTACCATAAAAAAGTTAACATGTTGTTTTCATGATATAGTGTCCATGCAACTATTATTTTCCAGTGTTTTTGTTATGTGTTTATATGACCATATAACCTGATGCTAAGAAAAATGAACTCCAAGATATGGAAACAGATTTTTTTATTTGTGGTTGTTGTTTTTGATGTATTATGTGATTTCTATTTTATTTGGGTTTTTCCCTTATGGTTTATCCCCTGCTGTATTTGATTTTGGTACCCTGTGTATTCTGTATACATTTACCTTAATTAGAGAAGGGAAGAGCAATAACAAAATTGTGAGACAAAGGACAAAGGGCAAACCAATGCAATAGCAATACTCACAAGACAATATGTTGGAAATGGGCATTACAACTTGTATGGGGTGAAGCGGGGAAGGAACACTGTGAGAAAAATGAGGGAGAGGTAACAAGTTTGAAAAGTTATGTATTCACTACTTCACAATTACTGTAACCCCACTGTACATCATTTTGATAATAAAATTTAAAAAATAAGCTGCATAAAATATAATTTCCCTGTATTGGTATGGTAAATATTATTCTTTATGTAGTAACTTTTTAAAAATCAATACTATTTGGCATCTAATTTGAATTAATTACCCTTTCTTTATCAGAGGGTCATCAACTTGAATGTTATCCAACTAGGCAATATTTTCACAATATACTTGCCAATATTATGAAAAAAGAATAAATTTAATACTTTCTCATACTGAAATTGAAAACAGTTTAATTTTATGGAAACCCATAACTTTTAAAAGTAAATAAGTTGTTAAGAGGACAGAATATATGTGTTATCCAAAATTCCTATGACTAATAACTACTAATTTTTAAATTCTCAACATTCCATACCAGAGAGATTCAAAACAGTACCTGCTTGCATGTTATGAAATACTGCAATACAGACAGTTTCCAATGGGGTATTACACATTAATTTAACAGAAATTTAACAGAATTTAACAGAAAAACAGCTACATTCTGGTAGAAGATAAAACTATGGAGCATCTGTAATAATTAATTCTTCAAGGGTAAGCAGTTGTTTATCAGAGTAAACTATTATTTCTATGACCATCAATCCCAAGGTTTATGTCATAAAGTCATCCTAGCCGACCAATTTCCAACTTATAAGGTACACCTTAAAATTCCTTAATTCACATCATGAATAGCTTATCTTTATTGTGAAAAAATACTACACCTCTGCTAATGTGACGCCCTCCTTGTTCTGCAAAGAATACCACAATAAGCTGAGGTGCATCATTTTCCCCCAGTGGTATTCTTGAGAACAGAACACTTGGAATATTATTTATTTTTTGACTTTTTAAACTATCATAGATATTCAGGATGCTAAAATTATTGTTCAAAACCCACCTAGGCAGGAAGGTCTGTTGGATTCCTATCTCCAATAAACTTCTCAGAAAAAGCCAGACATAAGTGCTACTGAGGTTCAAGTGGTAGGACACAAGCCTTGAGCATAAACACACTCAGAGACAGTGTCCAGGCCCAGAGTTCAAGCTCTAGGACAAGCCAATAAAACAGAAACTAAAATGAAAACAAACCCCAAACCTAGCATTTTTTTCAATGTATAAAAAGGCACGTAATTAAGGAAATGGCTTCCTGTGTTACATATAGGTAGAAGAAAGAAGATGTCACACAATTACTCTCTTCATACCATATTATACCAAACCCTCAAAAAATTTCATTTTACAAATTTATGAATTTATGTCACCCATTTGTTGACAACTCTGTCTAGATTATTCACATTATCATGTTATACATGAACTGCTGGAATTATCTATTTACTAACTTCAACTTATAAGAGATATATTCTAGAAAAATACAATGTCGGTATCATTTGTGAATTTGTCAATTAAACCTTCTACTTAAAAAAGAGTTTTGTAGTAGCCTATAGAAGATGAAATTACAAACAAATCCAAACTATTCATTTTAAATCTCAATTCTACAAAGTCCTATATTAGACAAACTTTGCTATTTCTCCAGGATTAAGCTTTTGTAATACTTCATCATTTCTTTGGAATCCAACAGAATGATGCTTACTTACGTTTGCAATTTTTTGGATGGGAATCATGAGGCATTTTGCATCTAGGAATGTTCTGTAATGAAGAGAGCACTTAAAACACAGCTGAGGATTATATATAGGTTGCATTCCAATAGGAAACTTGATTTCTCAAAACATAATGACAAAATTAGCCCAAACTTCCAACTGTCTAATCCTTTCTTTTTGTTTGTTTTGTTTTATTGAGACAAAATTATACTACCTGTTCCAGGGAAGGTATCGCTATGTATTTCCACTCTCTAGTCTACTGTTTCACTTAGTCTGAGTGCTAGAATTCCAGGCTTGTATCACATTGTCCTGCCATAGTGTGCTGGTTTATTTAATCTAGAAACAGACTAGCAATTCTGAATTTATCCTATTTTCTTATCCACTAGACTGACTGCTCAGACTGTTTATGTACTATTTTCAAAGATGTTCTAACATTTGACACAGAATACAAACATTTTCAGACACCTGCAGGGGTCTCTGATTCATTCCTCCATGGATCTGATCCCATTAATAATGATTACTTGAATCTCTTATTGTTTCTGGTCCCTACCTATGTAATATTTTCAACTTTTTTGAAGAAAGTTCACATGAGGGCTTTGTAATATTAAAAATTATCACTTGATTCTAGTCTTACTCAGGACATATTTTCTATTGATTTCTAACTTTTCTACATATTCTAAAAATTGTTTCATTTTGTATTTGTGTGTGCACATATAAGTGTGTTTGTGTGTATGTGTATGTTTGTATGTATGTATGCAAAAGCCTCAAGCTCTTATTTAGCAATCTTGCTCATGACTGGTATTCCAGCTTAATGCTGGTTAATTATAGGTAGTGTCTCAAAGCCTGTTCCTCCCAAGAAGGATGCAAACTGACCTTCCCAGACTCCTTTATATCCTTAGGTTTTATTTTTTCAGGAGTATCAACTTTTAAACTACAAACATATTTGTGAGTGTAAAGTCTTACCTGTAGCCCAGATTTTTAACTCAAGAATTCATATAAAGGTAGATGAACATATACATTACATATCCTGAGTGTACACTGGTAGAAATGTGATCATAAGCCAAGTTGTGGTGAGACCTGAAAATTGGAGTTCAAAGCCAGCATCGGTAGGAAAGTCCTGGAGGCTCTTTTCTGCAATAACTACCAGAAAACTAGAAGTGGCACTGTGGCTCAAGTGGTAGAGCACTAGCCATGAGCTGAATAGCATAGGCACAGCACCCAGTTCCAGATTTCCAGTGCCATGTCCAAAAACAGCAAAAAAGAATACAAGAAAAAGAATGAAAAAGAAATGTGATCTTAGCCACCAGGTTCATTCCTAGTATAATCTCTGTTCTCTCAAGATGGCCTCTTTTTTTCCAAATAAGTCCATACTCTTATATCTGACTTGGAGTGGGAACAGAATCATTCTTCCATTCTACTTTTTACAAATTTACGTGATTAGCAAGTGTGATTTAGAAAGGGAGTGGCCTCATGCTTCATTTTCCACTTAGGAGTAATGCTTTCTCTATATTACTCACATAAATCTACATACTGGACTTGGCTTTATTGTTTCAATGTTGTCTTATTTCTAGAGTCTTCTATATTGTATCGAACCCTTATACTTAAACACAGAACTTCTCTTTCTCCTATTATTGCTATTGTTTCTCTTACTGTTAACTCATGTACACTTGGGATATTAATGCACAGCATATACACTCACAAAAAATAGTCTGAGAACCTTCTTTCCATTTAAAATTCACCTTAATTTACAGAGCACTTAAGAAGTTTGAACTCAATATACTCATGGATAATGTGTTTATAAGCAATTTAAATTTCATATTTTCTCTTTGCTAAGTTGTCTCTGAAATACATGTTACCTCATGTACACTGGTGTCCTTGTGTTATTTCCATGATGCCAGAAAACATTCATTTTATCTGGAGCAGCACCATAGATTGTTACTGGAAGTAAGTGGAAGCAACTGTTACTGGATGTGGCAACTGATCCCAGGAGAGGAATTGAACATAGAGGAATGATAAATTTCAGGTTAACTTTTGAATTCCTTTTCAGTGTACAAGAAAAGAATCCAAGGCTTGCAGGAAACTCTGTCCCTGACTTTTTTGACTGTGATCTTTACTCATATAAAACTTGTCTATAAACTTCTAGTTGAGAGTATGACAAAAGGAAACAATGTGTCATTTAAAGGCCAGCATAGAAAAAAAGGAAATAACGTTGTTTAAAAATGTTCTACTGCAAAGAAACAAAGATATGGAGGTTTTAAAGGTGTTATGGATGTATGTTTCACTCCTGAGATGATTCTCTTGTTGCAGGTATCACTTATCAATTCCTTTAGTTTGGGCCTGAGTTCTCCAGAGCAATAAGGATTCCAAAAAGCAGGATCCCGTGAGTATGAGCAGCAAAATCAGCCTCTTCTCAGACCAGTGCTCCTTTAAGGAGGGTCCTAAAGAAATACCTGGGGTTTGTTTTGTTTGCTTGTTTGTTTAGTTTGTGCTGGTTCTGGGGCTTGAACTCAGAGGCTGGAGGCTGTCTCTGTTCAGTTTTCTTTCCTGCCCACCTGCCCTCAAAGCTAGTACTCTACTGCTTGAGCCAAAACTCCACTTCTGGCTTTTTTGGTGTTTAATTACAGATAAGAGTTTGACAGAATGTCCTGCCTGGGTTGGCTTTGAGATAGTAATAAATCCAAGTGACATCAACTATATGGACTTCTCTTTTGAACCAAGAAATATTAAATGAAGTTTATTATAAATCTAACATTGATAATTTTTATAAAAAGTGAATGTGTCCAGCAAAAAGGCCATAACTTTCCTCAGCAAAATAGGTGAATTGAATCATTTTGGAATTAATTTCTCTGCTTGGGAAGATTACTATTGACTTTGTCTTCCCTTTTGGGGAAACTTAAAGTCATATTTGCACTTTTCTGTTGGTCATGGGGCTTGAACTCTGATCCTGGGCACTGTCCCTACACTCTTCAACTCAAGTCCGGTGCTCTACCACTTTAGCTACAGCACCACATCTGGATTTCTGGTGGTTAATTGAAGATAAGGGTCTCATGGATTTTCCTGACTAGGCTAGCTTTGAACCACAATCCTCTGGTCTCAACCTCCTGAGTAGCTAGGATTGCAGGCGTGAGCCACCAACTCACAGCTCATATTTGCATTATGTAGAAATAGACATTATGTAGACAAAGAATGGAAATTTGAATCAAATGATGTGACATTGCAGTTTTTCAGAAAAATTGAGGTAGCAATAAATATGCCCTCTTTTTCCATGTTGTTACATTAATGGCTCTTGAGCTATGGGACTCTTACATTAGCGTTGTCTGCTGTCTGCATATGTGGACTTAGTATCAGAAATTGTTCATAGAGAAATAGAGAAAGACTGAGATTTTAGAAAGCAAAGAAGGTCAGGTATGAAATAGCAGCTTAGAAGGATATACAATTTATCACATAGAGATTAAGAACTAGCCTAAGTGATTAGAATGCTAAAGGCAATGAGGAATAAGCCTAGTTGATAACTAGTTCTTCAATAACCAAAAATGGTTCCCTAGAATGGTTTCTGATATACCTTAGTTACTACAATTTATTCCTTCCATCTGGAGTTATTCCTCTTCTTCTGTCACAACTGTTAATTAGCTTCTGCCTTTTGAAGCCATGACTGAGCAAAAAGATTTCCAAATCTCACTTAGACTACCCTTCTCATTATCATTAGCAGTGAACACTCAAAAGCCTGGAATCTTTGAATTTCCAGAATTAATCTTCACCTGACATCTCAGCACATTCCTGAAAATGATTGCCGTTACCTTATGAACAATTTTTTTTTTCAACACAGTATCCTAATATAGCTAAAGTGCATGAATTAGCGACTATTGTCAGGTATCAGTATGGAATAAGCAATTATATATTCCTACTATGTGTTCTTTATTTTACATTTACTAACTACATGTCTGTTGTTGTTGTTGTTGTTGTTTTGCCTGTCCTGGAGCTTAAACTCAGGGATAAGGAATTATTCCTTAGCTTTTTTTCCTCAAGGATAACCCTCTACCACTTGAGGCACAGCACCATTTTCAGTGATTCTTTTTCTGTTTTTGTGGTACTGAGGATTTGAACCCAGGGTTTCATGCATGCTAGGCAATCACCATACCATGAAGCCACTTTCCCAGAGCCCTAAATGACTTTCTTAAGATGGCATTACATTTTCATTCTTTAACTATTTATCAAAATTTTGGCCAGAATTTTTTTTGCTAGAAAAGGACATTGAACACAATACTGAGTCCAGTAAGGCTAGATGGACAATGAATAACCGTCTTGGTCTAGCCAGACACAGAAGGGCTTACCTCATGGAGCTGGTACAACAGACTGAGCAAGACATTTCCTGACCCACAGCACACCTCCAGAATGAGAGGGCCACCTTGGTTCCAGCCACATGGGGACGCTGGTCCACCTCTTCCAGCACCCCTTCAACAAGTTCCTGTGTGAGAGAGACAGAGATTGAAAGAAGGTCAGAATTACACTTAAGCCAGGTGCAAATGGCTCAGATCTATACTTCTAAGTACATTGGAGGCTGAGATATGAGTATCACGGTTCATAGCCAACTCGGCAGGAACGACTGTGAGACTCTTATCTCCAAAGAACCACGAGAAAACTGAAAGTGGTGCTGTGACTCAAGTGGTAGAGTGCTAGCCTTGAGCTGAGGAGCTCTGGGACATTTCCCAGACCCAGAGTTCAAGCCCCACGAATGACAAGAAGTGGACTTCTCACCACAAGAATTGGACTGAATAGCACCCATTGTCCTAGGGAGCATGGCAGCGAAGTCAGGCCAAGCTTCCTGTCAGCTGGGAGTCATGAATAGGTCACCAGGCTACTCTGTGCCTCAGTTTCCCCAGCTGCCAAAGTGAACAAAGTGAAGGATCCCCTTCCTCATGGGCATAGGGTAATAATGAAAGAGAGCCATGTTTTGTTTCATAATCCCATGCTTGTCGCACCATTAATAATACACACCATCTGAGCTCTTTCCAGGTATCTTCTTGTCATATGCTCACAGAATTGCTGAGAACTGTATCTGAAGGCCTCTCCCTCTGTGCCTGGCCCTGCTTGAGAGATCCCTCTGTATTAATCCCTTGTTTCCTAACAACTGTCACATGAGGAGATTGAAGTCCAACGGTTGAGGCCCAACCCAGAGCTTCAACTGTGGTCAAAAATTGGCTGCCATGGACTGAGTTTGGTTGGGACAATCCATCTAAACCAATGACTGAGGATGGCACCACATGTCTACCATCCCAACTACAGAGGACAGGGCCTGGTGGTGCACGCCTGTCACAGATAGGAGGATCGTGATCCAGCCAAGCCTGAGCATATATTAAGTCTCCATCCCAGAAATCCACAAGACATAAAAGCTTGGCTCGAAAGTTAGAAGACCTGACTGGCAAGCCTAAGGCCTTGAGGTCAAACCCTAATATACAAAAAAGAAGCAGAGGCCCAGTGCCAGAAGCTCATGCCTATAATCCTAGCTACTCAGGAGGCTGAGATCTGAAGATCACATCTCAAGTTTTAAAGTAGGGTTGGCCTCGCCCATCAGACATCATGATGAGAAGATCTGGAGTCTGAGCTACGCTGTTGCGCTCCATACTAGCAGAGCTCAATTCCTTACTAAGTGTTGGCAATGCTCTCTGTCCCCCTGGGAAGCCACCCCCTGCGGGCCACACTCCCAGGTCCTCACAAGCTCCCACTGCCACCAACCAGGCCCAAGGGAGTACACAGCTCCATTGCACACATATCCTTTTTTCTTGTAATTTAACAGTGCTGAGTCCCCTTCAAGCGTCACATCCTTCCAGGTTCCCATACCTCAGCTGCAAAGCCCAATCACCCCTCAAAGATAGCAGGTAGAAGTTACCAAAGCATCCAGCCTCCTTGTTACAACCCACTTCTACATACATACATACATACACACACACACACACACACACACACATACACACACACACACACACACAAATCCAGACATGTGAAGACTCATCCATGCAGCACCTGCAATTTGCCAAGTGATCACTCACCTGAGCACAGTCAGGCTGTACAAGGAGAAAGATGATCTCTCTCTCCCTCACTGTCTGTATCTGTCTCTCTATCTCTCTCTGTCTCTCTGTCTTTCTCTCCCTCCCTCTCTCTCTCTCTCTCTCTCTCTCTCTCTCTCATACACACACACACACACACACACACACACACACACACACACAGACTCAGAGCAGTGCCTCTCCTGAGTTTGTTGGAGACAAAATGGACCGGGAGCACCAGCAGATGCTGGCAGAGCTGGGAAATGTGATCACCCTGTGAGAACTGTTGACAGTTTGGGCAGGGAGGGGACAGGCAAGGTGTATGTGTGAGTGTGTGGGTGGGAGTGTGTTCCTCCAAGATATTCACCTTCTACTCTGACCCCCAGCACACTCACCTCCCTACTGGGCTTTTCTGGGACCCTCTTCTGGTGAAAAGGAGACTGAGCACAGAAGAAAAGAGCTCACACAAGAAGGGGGCCCTGTCTTCTGCATCCAACACCCCCACCCCCAGAAAAAAGGAAAAGACCCCACAAGGCAGGTGTGGACATGCTCCTTGCCACCTCTGACTAAAGCCAGCAGGTTTCTATGAGGGAGAGGAAGGGTGCAGATGCGCTGCTGTGTGGCTCCCACTGCTCCAGGCCAGGGGCTCTGTGGCACCCACTCCACACCCAACCCTGCTTCTCCCCATTTCCTGGGACATTGGCAGCCAGGGATGGGGTGGGAACCTCAGATCAACACCCACTTCCACCCTGGGGCGCATTTTAGGCAGGGCCTGGACCGGACTGTGGGGCACGAGGGAGTTTCCAGTAGGGGGGGAGTGAGGGAGGGGGGAGGGAGAGAGGGTGAGATATGGTGTCTATGGGGTCGGGTGCAGGCCTGTGTGTCATCCAATCACATGTGCTGCTGGGAGAAGTGGTTGGCAGCTGCTCCCAGTGGGGCGAGCAGCTATGGCAGAGGCATGGCAACACTCAGGCTAGGAGCAGAGGACAGGGGGGCCAGTACCAGGTCAGGGCCGCAAGCCGGCCAGTGGCGCACCATTACACCATTGCCTGAGGACACCAAGAGGCACCATGGGACTGAGTGGGCAGCACCAGCTTTGAAAAGCTGCACCTGGGAAGGAGGGGGGAAGGGGCCTGGGAGCAGGCAGGCACATGGTGGGGCTGAGCAAGGCCTTCCTCTTAGGCCTCAAGTCTCCTCTCAGTCACCTCTAACTTCCTCAACTGCTGGTAGTACTGTCAACCAACAGAGGGAATCCCAGTGCTACAGGGCATCATGGAATGTGGGCATGGCCATCATTCTTGTATCCCATTGGTCAGAAATAACCATGAAAGAATGGGGGTGTAGCTGGAATCCTGTCATGCAGGTAGAGTGGGCGTAGTCAAGATGACAGCAGTCCCTTTCCCAGGGAACTCTGTCCAATCCAGTTGGGGACAAGAGGGTGACCTGATTTAGCCAGATGGCTACACATATTGTTGTGTATGTCTGCTTGTGCCAGTCCCAGACCTTGAACCCAGGATTTGGGCACAGTCCATGAGCTGCTTTTGCTCAAGGCTAGCCCTCTACCATTGGAGCCACATGGCTCTACTTATGGCTTTGTTGGCAGTTAAGTTGGACGGGGGTTTCAAGGACTTTCCTGCCTAGGGTGACTTTGACGATGATCCTCCTATCACAGCCTTGTAACTGTCAAAGAGGACTGCTGAGAGCCACTGTGCCTGCCTAATCATTGATCTTGCTGATGTTCTTGGAAAGCCGGTGAGTTCCCTATCCTTAGGTTTAAGTTGTGGGAGCTGGAGCCCACAATTTAAATCCTGGTCCTGCCACCTCCAAATGGCAGGAGATCCTAAGAAACCCATTCCTATTCATAAGATTACCAATGGAATGTGATGTATGTCATGATTGAATGGGCAGTTCTTGAATTAATCTAGGATAAAATTTCCAGCCCAATTAGTGAGGAGGAGTGTGGGTGGGCTCTGAAGGCCAGGAGAAAAAGGCCTCTTTGTACCCCCAGGCTATCTCTCTCCCCAGTGCTGTTTTGACAGGAAGACTTCATTTGTGCCACCTCCCGTGGCAAGCCAAGTTCCCTGCACTTATCCTGTCTTTGTTAGACTATGTTCCAGTGTTAAAATAACCTGCTACGATTAATTCAAGGGTCCTTCTGGCAGACAACTAGGGAGCTGAACCTAATGAAATGACTCATTATAGGCAATGGTGCCTCCCTAGGTTTCTGGAAGCTTGCTAAATCTAAGCACATGTGTAATATCACAATGATTCCTATCATCTAGGGCTGGTGAAGCTCATCAGATTTTGAAACATTTGACCTCTCCTAGTCGGGCCATGGGTGGCTGTGTTTCGGGGTTGAACACAGGACCTGGGTGCTGACCATGAGCTCAGAACAGAAGCTCAGTGCTTTACCATTTGGTGTCACAGCTTCACTTCTGGCATCTGTGTTTGTGTGTGTGTGTTTGTGTGTGTGTGTGTGTGTACATGTATGTGTGTTCATTCACTTGTCCTGGAGCTTGAACTCAGGACCTGAGCACTGTACCTGAGTTTCTCCTTTAGAAGGAAAGCATTCTACCACTTGAGCCACACAGCCACTTCAGGCTTTTTTCTAGTGATGTGGTACTAAGGAATCAAACCCATGATTCATACATGCAAAACACTCCACCC
Source organism: Dipodomys spectabilis (assembly GCF_019054845.1). Taxonomy (NCBI): domain Eukaryota; kingdom Metazoa; phylum Chordata; class Mammalia; order Rodentia; family Heteromyidae; genus Dipodomys; species Dipodomys spectabilis. Next base: position 1,319,621 of record NW_024870848.1, read on the forward strand.
CTAAGACACATTCTCAGTACACCACTTCAGGGTTCTTTCTTTCTTTTCTTGGAAGTTGGAAGGCCTGGGTGCTGTAATTGAGCTCTTCAGCTAAAGCCAATTGCTTGAACTACAGCATCCCTTCAGGTTTTTGGTGGGTCACTGGAGAGAAGCGTCTCAAGGAATTTTCTGTCCAGGCTGGTTTTGGACCGTGATCCTCAGCTCTCTGCCACCTGTTCAGCTAGGATGACAGGTTTGAGGCTTCCACTTCAAGTTTCTAAATGGTGAATAGGAGATAAAAGTCTCATGAGACCATTTGTGTCTGGGACACTTTTGAACCTAGATCGTCAGATCTCAGTTTCCTGAGTAGGCAGTATGACAGACCTTAGCTACTACACGCCTAGACCCTAACACTCTGTTGCAAGGGGGTCCTTGCCTCCACGTGGTAGGGCACTAGCCATGATCCCAACAGGTAAGTGTCAGTGGCTAGGTCCTGAGTTCAAGGTTCATGACTGAGAAACTTAAACCAAAACAATTGTCTGCAGGAGACAACTCATTATAGTTAGGTACATACATAATTTTGGCCCTGACAGGGAGACATATCTGAGCCACAAGTTTCTCATCTGCACAATCATCTTACTTGTGGAGCTCTTACAAGAACCAGATGAAAAAGTGCACCGCGTGAATGACTCAACACACAGCATCTCATGAAGGACTCACATAGCTGTATCCCACATGCTGTCATTAAATTAGGGTGCTTTCATCAGTATCACCATTCTTTCAGAAACACATCACAAACCATCCAAATTTAGATTTTAGAGGTATGGGGTTTTTTGGGGGGACGGCATCAGCCATGGGATTGCACTGAAAGTTTGGGGGTACTGTCCTAAAATCTTTTGCTCAAGACTATAGCTCTACCACTTTGAGCCACAGCTCAGAGTTTCACAGACATCCTAACAGGGCTGGGTTTTAAACCCACCAGTGTCAGATCTCATCCCCTGAGTATCTTGGATGACAGGGGTAAGCAAGCCAGCAGCATCCCGTTCTGTGAAGCTGGGTTGCAGTGGTTTACCTCTGACTAAGTCAGGTTAGACGGCAGCTGTCAGCACTAGACTCTCCGCTTGCTCTTTGATGAGGTATTTGCAGCCCTATCCTTATATAGTTGCAGTCAGAACATTCTATCTTTTCCTTTTGATTTTTTGTTTTGGTGCCAGTCATGGGTCTTGAGTAAGGGTCCAGACACAGTCCCTAATCTTTTATGCTCAAAGCTAGTGCTCAACTGCTTGACCAACAGCACAACTTCTGGATTTTTCTATGCACACAGTAGTGAGGAATCGAACCCAGGGCTTTGTCCGTACTAGGCGAGCACTCTATCACTCAACCCTAGTAGTGAAAAGTGTATAAACAGATAAATGTTTAGATTTGTAGATAGATAGATAGAAACATACATACATACATACATACATACATAGATGTAGATGTATATAACGTAAGATGTCTCTATATTATGAAATTGCATTTACAATATTACTACCAATTATTGGCAATTAAATTATTCCTTCCTTTTTTAAGCATCATGATTGAATACATAATAAAATATTAATTAAAAATTAGTCAATGTAGTATAATTGCATATAATTTTATAATATAATCGTACACTAACTACTAATGTAATTGTTACTTTTACAACATTCCACTCATACAGATGAATATTGGAAAGTGTTTCATAGAATCTCCTGCCATCCCGGCAGTCCAGGATTCGATCTCCAGGCTTAAGTTGCCGGTTTTGGCCTGGCTTCCCTAATAGCCATCAAAATATCAGCAATGTAAGGTCATGTACACTTTCTGGGCATTGTCATTTAGACCCAGGAGGGTCACAATGCAAAGGAAAAAAAAAAAAAAAGTAAAACCACCTGCTTGAAATTCTCAGTTTTATCCTTCTCCTTTTTATTTTTATTTTTGCCAGCCCCGAAATTTGAACTCGGGACATAGGATCCCAGGATCAGCTGTGGCAGAGATACAAAGACCTGAGTTGAAACCCGGTGCTTGGCCCAAAACATAATAATAATAATGATAATAATAATAATAATAAGGCCCTGGCTTGGAATTTGCACTATTTTTCTGGCAGGCCTGGGATTTAAACTCAGGGTGTGGGGAATTCTGAGGCACTGTGGGTGAAGGGGAAGATCACTGTCCTTGAAGACAAGCAATTCAGACAAGTCCCCAGGGCCTGAATTGAAGCCCCAGCACTATAAAATATAATCCTCATATATTAGATCTATGTCATATGCGTTTACTCCATATGACATTTATTATCCTTATTTATTTAGTATTATTGTACATATAGCATTTATTTTATTACATCATATCACATATACTGATACCCAGGACTTTCACAGAGAAGGAAAAAAAAATGTGTCAGAATTGTCTTCTTACTCCATGAATAAATTTTTGGCCATGCTGGGATTTCAACACACGGCCTAAAATGCCAAATTCATAAATGAGGTCACAGTCTTAGCACACCAGCCTCTGGCAAACTGAGCTGCAAGGAAGTTCTGAGGACTTATAATCAAGCCAAAGTAGTGCCCAGTATATATATATAAAATATATATATATTTTATATATACATATATATATATATATATATATAATATATATATATTGCCATTCAAAGCCAGCCTGGGCAGGAAAGTCAGGGAGACTCTGTTCTCCAAGAACCACCAGAAAACCAGAAGTGGTGCTGTGGCTCAAGTGGTAAGCTGAAGAGCTGGGGGACAGTAACCAGGCCCAGAGTTTGAGCCACATGACCTATACCTGGCCTGCTTTGACCTCATGCTGTGACTCTAAGAAGAGTATTTTCCAGTGGGCTCCTGAGGGTCTCCCAATGTCTAGGTGTCCTACAAGTCTTGAGAGCAGCCTCTTTAGAGGCCTTTGCATACAGAGTGGGCCACAGTACCAGAGAAAGATTGAGCCTTGTGACACGGAGGTCATCGACCGGGTCATCAGAATGACATCTATCATGAGAGCAGTGTGGATCTGAGCACTAAATTGACTTCTCAGACCACGGTTCTGGTCCAGGAGGGGTAGAACAGTTAATGCCTGCTCACATGGATATCACAGGAATGCAAAATTGTCAGGCAAACCTTGGGCAGTGTTCAGTTGGGCTCATGAAAGACTTGTAGGCTCAGGATCCAAAGCCGGCTGGCTGCTGTTTGTAGTAAACACTATATCCCAGGAGTCCCAGTGCTCAGAACCCTGCTTTCCTCCCCAGTGCGTAGATGGAGACACAGGTTCCATGGAACTTACTGCCATGGCCCAGACCTCTCAGCCCAAGAAGGACTTAGGGAGAAACAACTGATGTGCTTTACGAGTTTACTATGATTATGCCTCAGGACTGCCCCCAGTTCTAGCTCAGCTTATCAATACCACCTTCCTCTGTGTGTGTGTGTGTGTGTGTGTGTGTGTGTGCATGTGTGCACGTGCTCATGAGAGCATCTTGGTAGTAGGACTTGAACTCAGGGCCCGGGTTCTGTCCTTCATTTTTTTCATTCAAGGATATCATTGTACCACTTGAGCCAGAGCTTTACTTCCAGCTTTAGGGTGGTTTTTGGGAGAAGACAGTCTCACAGATATTTCTTGCTGCGTTGCCTCTGAATGCCAATCCTCAGATCTCAGCCTACTGAGGGAGCTAGGAATATAAGAGCATGAGCCATTAGCATCTGGCCATGCTTTTCTTCTTGGATAAAACAGAATACCTGTCTTCTAGCTGAGCACCCATCTACAGCTATCCCACCTACCTCTACCGCTACCCCTACCCCTCCAGGTTTCAGAGGAAACATTCCTTCCCCTGAGGACAAAGAAATAGGATGCATTGACAGGTTTGAACTTTATGTTCTCCACACAGTCAGGGGCTGCTGGTAGCTGATGTAGAAGGCAGTGATCTAGGCCAGAGCAAGTAAATAGCTGTTAGAACAGAAGAGACTATGAAAAGACATACATGCAGCTGGATGCAAGCGGCTCATGCCTATAATCCTAGCTCCTCAAGGCAGACACTGGAGGATCAATCAAGATTCAAAGCTAGCCTGGGTAGACTCTTATTTCCAATGAATCACTAAAAAGCTGGGAAGTGGAGCTACTATATTTCAAGTGGTAGAGCACCAACTTTGTGCAAACAGGCTAAAGGTTACCACCTAGGCTCTGAGTTCAAGCCCCAGTAAACACACACACACACACACACACACACACACACACACACACACACACACACACAAACCATGTGCATGCAAAATCAGAGATTTCTACACTGCAATATTTAGGTATTCTCTACCTTTTCCCCATTAAGCCTAGTGGCTGTTGCCCTAGGAGTTTGATGCATACAACACCACTTGGCATCTTTAATTTTGGGAAACAGAATGGCTAGAAAATCAGCATTCCCCCATCCCAGCTCCTTGATTGGGTCATAGTGTATCTAGGCCCTTTGGGTCTCCTTTTACAGACTTGCCAAGATGCTTTTAAAAGGCATCACATTCTGGGCACTGGTGGCTCACACTTGTCATTCTAGCTGCTCAAGAAGTTGAGATCTGGAGGATCACGGTGCCAAGCCAGCCTGGGCAGGAAAGTGTGTGAGACTTTTATCCTTGATGAAACATCAGAAAACAAGAAGTGGCCCTGTAGCTCAAGTAGTAGAGTGCCAGCCTTGAGAAAAAGAGCTCAAGGACAGCGCTCATGGAAAACAACAACAAGGAGAGGCATTGCATTTTGACTCTGGGATTGACATGGGCCGAATATAATTGGGATTTTCAAGTGCACCAAGATAAAGCAGTACCTCCTTTAGTCCTGTGTTCCTCCATCTTGTCTCATCCCCTGACCTTGGCATGCTTTGGGTCAGCATGGCCCTAGTTGGATGGAAGGGCTCTGAAGAGGAAAATCCCAGAGCAATCACCCACCTCCTTTTTCCCTGCTCACCCTGCTGCTTCTGCCATAGACCTACTTCTTGGAATCCATCCATGAGATCATGGCTGCCAACATTGTGGTGAGTTGTGGGTACAGCCAAACTCGGGGCAGTCAGAGGTGGAAGTCAGTCTGGGACTAGGAGCTTCCACCCTGGGTGTGGGCTGAGTCCAGGGCTGACATTTATTTCATCCTGAACCTTGCAAGGGTGGGGAGACAGTGTAGACTCCACATTGAGTCAGTTAAGATCAGAATCTGGAGGACTACTTTTGTGGGGGAGGCTGTGGGGCTCAGGGGGCCACTGTTCTTGGCACTTCTCTCTCAGGATTCCCCTCTCCCTCTCTCATCCCTCAATGGTAAAAGAGAAACTTTAAATAAGGGTGTCAAAGAGGGGGAAGTGGAGTAATTCTGTGTGAACCAGATTTGTGCTTCATATTCATCCTAGCCCCTACTTCCTATTTATCTGAGTAATGAACATATGTGTTTGGGGGCAGGGGATCATCTTAGCTGAGACTGTGGCTCAGTGGTATAGTGGTTGCCTAGCATGCCTGAAGCCTTGGGTTCAATTCCACAGAGAAAAAGCTGGAAGCAGAGGTGGAGTTCAACTGGTAGAGCACTGGTCTTGATCAAAAAGAGCTCAGGAATAGTGACCAGGGCCTGAGTTAAAGCCCCATGCCTGGAAGAACAAATCTTTGTGGAGGCTTTGTTTCCCTTTGAAAAAAATTTATTCTTTGTGATAAGCATAACATGGGCTTCTTCCCTGGTCACCAATGGGCCATTAGATATCCCTTGAATTTTGCGTCCTCCCAGCAGCCTCTGCTCTACCCAGCCCACAGTTTACCCTTCCCATCACCAGGCAGATAGAGGCCTAGAGAAGGCCACCTGGCCACCTAGTTCTGGTGGCTGCCAAGAATTTTGAGACTCAGTATGTCACATAGGGAGTCATCATCCCCATCAGCCTACAGAAAAATGTGACAGAGAGCTGCAAGCCTGAGTGCACCGGCTGTGGGTGGCTCTGGATGTGGGACATCTGCGGCAGGATGTACTCTTTGGGAGAGTCCTCTGCGGGGTAGGGAACCCCGACCTCTCCTCTGGCAGTTTCCACAAGGTCTTGAAGTTGCAATTCTTCAAAACCTTTCTTCTCCTCCCTCATTTTGCCCACCCAGGAACCTGAGGCCTCTAAAGCAGCAGCACAGATGGTGGGCTCAGTCTGGACCGACATCTGGAGCCCCTTGAGAGGAGAGACAGCAGCTCCTGCAGCTCTTTCCTCTTCTCTATCTTCTCCTGGGACAGCCGGCACATGCTCTTGGCTTTCTCCCTGCACAGTTGATCCAGGATGAACATCTGTCCTTTACACACCAGGAACAACTCCTGGACAGTGTGGATATGTGCCGACAGCTGGCTGCATGGATGGTGGAGCTCATCCGCTGGACTATGGAAGTCCACCTCATCAGGCAGGTCGTGGATGAAGCAGATTTTCTTTTTGGACGCCCACATGTCCCACTTCCCATCCTCACACATGCTGTGGTGGCAGCCAACGGGGCAGATACCTGTGGCTCCAGCTCTATCTGGCACTGAGCTGTTGGGTGGACCAAGTGCCTGCAGCAGGGCCGCCGCTCCTGTGGCAGGAGTTTCCTCCTGTGGATGTCAGCCTCCAAGAGTGCTCACAGAGTCACATCCCTCTTACTTTGGGGGATGTCCCCATCCTCTATGATGGGCACATCAGGTGGAGTCGTTTCCTCACCTTTTGCTTCTCCAGGGCTCACACCTTCCCCTTCCCCAGGGAAAGCCAGGAAGATCAGCTGGGCCTGCAGCTACTTGTCCTGTGTTCTGGTTACTTCCAGGCACTTGAGAATGTCCTGCCACTTTGGTGGCATCACCTAGTCCCCACAGTTGGTTGGGCCCTGCACTTGCTAAAGCTGCTCCAACAGCTGGGTCTGCCTCTAGAGGTGCTGCTGCAAGGCCTACTTCTTGGACCTCAGCCGTTCATTGGAGGTGATATGATGCTCACAGGTGGCTCTGAGTTCCTGCAGCTGGGCCAGGGACTGCTCCTGCTGCTCCTGCATCTCCCAAGCCACTTGAGTCTCTCTCTCATCCACCTCTTTCCATTCCTCTATCTTCTCCTCTGAGTGGTCCAGCTGTTCCTGCAGATGTTTCTTCACCTGCTGCTCAGAGTCCAAGATGCTGGCAAACTCGTCCTTCTCACCGCTCACCCTGTGGAGAGCATCCCACAGCAAGGCCAGCTGTTCTTCTAGCTGTGGGTTGCACAGACATGTGCATCATAGGGTCTCAGGGATCCCTTGCCAACCCTCCGCCTTCTCCTCCAGTCTCCGCAATTGCTCCCACTGCTCTGCGTTCTGGAGATGGGGACTCTGGTTTTCCTGGACCTGGATGTAAAGTTGTTCCTCCAGGTTTTTCAACTCCATCTACCTGCGGTAGGCCTGGGTCTGGAGCTGCCCCTTGGCCTGAGATTGTCCTGTGGGGGGCAGTGGCTCTGCCAGTGTCCTTCTCAGTTCCCCCAGCTCTTTCTCAAAATCCAGCACCTACCTACCCCCTCCCTCCTTCTCCTCTGTCAGTTGGTTCACCTGCTCGGTCAGCCACTGGGCCTCCTCCTTCGCGTGGACCTCTCAATGCTCAGGTCCTCCACGAAGTTGTCTCTCTCCAGATTCGCTGCTGTCACCATCCAGCTCAGATTGTCCAGTAGTCTTCTCAGTACCTCATGCCCTGCCAGTGCATGTTGGAACTTGCAGATTCTGTTATTCCTGTTGCTCCTCTATGTCCAGAGCGCTTCCAGCTTCTCCTGCAACTCTGTGTTCACTTGCTCCAGGTCATAGAAGCTTCTGATCTTTTACTCGAGCTGAAGTGCTACATCATTCAGCTGTTCGAAGAACATTTCAGTCTTTTTCTGTGCAGCAGTGACTGCAGAATCCTCCATCTCCAGCTCTGCCCTGCGCTGCTATGTGGCCTGCAGGCAGCTGGTGAGAGCTTTGTGCTCCATTACTCTGTCATCAGCCATGTGCTGCACGTGGGCTAGTGCTGATTGTAAATCGCTTCTTGCCAAAACTGACCTCCATATGAGTGGCTTCTGGATTTCTAGCTCTATTTTCAGTGCTTTGTGCACCTGGGCTATCTTCTCCCTCTCTCTCTCCCATCGATCCTGCAGGTCTGTCTTTTCCTGATTCAGTGGTTGGATCTTGGCACAGAGCGCCTGGTTTCTTATTTTGCTGCGGTCCAGGGCAGGCACCACGTGTTGGTAGCACCTCTGCAGATCTTTAGTGGTATAGGGACGCTTGACATTCTGGACTCTGGTGGCTGTGACAGTCTCCAAAGGCATGTGAGTCCCGGAGTTGGCATCACCTTTGGCCAGACCCTCCTTTGAATCATGCTCTCCAGTGGTGTTTGTCTTGGGGATCCCTCCCTTTTTTGTGTTCTTTGTTTTCTTGAATGTTGCAGGTCTGATGGCAGGATTCTTCTGCTGGTGTTCTGGCAGTTGTTTCTTGCCCACAGCTCTCTCACAGAGTTTTGTTGTTAAAGACATCTGAGCACTAGGATGGGAGAGATGGGCTGGCCACATTCCCAGGCTCTGGGAAATCCTCTATTCTCCCACTCACTGACTAGGCTGTAAGTTTCCTAATCCACTCCAAAGTCGCCTCAAGACTCTTGCTCACCACTCAGCCACCTCAAACTTCCTCAACTGCTGGTAGTGGTGTCAACCAACAGAGGGAATCCGGGTGCTACTGGACAGCATGGAATGTGGGAGTGGCCACAATTCTTGTATCCCATTGGTCAGAAAGAACCATGAAAGAATGGGGGTGCAGTCGGAATCCTGTGATGCAGGCTGCATGGGTGGAATCAAGATGACAGCGGCTCCCCAGCCCCTTTCTCTGGAAACTCTGTCCAATTCAGTAGGAGACAAGAGGGTGACTTGCTTTAGCCGGATGGCTACACAGATTGTTCTGTATGACTGTTTTTTGCCAGTCTTGGACCTTGAACTCAGGATCTGGGCACAGTCCGTGAGTTGCTTTTGCTCAAGGCTAGCCCTCTACCACATGGCTCTACTTATGGCTTTGTTGACACTGAACTTGGACAGGCATTTCAAGGACTTTCCTGCCTAGTGTGACTATGATCATGATCCTCCTATCACAGCCTTGTATCAAGGAGGATTGCTGAGAGCCACTGGTGCCTGCCTAATCATTAGTCTAGCTGATGTTTTTGGACAGACCGGTGAGTTCCCTATCCATAGGTTTAAGTAGAGGGAGCTGAAGCCCACAGTTCAAATCCTGGTCCTGCCACCTCCAAATGGCAAGTGATCCTAAGACACTCATTCATATCCATATGAACTCAAATGGGATGGGATGAATGTCATGATTGAATGGGCAGTTCTTAAATGATTCCAGGATAAAATTATACACTATTATAGGATATTTATCAATTTTAATCAATACTTTATGACGCATTTACACAATCACATTCATTTAATGAAGGCAGAATGAAATACCTAAGAATTGGGCACCACATAGTATGGAGATGCCATTTTTTCTGCCAGGACTGGGATTGGAACTCATTGTCTGGGTAACTCGGTTGCACTGTATGGGAAGGGGAAGCTCGCCTCACTGAAGTGAAGAAATTTAAGTCTGTTCCTTACGCCTGAAACCAATCCTCAACAATAGAAAACATCACATTCGTGTGCATTTTAGATATATGATTTATATTTACATACAAATGTTGATTCTATATTACGTTCTGTGTAGTTATTCATTTTATTTTTCATTATGTTCATGTATTGACTGTTTATTTCATTGATTATTTTGGCACATAGAACATTGATTACTTTGATTACATAGCATATAGGACTGCATATGTTTTCCACTTCATGCCTGACACCCAGGACTTGCCCAGAAAAGGAAAACATGTGTCACCATCAACTTCTTACTCCACTATTATTGTTTGGGAGTGCTGGCATCTGAATTCATGGCCTACAGGGCCAAATTCATGAATGGGTGAGTGTCAGCATGCCATCCTGGGGCAAAATGAGCTGACAAGAAGTATGCAGAACCTGAGATTTAGCCCCTGGCGTTGAGAAAATGAGAACATATTGACACACAGATGGTAGTACATTAATAAATATATATCTTTATAGATTGACAGATATTTCTATCCAGTATTCAGTTATATAGACTACATTCCTACCAATTCTTGGGTATTTATTATGCCTCCATATAATTAATGTTATTGTTTTCGCCCTTAATTAACTATTAAGGAAATCAGTGTCCTGAAATCATTGCGTCCCTGTAAGAAATAGTATTCTTTTAATGCTTCATATTAAATAAAATCAATCAGCCTACTGAAATCATGATGTCTAATTTTATACGAGTATCATTCACGAACAACTCATTGAACCGTGACATTGATAACATCCCATCGTTATTCCTATGGATGGGAACGAGTCTCTTAGGACGTCCTGCCATCCAGAAGTGACATGACTGGGATTCGACTTTAGGCCTATTTTGCCTTGATGGACTATGGCTTCCCCAATAGCCCACCAGCCTTCAGCAATGCATGGTGAAGTAAACTTTGGAGCCGTGCCATTTAGACCCAGAGGGTCATGGTGCAAAAGGTGAAAAGGCCATCCCACTACTTCTCTTCTGTGCATTCCCCCCTCCCCCGCAAGGCCTGGAGGTGCAGAATCCCAGGATTGGCTGTTGTTCCAATGGCTGGACCCCAGCCTAGGGTGATGGAAGCTGAGGCAGAGTTGCCATGACATGAGTTCAAGACCTTGCTTGGCAAAAACAAATATATATATATATATATATTCCAACATCAAATACAGTGAAAGCAGGGGTTATACCGTTGTGGAAGGGAAGGGATAAAACAAATCGTTTAAATAGAAATACAGGTGGATCCATTGAAACAATGAGATATACAAGATGTTATGTCGAAAAATGAACTTTACAACTTTGGTCAGGGTGGAGGAGGGGGAAGATTAGGTAGGGGGCAGGGGAGATGGGAAGGGATAGAAAGGGGAAAAAAAAGGAGGAAGCATCAATGCATGATAAGAAATGTACTCATTATCTTGCCCATGTAATTGTAACCTCTCTGTACATTATTTTCACCATAATAAACAAACAAATAAATAAATAATTTAAAAATATTTTCTCCCTGGCTTGCAACTGGTGCTGTTTTTTCTGCAAGTCTTTGGATTTGAACTCAGGGTCTTGGTTACTCTGCAGCACAGTGGACAAAGGGGAAGCTCACCATTCCTGAAGACAAGAAAGTCAGGCCTGGTCCCTAGGTCTGAATTCAAGCCCTAGCCCTGGCAGACATACTATTTACATACATTGTAAAGATAGGGTTTGTACTTACCTATAGATGTTCAGTCCATATCCTGTTTGTAGTGGTTATTTATTATATTTCTGTTTTATTCATTTATTTATCATTTATTTTATTGACTGTGATAACACGCATTCCATTTATTATATTGATGGCATCCTATCACATAGTATCTAGATTTGTATACGTGTTCTCCATCATGTCTGACACCCAGGACTCTCAGAGAAAAGGAAAACAGGTGTCACACTTGGCTTCTTACTCCACATTCCAATTGTTGGCAGTGCTGAGATCTCAACTCAGGGCCTAGCAGAACCAATTCATGAATGGGTGTGTCAACACCGCAATCTCTAGCCCAAAAAGCTATCAGGCATTTCCCAGACCCTGAGATCGACCCACAGGGGTGGACAAAATAGCCATACATGGATTGGAAAATGGTAGTATACCAATAAATATATAGTTGTATAGAGTGCCAAAGACACCTACCTAGGTTTCAATGGCATCAACTACGTTCCTACCAACTCTTAGGTAGTTATTATGCCACCATTGAAGGAATAGGATTCTCTTCATGCTTAATAAACTATTCATTAATATCAATCAGCATCCTAGGATCATTGCATGTAATTTTAGACTAGACCGATTCACGCAGAAACTTCTCATTCAATCATGAGTTTGCTCACATTCCATCTGCATTCCCATGCATAGAAACGAGTCTCTTGGGAAATCCCCCCACTATAGGTATCAGGACGAGGACTTTTACTCAGGGCCTACATTGCTGCATGGGCCTATGGCTTCCCTGATAGCCCATTAGCCTTCACCAATGCAAGTTGAAGTACCCATTGTAGGCATGTCATTCAGACCCAGGAAGGTCAACATGGAAAGGAACAAAATGTAAAAAATCCATCCTGTGGCTTTTGTGTGTGACAAAGGCAAGAATATAAATTCCTGTGTCAACTGCACAGGAATTTATATTCTTGCCTTTGTCACTTGACTTCTTCTCTACCTAGTCGCCAGATGTCAGAAGTAGCTAGGGACATTTCTACCAACATTTTCAGCCCCAAGTCCTTCCTCTTGTCATATATTTGTCTCTAGTATTTCTTTTTTAGTCCCCCAATTAGTCTCCTCATGAGACTTCTCCAGACTTTATCTAAGGACTCAATGCCCAAGTGACAGCTGTTGCCTGCTGCCTTCTCCCAGAGAAGACTATGTCTCAGCCTTTTACATCTACTGTCGATGCCCCTTGCAATCAGGAAGTAGCCAGAGAGACTCTTCGCCTTTTTTCATAATTATCAAAAGGCTGGAATATAAGGTCTGAACACAGAAACCTCCTTCCCTCTTAGCTAAGTTTCTTCCCAGTATCTGTTACATAGGTAACTGGCAGACCTGGAAGCAGTCACCTTCCCCTCCTACTAGGTGACATACTGGGCCAAATCTGGTCACATGCCTCCCATCTGACCTTAGGAGGTTCCTAGACCCTGAGGTCACCTCTGGATCCAGTGTGGCCACACCTTTCCCCCACCTGGCCACACCTCTTCTTGTCCCTGGCCTAGGTAAGTCCTGGCCTAGAGGTGGGTTGCCCCCTTCCTTTCCACCCATGCTTCTCCACCATGCATTGTTGGGGCAGCAGTTCAGTAAACTTCTTTTCCTGCCTTAAAAAAAAAGAAATACAAATTGCCCAAACAGAACCAAGAAGAAATAAATCAATTAAACATGTCAATAACCTACAATGAGATAGTAGAAGTAGTCAGAAATCTTCCAACAGGAAAGGCCCAGGACCTGATGGATTCACTACAGAATTCTATAAGACCTTTAAAGAGGAACTAATACCCATACTCCTCAAGCTCTTCAGAGAAATAGAAACAGAAGACATAATCCCAAACTCATTATATGAAGCCAATATCACATTCATCCGCAAACCAGGCAAAGACCGACAAAAAAAGAACTACACACCAATCTCTTTGATTAAGACAGATGCAAAGCTCCTCAATAAAATTGCAACCAACAGAAACATATTAAAAAAACTCATACATTTTGACCAAGTAGGGTTCATCCAGAGATGGTTTAATGTATGTAAGTCAATAAATGTAATCCAGCACATCAACAGATACAAAGTCAAGAACCACATGGTTATCACCATTGATGCGGAAAGGGTTTTTGATAAAATTCAGCACTCATTCATGTTAAAAGCTCTGGAATAAAATAGGAAGAGAAGGAACATTTCATAAGACAACAAAAGACTTACATGGCAGATCAAAGGCCAATTTTATACTTAATAGGGAAAAACTACAACCAATTCCCCTAAAAACAGGAACAAGGCAAGGATGCCCACTCACTCCACTCCTCTTCAATATAGTTCTGGAGTTCTTAGCCAGAGCAATAAGGCAAGAAAAACACATTAAAGGGATCCACATAGGAGAGGAAGATGATAAACTATCTCTTTTTGCAGATGGCATTATTTTGTAAATTAACGATCCCTACAGCTCCATCTCAAACTTAGCAGGATAAAAAATTAACCAACAAAAATCAATCACCTTTTTGCATAGCAACAATGTACAAGCAGAAAGGGAAGTCAAGGAAACAAACCCATTAGCAATAACCCCCAAAAAAGTATGTGGGAATTAACCTAACCAAAGATGTAATGGGTCTATTTCATGAAAATTATAAAAGCCTAATTAAAGGAATCATAGAAGATATCAGGAAATTTAAAGACTTCCCATGTTTCCAGATAGGCAGAATTATTACGGTGAAAATGGCCAAACTGCCAAAATTAATAAAGACATTCAATGCAACTCCCATTAAAATTCCAATATCCTAGTTTACTGAAATAGAGAAAATAGTCCAGAAATTCATATGGAACATCAAAAGACCTAGCATAGCCAAAACAATTTTAGGAAAAAGAAAATGCAGGAGGGATCATGATACAGGACTTCAAGCCCTATATAAAGCCATAATAACAAAGACAGCTTGGTACTGGCACAAAAAGAGACACGAAAATGAATGAGACAGGTTAGAGGACCCACAAATACAGCTGCATATGTACAGTCAATTGATATTTGACAAAGGAGCCAAAGACATACAGAGGAAGAAATATAACCTTTTCAACTACTGGTGTTGGGAAACTGGCCACATGCAGAAAAGTAAAAGTGAACCCTAGCCTATCACCATGCACTAACATCAACTCAAATTGGATTAAAGACCTTAAATCAAACCGGAAACACTGAAACTACTGCAGGACTGATTATGCGAGACACTTGAACTTACAGGCACAGGCAGGAACTTTCAGAACAGATTCCCAGGGTCACAACAAATTGGAGAATGACTCGATAAATGGGACTAACTTAAAATAAAAACTTTCTACACAGATAAAGTATAGAAATAAAACTAGAAAGAAAGCTAAATAATTGGGAAAAATATTTACCAGCAATATATCAGAAAAGTATCTAATATCCATTATATATGGTGAAGTCAAGAAACTAACCCTTCACAAACCTATCAAACCAATCTTGAAATGGTCAAGGGAGCTAAAGAGAGACCTCAAAGAAGAAGAGATAAAAATGGTAAAGAAACACATGGCTGTAAAGAAAATGCAAATAAAAACAACTCTGAGATACCACCTTATCACAGTCAGAATGGTCCACATCCTAAATTCAGCCAATGACAAATGCTGAAAGGGATGCAAAGAAAGAGAAACATTACTTTGCTGGTGGGAATGTATACTAATACAACCATTTTGGAAAGCAGTCTGGAGCTACCTCAGAAAGCTAAATATCAACCTCTCCAATGAACTGGCCATACCACTTCTAGGCATCTACTCTGAACAAGAGGAACCACTATACAAAGACACACACACCTCTATGATTATTGCAGCACTGTTCACAATAGCCAAAATTTGGAAACAACCCAGATGAGCCACTACTGATGAGTGGATCCAAAAATTGTGGTACCTATATACAATGGAATACTATGCAACCATTAGAAAGGACAAAATGATGGCATTTGCAGGGAAATGGTTGGAACTAGACCAAATTATTTCAGTGAGGTAAGCCAAGAACAAAGAGACAAACGGCACAGGGTCTACCTGATACGTGGATGCTAAAGCCAAAGTGCAAGAAGATATGACAAAATAAACAGGACTCAAGAAACAAAGGACAGCCACTCAATTTGTTGTATCACCATTAATGACTCCATGTTCTTGACCATGTAGATGGTAGAAATGTGCACGCAATAGAGGGAAGCCAGGAGGAGGAACAGAATAAGCGGGAAATGGAACAACATGCAACAAAGGGGTCCATCAGCTGCACCCGACATACAAGAAAAATAACTAAGCAACCTAAACACAGTGATGGGAAGGGAGGAATGAGAGGGAAAGAGGGAATAGCCTACACTAAACAAAAGGGAAAAAATGTAAAGAGTACCTGAGGTGGGGAAAATAATTTTAATTGTCAAAGCTCATAGAATTAACAAATTTTATACCATGATAACGATAATTTGCCTTGTCAAGGTTAAAATGTGTTTGTGACTTTAACTAAGTATCACAATTGCACAATATTGTGAAATATGTGAAATATATGTAATCACCTATCTCAATTTTTACCAAAAAATGTGTGAGAATGGAAGGGTTATGAGGGATGGGTGACAATGTTGTCAGACAACTTGTATTCAGGTACTGTTTCGTAGAATGGGAACTTCTTTGTATAACTACTTAAAGATAATAATAATAAAAAGTGTTTAAAAATAAATAAACATTAGGGTGACAATAAAAAGTTCAAATACAAAATAAGAAATTAAATCCACTTGGAAGGAAAATTTCTTTGGGGTAAGTAATGTAGTTTACTCTATAGCAAGTCTCACTTCAGCAATACATTCAAAAGCTAGACCTCAAGTAAGTGGAATGAACTAAAAAATGGAGTTTAAAAAAGAAAAAACAAAACTTCATCCACTCTTTCTTGCCTGGAAAGCTGGTATGCATAAAAATGCATCATGGTCCTGAATTGGAACCAAAATGGCAAGGACCTTACTTAGTGGTGCTAACTTTACTGTCGGCTATTAAATTAGCAGGAAAACAGCATTGGATCCATCACCCTCAAGTGAAACAGGCAGTGGACCTATATACAGAGAATGCTGCAAGATGGACTGTTCAGAGACACTCAGAGGATCCCTTAAAGATAAGACTTACTAAGTGTTAATTAGTGCTAACTAGTGTGTTTCTATAATTTACTTCTTGTCTATTAAAGTTACATCTTAAGCCTGTTCGAATTTTTAGGATTTGGTAAGAAGAAATCAAGGATTTGATTGGACATGAAAACCAGTGGGGGATATATAAAGCATCAGTGCCCTAAAAATTAGCAGGGCCTACTAATTAATGTGGCCCAATGTCCTGGCCCACTGGAGTGCATGGGGCATGCAACGAAAGGGGGCAGGGCATGCAGCTGGAGGGGGAAGGATGTCATCCTCATATGATGAGCTGTGAAGAAGTGATTGGGGAATGGGCAGTGAAGTGATGGTTGAAAACTGTTAGACAGGAGATCCACTGGAGTGATGGAGGGGTTCTACCTATATATAGGCTGCATGGTCAGAGCAATGGAATTGGAGAAAATCAAGGGAAGACCTGGAAGGAAGCAAGTGGTGAGACAGCAGGAGCGGAAAGTCCTGGGAGAAGAGGAATTTGAGGGAGAGGAGGGGAAGGGTACCAATTGGCCCCCAGGCCAGAGAAGTGTAGGCCTGTGGATAGTGGAGAAGCCTAAAGAGAAGATGAAGTGATGGAAGGCTAAAAGGGAAATGAAGGAAAGGTCTATAAAGAAGGAGGGAGTAAAGAAAAAGGAAAAAGCCTTACCTATTGAAGTTTGGAGCTTTGGAGATGATAATTTGGGGGGTTGGTGGTTTGCAGACCAATTAACTATGTTCCGGGCTGCCCATTGGAAGTCTGAGATTTGGTGGTTGGAGCTGGCTTGTCACTGAGTATACAGCCCAGGACAAGGTAAATGTAGGCCCATTTCTAGTGTAAATAAAGTTATCATCAATGTGCCTCATTGCATTGTCTTCTGTTTTATGCATCATAAGTATACAAGTTTACAAGTTAATAGTCTCATGATGTCACAATCTCAAGACATAATAATATTTTGATGTCATAGTTATTTGGTGATGCCATAATGGTGTGAGGTCGCAATAGGTTTATGTTGTCACAATGCGTTGATGATGTCACAATGGCATGCTGGACTTCAATTTTCATTAACTCCCAATGAAAATATGAATTCAGAAATGGATTGTGATATCTACAAAGTCATGCATTGGCCCAAACATGATGAACTCTGAACAGCTATGTGTTATCACAATGTGACACAATGCTCATGATATCTGACAGAGTGATGACACAGTTTTCATGATATCAGAGTGCATTTCTAATATCACATGTCATACCTGAAATATGAAGTCAAAAACAGATTATGAGATTACAAAGGACCAATGTATCAAAAGAGCATCATGTCAAAGCTATGAGGAGAGGACTGGCTAATGATGTCACACTAGTGATCTTGTCTCCAAGGGTTTGTAATATTACAATGGTATAACTGATCTCAATTTTTAGACCACAATGGGTAAACAGCTTACCTTTGATGTCACAAAGGCCATAAACTTTTTCAAAGGTGCTAAGAGACCATAAGGGATTGAAATGTCACAATGGAAATGTGATGATACAATAGGTTTGTGATATCACCGCGGTAATGAAGTCACCCATGGAATTGTGATGTCACTACGATTTTGTAATATTACAACCACATGTCTGATTTCAATTGCTACTAGTTTACAATGAGGATAAGAATTCAAGAAGGAGCTAGAAGTCCTAAAACCCATGAATTTTCTAACATGTGATGTCATAATAGGTTTGTAAAAACAAAACGGCACATTGACATCACAATGTCAATGTGATGTCACAATATCATGTCATAATAATGTTTTAAGGGAGTTCAGAGGAAAATGGCAAAGGAGAAGCTGGAGGCTAAACAAGCTTTCACATAGAAAGAAGTTTTAGTGTTCCAGTGAACAGTCCTAGGCTAGAGAATCACAACAAGTGTCCCATTGCATTACAGAGAGTTTGGCCAGAGAGGGAAAATCCAGGCATGGAGACAGATCTGAGCACTTGCCAGTTGCCATGGCTGCAGCGACTGTGGCAGACGCAGCAGCGGCCATAGCCACCATACCTACAACAGAGAGAGTCCAGGTCAAAGGTGCCAGAAACAGCCGATGAGTGGATTCTATTCAACACCAGCAAGAGGTGAGAAGGAGCAAATATCTTCATCCTGCAGATCACAGACCAGAGAGGGCCCAGGAAACAAGACTCTGGTGTGAGTAGAACCCTGACATTCTTACTCCTTCTCAGGAAGCAGAGGCGGGAAGGCCGTCCCTCCCTCCCACCACCATTGGATATCTTCATCTTTGATATTGACAAAGGTCTGGTTGAGCAGCTAGCTCCAACTCAGGACTTGGAAGAAAACAAAGAGATATTTTGAAGGGCACAGGAAGTGACCTGCCAGGATCAGTTCCACCCAGGGGAAAGTCACCCCTCCTAGGCAAAGGTGGCTCGGCCCTTGGAGGACTGACTTTATTCACCAGTTGAACACAGCCAGAGTCTGCCCCTCCCTACAGCAGCCTAGACAAAATATTGAAATTCAGTAAACATAAATCCTGAGAATGGCTCCAAGCTGGGCACTGTTTCTCAGGAGCTAGCCCCACAGAGAAAACTACTGTTTGCTGCAAGGCCTCAACCCTACCCAGAACATAGCCCCATCACAGCATCTCCAAAATAGAGGAAACAGCCATCTGTCTCTTTTGTGATACTCAAAGCAGATCTTCCTCCCAATGACGTAGCCTGGGTCGAGTATCATAAAATCCTGCCTAACACAGAGCATTTTTCTGCCTGCCCAAACTGATTTAAGAAACCAATCAAGCCATAGGAAAACCAAACACTACAAAAGACCAAAGACTCCACCAAGAGAATGGTTATGGACACAGGGGAGATACAGGGTCTTCCCATCCCCCTCCCAAAAAAAATAAACTTTTTTGAAACTTTTTTTAAATTTTTATTTTTAAGTGTTTTCCGTTAAACTTTTTTTCCTCATAGTTTATTTTTGGTTGTGTGTGTGTGTGTGTGTGTGTGTATGTGTGTGTGTGTGTGTGTGTGTGTGTGTGTGTGTGTGTGTGTGTGTGTGTGTATGTATAATCTCTTCTGATCTTTTCGTCCTTTTAATTGTTTTCATTTTTTCTCTCTTTCATTTCTTTTTGCATGACTTAATTGCTGTTCTGCACATCCCCAGATATATACCTGTCATCAATTATTAGACCTTATCCCCCTTTGTGTACATACTAATTTTAGAAATTTATTACTCAATTCACAACGTCTTAAGCTTAACTTCTTTAATAGTAGTGTTATAATTTTCAAGTAAATAATTTTAAAATTTTTATTTTTTAGTTTTCATGTTTCCTTTCTATTCCTCGGCTCCTCTCATCCTATCCTTTTCTTTTCTCAATATCATTTCATTAAACTTCCATAATTTTTAAGTGTTTCACTTCTTAAATTAAAATTTTTGTTTTTCCATTTTTTTAATTTTTTTTCTAATCTGTCTCCTATCATTCTGTCCAATGCATTTCTCTCTCAGAGATTAGGACTTAGTTAAATTTACTCTCCTTTTACCTCTCTAAATCCCTCTAGTCCTAGTTTTCCCCACATTTCTTCCTAGAGCTAATAATTTCTGCTTTGCCAAATCCTTCTTTGCTATTCTTAACCCATTAATCCATGGTTTTTTTGATGTTGAATAGATTGTATCTGTTGAAATAGATTGTATCTGCAGCTATTATGATTGTGCAACTACAGGACTCTGGTTGATGCTTGCCTTAAAATAGTGTTCTAGAAAAAAATTGGTGTTACTTTCATACTAAATGGGCAAAACAAGCCGGAAAAGCACTAAAAAACTGGCAATTCCAGGTATCCGAACTCCCACTCATGATAATCAGGTGACAGAATAGTTAATGAATAATCCAGAGGAGAGTTCCCATAAAGCTCTACAAACACTACTGGTTAACATGGTGAATGAAATTATTGAGAACTTGCAAAGGAATTAGTGTGAGCATGATAGGGAGTGCGAGGAGGCAAACCAAAAATTAATACAGGAATCCTGTGAGCATTAGGAAGCTACTTAAATATTAATACAGGAATTGCATGAGCAGGTTTAGAATAGTCAAAGAGAAATACAGATAATGTGTGAGCAGGCTGAGAACAGTCATAGACAATTACAGGAATTGCATGAATGTGAGGAAGCCAATCAAAGAGTAACATAGGAATAGTGAGAGTGGGATGAGAATAGACAAAGATCAATAGAGGCATTCATGGAATCCATAAACAGAAAGCTGAAAGAAGTTAGGGTGTCGACAAAGGGAATGCTGACTGGAACCCAACAAATGGAATGGGTTTCCAAGGAAACCATAAGCAATCAACTAAGTGATTTGAGAATAAACACTGAACAACAAATTAAGGAAGTAAAGAAGTTCACACAAGATCTAAAACAAAGCTCCAACATAGAATTTGAAGCCATCAAAGCTGACCAATTGGAAGGAAAAGAGATAAAAAACAAAGTAGAAAGTCTTGACAGCAGGTTAGACCATGCAGAAGATCGAATCTCGGAGATTGAAGACAGCCTAGATATTATAGAGAAAGAACATACAACCATCCAGGACAAATCGAAGAAATATGATAGATCTATTCAACACTTGGAAGACACCATCAGAAGGCCTAATCTGAGGATAATGGGTGTAGAGGAGCACCTAGAGACAGAATTTAATGGTCTAGGAAATTTGTTTAAGAGGATACTAGCAGAGAACTTCCCAAACATGCAAAAAGATAGGCCTTTTCAGATACAAGAAGATTTTAGATCTCCAAATAGACCAGGCCAGCACAGGATATCCCACCATCACATTATAATCCACTCAGGATCAATTTAGACCAAGGAAAATATCCTTAAGTCAAGGAGAAAAGATCAATCACCTATAAAGGGAAACCAATTAGATTCACCTCAGATTTCTCAGCAAAGACGATTAAAGCAAGAAGAGCCTGGAATGATGTATGCCATGACCTAAAGACAAACAACGATCAACCAAGAATACTATACCCAGCTAAACTCTACTTCATAACCAAAGGTCAAATAAAAACCTTCCATAGCAAAGAAAAATTGAAAAAATGTATCTCCACCAAACCAGCCCTACAAAATATACTTAAAGATGTCTTAAACGTAGAAAACCAACAAGACCACAGTAAAGGCCAAGAAACAGCATCCAAGGGAATAAAATTAGAACTAAACACCAAAAGCCAATAAAGGAAGTCCTGTAACACATTGAGGCTGAACAACACACTGTATAAGCACCAGTGGGTCATGGAAGAGATTAGGAAGGAAATGCAAATGTTCATGATATTCAACAAAAATGAACACACAAATTACCAGCTCATCTGGGACATAGCAAAGGCAGTACTCAGAGGCAAGTTTATAGCTCTGAGTTACTACATCAACAAATTAGATAGATCTGAAAACAACAATTTAATAAGACATCTGAATCCCTTTGAAAAAGAACAGCAAGATGAACCCCATTCCATAGATGGAAAGAAATCATTAAAATTAAATCGGAAGTAAATTAGAATTAGAATCAAAATAGCATAAAAAGAATCAACAAAACAAAGAGTTGATTCTTTGAAAAAATTAAAATTGACAGATGCTTAGCAAATCTTATCAGAAAAAGAGGAGAACACACCCATATAAATTCAGAGATGAGAATGGAAACATCATCATAAAAACAACCAAGATTCACAATATTAAAGGAATACTTCTCAAATATTTATGCTAATAAGTTTGAGAACTTTGCAAAAATAGACCTTTTCCTAGCAAATATTGACATACCGAAACTCAACCAAGATGAGTTAAATCAACTTAACATGACCATATCAAGCATAGAAATAGAAACAGCAATAAGAGATCTCTCATCTAAGAAAATCCCAGGACCAGATGGTGTTACAATGGAATTATACAAGGCCTTTGAAACAGAGCTCACACTAATACTCCTCCAAGTCTTCAATGAAATTGAAAGAGAAAGTTCACTACTGAGTTCATTCCATGAAGCCAGCATAACCCTCATCCCCAAACCAGGCAGGGACTCATCAAAGGAAGAGAACAATATATCCATTTCTTTGATGAACACTTCTCAATAAAATTTTGCCCAATCGACTTCAAAAATTTCTCCAAAAAAATCATTCACAATAATCAAACAGGATTTATTTCAGGGATGCAAAGCTGATTAAATATTTGCAAATCAGATTAAGTGAAGTAACCCAGTCTCAAAGAAATTTAGGTCCCATGGTTTCCTTTATTTTCAATAATTAGTATACATCTAGGATAATCTTATCAGATGAACTGAGAAGCTCAAAAGCCATGTACCTATGACCATATAAGATGATGCTAAGTGAAAGGAACTGCAGGATATGGCCACAAGAGGTCTTCCTTTATTGTTATGGTTTTAAATGTACCATGTGGTTTTATTTTTTGGTGTTATTGTTGTTTCCTTTTTATGTTCTTTCCCCTATGGCATATCCTCTCTTGTCATTATACTTGATTTTGGTACCCTGTATCTTGTACATATATTTGTCTACTCTAGGGAGGGGAATGAGAAAAACAAAATGCTGAAACAAAGACACAGGATGACCCATTCCAACAAGGATACCCACAGGACAGTATATTGGAAACTAACTTTACAACTTCAGGTGAAATGGATGGATGGGGGAGGAGTGTGGGAAGTGGAGGAGGGAAAGGATAGTGGGACAACACCAAGAAAGGGAAAGGGCAACAATGGTCAACAAGTAATGTACTCATTGCCTTACTCATGTAACTGTAACCCCTCTGTACAGCATCTTTACAATAAAATAAAATAAAATACCCTTAAAAATATTTGCAAATTAATATAATTCATCACATCAACAAAAGCAAGGATAAGAACCACATGGTTATTTCAATAGATGCAGAAAAAATATTTGGCAAGATCCAACACCCCTTTATGATGAAGGTTCTGGAAAATTAGGAATCCATGGAATATTCCTCAATACAATAAAGGCTGTACATGACAAACCTACAGCCAGCATTATACTTAATTGTGAAAAAGTAAAGCCATTTCCTCTTAACTCAGGAACGAGACAAGGATGTCCACTTCTACACTGCTCTTCAATTTAGTATTAGAATCCCTACCTACAGAAATAAGTCAAGATGCAAACATAAACGTGATCCAAATAGGGAAAGATAATGTAAAACTGTCCATCTTTGCAGATGACATGATCTGTATTTAAAGAATCCCACGGACTCCCTTCCCAAATCCTTCAAGCTGATTCAAAACTTTGGCAAAGTAGCAGAGTATAAAATTAACCCTCAAAAAATCAATGAATTTTCTGTATGCCAACAATGAGAAAAGTGTGGCTGAAATCAGGAAAGATCCTCTATTTATAATAGCCCCATAAATCATAAAATACCTTAGAATGAACTTAATCAAAGAAGCGCCATGTTTGAAATGCCTCTAAGTAGATGAATGGATCAAGAAAATGTGGTATATATACACAATGGAATTCTATGCCTCTATCAGAAAGAAAGACATTGCCCCATTTGTTAGGAAATGGAAAGCTTTGGAAAAAATTATATTAAGTGAAGTAAGCCAGGCCCAAAGAAACATAGGTCCCATGATTTCCTTATCTGCAATAACTAGTATATGTCTGAGATAAACAGAAACCGTCAGACAAGTCGATGTTAGGTGAAATGAACCCCAAGACAAGGACTCAAATGGTTTTTCTTTCTTGCTATTGCTTCTAGCATATTTATAAGATGATTTCTTTATTGCTTTGTATGTCACTCCCCAATGATATAACCCCTGTTTTCACTGTATTTGATGTTGGTTTAATTTGGGGAGCGGAAGGGCAAAACAAATTGGGATACAGGTGGACCCATTGAAACAAAGACATGTACAAGACGTTATATAAAAAATGAACTTTACAACTTTTGCATGGGAGGGCAAGGGGCATACAGAACGGAGGATGCGAAGGATTGGGAAGGGGAAACAAAGGAGGAGTCAACAATGCTTGATAAGAAATGTACTCATTTTTTTGTTCATGGAATTGTACACCCTAAGTATATATTTTCACAATAAAAAATCATGAAATAATAAAATGAAAATCCATGCCAATATATTTTTGGCAGTCTGAGGCTTGAACTCTGGGCCTGGGCACTCTTCCTCACCTCTTCAGCCCAGGGATACCACTGTACCACTTGAGCCACAGTGCTGTTTCTAGTTTTCAAGAGATATTTTGGATATAGAGTCTCACAGACTTTTCTGCCCAGGTTGGCTTTGAACCACTATCCTGAGATCTAAGACTTTTGGGTATCTAGGATTACAGGCATGAGCCACTAAAGCCCAGATCCAAAACAATTTTTAAAAAGCAAGTTTCTTGAAACTTCTGGCTTTTTCCAATAAACAATCTTACTTTTTCAGCATTAGTTTGTAACTATGAGTTATTTTTAGATATATCTGTGAATTTTTTAGTAGAATCAAATACAAGTTTTGCTATTACTCGGTATCACAAAAATCCACTGTAATTGACTTTCCCCAAAGTCAATTATTACATATTGTGTTACTCACTATTAATATTACAATCTATGTTACATATAATGTGAAGTGAGAATAGTTGGACCATTTCATATAAATTAGTAGATGTTATTTTAGCATTATAAATTCATATCTGTGTTTTTAAACAAAGGAAAGAAGATTTTGAGTTAAAATGAAATATGAATATGTAGTGTGTCCCAGTTGAACCAAAAAGTATGAGTTCATACAGAAAAAATTATTTTCTTTCCACTAAAGACTTTGAAGTAAGAATATCGGAAATAGTGAGCAAGAGGAGGAAGAATTCAAATCATGTCAGACAATGTCTCTGTTATTCTACTACCCTCTCCACTATGTACACTTGCCCATTCCCAGTTGTCACAAAATTTCAAGTGTCTCTCTTAGAATTCTATTTGGAAAAGTTCTAAATCACTGATTCTTTTTTTTTGTACTTTTTGTTAAATGAAATAAAATATAGAAACAAAACAATTGAAATAAAATTCACACATATGTTGATGTCAGCACAACTGGAAAAACAACCAAAAATTAGAACCCCCCAAGAACAGAAACTTGTTGTGACAAATTTTTTTTAGCACAAACACCTCAAATACATGTTAACTTGGAGTAGAACCATAAAGATAACTGTGTCTCAGAAATACGGTTGTGTTGATTTGTAATTAACTTCATCTGGATAAACCATAGCAAATCCCTTGAATGTATCAAATGGTTTAAAACAAATGTGGCTATATGCGGAGTGAGATCTGCACATATTTAAAAGAATGAAATAACAAAATCATGACATACTTAAAAAATACAGAAATGAGGGCTGGGAAGGTGGCTCGGTAGTAGAGTGCTTGCCTTGCATGCATAAGGCCCTGGGTTCGATTCCTCAGTACCACATAAGCAAAGAAAGATAGAAGTGGTTCTGTGGCTCAAGTGGTAGAGTGCTAGCCTTGAGCTGAAGAGCTGAGGGACAGCGCCCAGGCCCAGAGTTCAGGACCCAAGACTGGAACCCCCCCCCAAAAAAAACCCCAGAAATGCAATGAATAAGTCCAATAGTATCCATATTGAGAACTAATCCCTACTGATTTAACATGAAAAATATGCAAATTAAAGAATCTGAGCAGTGTACATGAGTGTACATAATTTTAAAATATTCCAAATTACACTTTGTAGAAGACTGAATGTGGCTTATCTAAAGAAAAACATCAACACATGATATAAATGAAATTAAAAATCTCATGGAAAGAAAGAAGTAGTTCCTGGAAAATTATACTTTAATAAATGGTGCTCAAAATCTTTCTCGTACTGACAAAATTGCATACCTATTTAGTTAGATCCAAAAAAGGACCCAGGTTACTCCAGCTGATTTGAAACATTTGCAAAGTAGCAGGGTACATCTGTAACATTATTATGGATGTTGATTCTGGCATGGAATTCATTTCCTCTTTGATCTGACCAATGAATAAATGAAAGAACATAACTTCTCCAGCGAAATATCAGGACCTAATTAAACATATAACCAGAAATGTCATCCTGTAAGCCATATTACAACTGGGGTAAAAGAAAAATCAGTCATACTGATACTGTACTTATTGTAAATCTTGATATTTTTTTCATAAATTATTTCCTTTAGCTTGCATTTTTAAATCATTGTGTTACATGATGTATGAATAGTCTCACTTCAGCTCCTAACCCATGAAATGATGTTAATTACAAAAATTGCTAATAAACACCGTTTATTATACACAAAATCTCATAAGCATGACACCAGTAAGCATTGGTTAACATTTTGATATCATGGTCTCATGACTGATGAGGCCTACCTGCATGAGTATCATTGTACCTAGATTCCTCAGCTTAAATTTAGCCACTGTTAAAAAAATGTTTATATCTTTGTCACTCATCAGAGATAAAATCTGAGTATAAAACCTAAGGAAAATGATAAAGTAAGAATTTATCTTTCCTGGATATAAAGTAAACAAAATGCAGCATGGAGTAACTCACTGGTTTAAAGTCAACCTATTTCTCCAAAACATTCTAAGCATTTCCTTACAATGTATATTATTCTCATGAAAGGAATGGAGAATTTGAGAAGAGGACTAACCAAGCATTGTCTTCAAATATACATAATTTGGATTTACATATACATTTCACTATAAGCATTTCTGATAAAAAACTGTTTGAATAACTGA
Source organism: Dipodomys spectabilis (assembly GCF_019054845.1). Classification (NCBI taxonomy): domain Eukaryota; kingdom Metazoa; phylum Chordata; class Mammalia; order Rodentia; family Heteromyidae; genus Dipodomys; species Dipodomys spectabilis. Next base: position 1,346,743 of record NW_024870848.1, read on the forward strand.
TTTTCTGGTCAGGTATAATATATCCTAGTTTTATATACCAAGCTACATTTAGAAAATGGGATATACCAATTAACTAAAGAAAGTCCTGGCAGAAAAATGGCATCTCTATACTATGTGACGCCCAATTCGTAGGTATTTCATTATGCCCCAATTTAATGAATGTGATTGTTTAAATGCTTCATAAAGTATTAATTAAAATTGATCAGTGTACTATAATATAAGTGTATAATTTTATCCGAGAATCATTCAAGTATTTCCCATTCAATCATGACATACTTCACATTCCATTGGTAATATTATGAATAGGAATGAGTTTCTTAGGATCTCTGCCATTTGGAGGTGGCATAACCAGGATTTGAACTGTGGGCTCCAGCTCTCACCACTTAAACCTGAGGATAATGAACGCACTGGTCTGTCCAAGAACATCAGCAAGAGCAGTAATTAGGCTTTCACCAGTGGCTCTCAGCAGCCCTCCTTGATAGTTACAACGCTGTGATAAGAAGATCATGGTCAATGTCACCCTAGGCAGGAAAGTCCTTGAGACCCTGTCTAAATTCAGTGCCAAAAAAGCAAGAAGTAGAGCCATGTGGCTCCAGTGGTAGAGGGCTAGCCTTACGAAAAAGCAGCTCATAGACTGTGCCCAGATCCTGAGTTCAAGGTCCATGACTAGCAACAAATAGACATACACAACAATATGTGCAGCCATCCAACTAAAGTATCTGAATTGGACAGAGTTCCGTAGGAAAGGGGCTGGGGAAGCTAATGTCATCTTGACTCTGCCCATTGTGCCTGCATCACAGGATTCTGACCACACCTCATTCTTTCATGGTTCTTTCTGACCAATGGGATATAAGAATTGTGACCATGCCCACATTCCATGATGTCCAGCACCAGGATTCCCTCTGTTGGTTGACACCACCACCAGCAGTTGAGGAAAGTAGATGTGGCTGTGTGGTGAGCAAGAGACTCGAGGCAACTTTGGAGTTGAGTACAAAATTGACGTTCTATTCAGTTAGTGGGAGAATAGAGGATTTCCCAGAACCTGTGAATGTGGACAGCCCATCCTTCACATCATAGCACTCAGATCTCTGAAACAAAGACTCCATGAGAGAGCTGCGGGAAAGAAACTACTGCCAGAACACTGGCAGAAGAATCCTCCCATCAGACCTGCAACATTCAAGAAAACAAAGAACACAAAAAAGGGAGGGATACCCAAGACAAACACCACTGGGGAACGTGATTCAATGGAGGGTCCAGCCAAAGGTGAGGCTAACTGTGGGCCTCCCCTGACTTTGGACACAGTCAGAGCCACCAGGGTCCAGAGTGTCAAGAGTCCCTATACCATCAACGATCTGCAGAGGTGCTACCAACTCGTGGTGCCTGCCCTGGACTGCAGGAAAGAAGAAACCAGGCACTCTGTGCCAAGGCCCAACCACTGAATCAAGAAAAGACAGACCTGCAGGATCGACGGGAGAAAGAGAGGGAGAAGATAGCCCAGGTGCATGAAGCACCAAAAACAGAGCTAGAGATCCACAAGCCACCCATAAAGAGGTTGGTTTTGGCAGAAAGCGATTTACAATCTGCCCAGCCCAAGTGAAACATTTGACCAATGACAGAGAAATGGAGCAAGAAACTCTCACCAGCCGCCTAGAGGCCACAGAGTGCCAGGTGGTGGAGCTGGAGATAGCGACTTCTGTGGTCACTGCTGCACAGAAGGAGATCAAAATGTTCTTCGAACAACTGAGTGATACGACACTTCAGCTCGAGGAAAAGACCAGAAGCTTCGTTGATCTTGAGCAAGTGAACACAGGGTTTCAGGAGAAGCTGGAAGCACTCTGGACACAGAAAAGCAACAGGAAGAATAAAATCTGCAAGTTCCAATAAGTGCTGGCAGGGCATGAGGTACTGAAGAGACTACTGGACAATCTGAGCTGGATGGTAACCTCAGCAAATCTGGAGAGAGACACCCTCACGGAGAACCAGAGCATTGAGACTTCTGCATGGAAGGAGGCTGACTGAGCAGGTGAACCAACAGATATAGGAGAAGGAGCGAAGGGTGAAGAAGGTGCTGGATTTTGAGAACAAGCTGGGGGAACTGAGAAGGAAGCTGGCAGAGCCAAGCCCCCTCCCCGTTGGACCATCTCAGGCCGAGTGACAGTTGCAGGCCCAGACTAACTGCATGCAGATGGAGTTGAAAAACCTGGAGGAACAACTTCACATCCAGGTCCAGGAAAACCAGAGGCTCCCTCTCCAGAACGTGGAGCAGCGGGAGCAACTACAGAGACTGGAGGAGAAGGCCAAGGATCTGCAGGTGATTCCTGAGACCCCACGATGTGCATGTGTGTGCGATCCATAGCCAGAGGAACAGCTGGCCCTGCTGTGGGACACTCTCCACAAGGTGACCAGCGAGAAGGAGGTGCCCGCCAGCATCCTGGACTCAGAGCAGCAGGTGAAAAAACATCTGCGGGAACAGCTAGACCACTCAGAGGAGATTATAGAGGAATGGAAAGAGGTGGCTGAGAGAAAGAGAGCAAGTGACTTGAGAGCTGCAGGAGCAGTCCCTGGGCCAGCTGCAGAAACTCAGAGCCACCTCTGAGCAGGATATTGCCTCTGATGATTGGCTAAACTCCAAGAAGTAGGCCTTGCAGCAGCACCTGAAGAGGCAGACCCAGCTGCTGGAGCAGCTTTAGCAAGTGCAGGGCCTGACCACTTGGGGGGACCAGGTGGTGCCCCCAAAGTGGAAGGACACTCTCAAGTGCCTGGAAGTGACCAGACCACAGGAGGAGCACCTGCAGGCTCAGCTGAGTTTTCTGGTTTCCCTGGGGAAGGGGAAGATGTGAGCCCTGGAGAAGCAAAAGGTGAGGAGGAGACTCCCCCCAACATGTCCATCACAGAGGATGGAGACATGCCCCAGACCTAGAGGGACATGGCTCTGCGAGCACTCTTAGGGGCTGAGATCCACACAGGGAAACTCCTGCTGCAGGAGCAGCGGCCCCTCTGCAGGTGCCTCATGGCCCACCTGGCAGCTCAGTGCTAGACAGAGCTGGAGCCACAGGCCCCCTGCTCCATGAGCTGCTACCACAACATGGGTGGGGATGGGAAGTGAGACACGTGAGCGTCCAAGAAGAAAATCTGCTTCTTCCATGACCTGCATGATGAGGTGGACTTTCATAGTCCAGTGGATGAGCTCCACCATCCATGTAGCCAGATGTCGGCACACATTCGCACCTTCGAGGAATCCCTCATGTTCATCCTGGATGAGCTCTGTTGGGAGAAAACCAAGCACATGTGCTAGCTCTCCCAGGAGAAGATGGAGAAGAAAAGGGAGCTGTGGGAGTTGCTGTTGCTCCTCAAAGGGGAAGGCGTGGGCAACCTGCTCCAGACACTGGCACAGGCTGAGTCCCCCCCACTACCACTGCTTCAGACGCCTCAGTCTCTGGGGTGGGCAAAGTGAGGGAGGAGTAGAAAGGTTTTGAAAAATTGCAACTTCAATACACCTTGGAAACTACCAGAGGAGAGGTCGGCATTCCCAACCCTGTATATTACTCCCCGACAGAGCAGGTCCTGTGTCAGATGCCCCACATCCAGAGCTGCCCACAGCTCATGGGCTCGGGAAAGGAGTGCTCCCTTCCTTTCTTCTGTAGACTGATATGGATGACGAACCTCTATGTGACATACTGACTCTCAAAAGCCTCAGCAGCCAACAGAAGTAGGTGGCCAGGTGGCCTTCTCTCAGGCCTCCATGTGCTGCGAGATGGGAAGGGTAAATTGCGGGTCAGGTAGGGCAGAGGCTGCCTGGAAGCGGCCCAAATTCAAGGAACATCTAATGCCCCATTGATGGCCAGGGAAGAGACCCATGTTATGCTTATCACAAACAATAATTTGTTTTCAAAGGGAAGAAAAGCCTCCAACAAACATTTGTTCTTCCAGTCATGGAGCTTGAACACAGTGTGTGGCCACTGTCCCTGAGCTCTTTGTGATCAAGATTGGTGCTCTACTAGTTGAGCCCCACTTCCCCTTCCAGTTTTTTCTGTGTGGAATCGAACCCAGGGTGTCAGGCATGCTAGATGATCACTCTACCACTGAGCCACATTCTCAGCCAGGATGATTCTCCCCACCCCAAACCCATAAGGCCATTCCTCAGATAAATAAGAAGTAGGGGCTAGGATGAATATGAAGCACAAATCTGGTTCACACAGAAATACTCCACTGCCCTCTCTTTGACACCCTTATTTAAAGTTTCTCTTTTACCATTGAGGGATGAGAGAGGGAGAGGGGAGTCCCGAGAGAGGAGTACCAAGAACAATGGCCCCCTGAGCTCCACAGCCTACCCCACACAAGTGGTCCTCTAGATTCTGATCTTACCTGGCTCAATGTGGAGTCTACACTGTCTCCCCACCCCTGCAAGGCTCAGGATGAAATAAAGGTCAGCCCTGGCCACAGCCCACACATAGGATAGAAGCTCCTAGTCCCAGACTGACTTCCACCTCTGGCTGCCCCGAGTTAGGCTGGGCCCACCACTCACCACAATGGTGGCAGTGATGACCTCATGGATGGATTCCAGGAAGAAGGTCTATTGCAGAAGCAGCAAGGTGAGCAGGGCAGAAGGAGGTGGGTGATTGCTCTGGGATCTTGCTCCTCGGAGCCCTCCCATCCAGCGAGGGCCATGCTAACCCAATGCATGGCCAAGGCCAGGGAGTGAGAGAAGATGGAGGAGCATGGGCCTAAAAGATGTACTGCTTTGTCTTGGCACACTTGAAAATTCCAATTATATTTGGCCATGCCAATCCCAAAGCCAAAATATAATGCCTTTCCTTGTTTTCGTTTTCCGTGAGTGCTGTCCCTGAGCTCTTTTTCTCAAGGCTGGCACTCTACTACTTGAGCCACAGGGACACTTCTTGTTTTCTGATGGCTCATTGAGGTAAAAGTCTCACACACTTTCCTGCCCAGGCTAGCTTGGCCCCGTGATCCTCCAAATCTCAGCTTCTTGAGTAGCTAAGATGATAGGTGTGAGTCACTAGTGCCCAGCATGTGATGCCTTTTAAAAGCATCTTGGAGAGTCTGTAAAAGAAGCTCCAAAGGGCCTGGATAGACCACGACCCAATCAAGGAGCTGGGATGGGGGAATGTTAACCTTCTAGCCATTCTGTTCCTCAAAATTAAAGATGCCAGCTGGTGTTGTATGCATAGAACACGTAGGCAAACAGCCATCAGGCTTAGTGGGGAAAAGGTAGAGAATACCCAAAGATTGCAGTGTAGAAATCTCTGATTTTGCATGCATGTGGTGTGTGTGTGTGTGTGTGTGTGTGTGTGTGTGTGTGTGTGTGTGTGTGTATGTGTGTGTGTATAAACTTAGGACCTAGGCTCTATTCCTGAGTTTTCTTGCTCAAGGCTAGTGCTTTGCCACTTGAGTCACAGCCCCACTTGCTTTTCGATGGTTAATTGTAGGTAAGAGTCTCAACGACTTTCCTGTCCAGGGTGGCTGATGGGGTCTCTAGGGAAGCAAGAGTAAAAGCAATTCACAGGTACAATCCCTATTGTGGGCGACTCCTGCCGCCTGGTGGCCACATGCGGGACATGCCACCCTGTGCCATCGTCCTCTAGAGTTCAATTTCGGGAAGTGACCAGGGCCAAGCTGACTTTTGCTCACTCTGAGGGCTGATGCCAAAGCAGGTGTGTCCCCACCTTAGGCCAAGAGAGCTTCAGGAGTCCCGGCTCCCAGGGACCGAAGGAAGGGAGAGATCAGTTCCAGGCTGAGCTGAGAGCGTTTGCCCAGGGACACCCCAACTTGGCCTTCCTGATTACCATAAGACTTGTCAAAGAACAACTCAAAAAAATAAAATTGGAGCTGTGGCTCAAAGTGTTAGAACTCTAGCATTGACCCAAAGAGCTCAGGGATAGGGCCCCCAAGCTTTGAGTTCAAGACCTCCAGCTTACCATCCCCCATAAAACATAGGTTGGCTAAAGTAAACTAGTAGGATTTGTGATCTATTTTGGAAGAATGGTGATACTGAAGAAAGCACCCTAATTCTAATGACAGCTGAACATTTGACATAGATCTACATTCTGAGTCCTTCCAAGGGTGCCATTTGCTGGTGCCTTCCCACATGGGGGTTTTGTGCTGAGTCCTCAAAAATGTGCTGTTTGCTGAGTCATCACAAAGGATGCTATGTGCTGAGTCCCTGAAAAGAGTGGGCCATGTTGGGTTTTTCAAAGGGTGCTGTGTTCTGAGTCCATTACATAATGTACTGTATGCTGAGTCCTTCAAAAGGTGCAGTGTGCTAATTCATCCCAAAGGGTGCTGGTATGTGCTGAGCCCTTGAGGAGAGAGGGATGAGGTGAATTTTCCAAGTGCTTTGTACCGAATCCTTTACACAGGGTGCTCTGTACTGTCCTTCAGATGGTGTTGTGTGCTGAGTCCTTTGGCAGTATGATATGTGCCGAGTCCTTCCACAGGGTGGTATGTACTGAGTCCTTCAAAATTGTGCTGTGTGCTGAGTTTTTCGAAGAATACTGTGCACTGAATGTTTTACACAGGGTGCTATGTACTCAACCCTTCAAGGGCGGCTGTGTGGTCTTCACACATGTTGCTATGTATTGATTCCCTGGGAAAGAGTGCTACGTGCTGAGTTTTTCAAAGCGTACCATTCACTGAGTCCTTTACACTGTGGGCTATGAACTCCCTCCTATGTTGAGTCCTTCAAAGGTAGCTGTGTGCTGAGACCTTTACACATGGGTGTTTTGTGCTGTTTTTCGAAGTATTCTGTGTGCTGAGTCATCTCAAAGGGTATATGTTCTGAGTCCTTGAGAGGTAGTTATGCCCAACAATCACACACACACACACACACACACACACACACACACACACACACGAGGGTCACCGTGCACCTGCTTGGTGCGTGGAGTAGAGGAAGATGGAAAAGAGTCTACTCGAGTGGTAGGGCTGAAGGAAGATTTGATCCCCTGGGTAGGTACTGGTGTTGGGTGGAAGTGATGATCTGAGGTAAAGTTACAATTGCCATGGCCTGAGAGCTTTAGGGCTCAGTCAGGGCTGGGCTTGCAGCCAGGGGTGGGAGGTGGGGCCGAGGGGAAGAGGGGGCGTGGCCAAGGGGAGGAGGGGACAGGGCCCAGGGAGCACTGTGGTTGCAGCAGTGGCCAGAGTTACGGGGGCGGGCAGGGGGGTGGGCACACCAGGTACTGGCAAAGAGGCCCAGGAGAGGAGTGGGGGCAGAGAGAGAGAGAGAGCAGACAGAAGAGCAAGCACACACAACAAGGGCAAGCAGCTTCATCAGCTGGTGGCCTCCCAGGTCATATCCCAGGTCCTGGCAAGGAGCACAGGGCACAAGGAGCTGGCCCAGTATGCACATCGCCAAGAGCAGCCACGTGGAGGCGCAGTGGCCATGGAGGCCCTGAGTCTAAGGTCCTGGTGGAAGAAGCACAGCTGAGGTGGCCGAATCGTGGGCGGCCTTGGCTTAGGAGGAGGACCAGTGGCAATGTGCAGCCCTGCAACACGCCTGCAGAAGCCCCTGCCCCCTCCCAGCAGCATCGCATTTCTTTCTCTTTTTTTAAATTTTTATTTATTTTTTATTGTGAAAATACTGTACAGAGGAGTTACAATTAGATGGGCAAGATAATGAGTACATTTGTTAACAAGCATTGTAGTCTTCTCTTTTGTTTCCCCTTCCCATCCCTTCCCAGCCTCCCTCCATTCCCCCACTCAATCCTCCCCCACCCCACCAAAGTTCATTTTCTTATTTATTTTTTTTACAATTGTAATTTTTTATTGTAAAAATACTGTACAGAGGGGTTACGGGGTTACAATTACATGTGCAAGATAGTGAGTACATTTCTTATCAAGCATTGTAGCCTCCTCCTTTGTTTACCTTTCCCATCCCTTCCCAGCCTCCCCCCGCCCTCCCACCCAATCCTCCCCCACACACACACCAAAGTTGTAAAGTTCGTTTTCGACTTGACAACTTGTACTTCTCATTGTTGCAACAGGTCCACTTGTATCCTTATTTAAACGACTTGTTTTTCCCCTTCCTCTCCACAAATTATACCGACATCAAATACAGTGAAAGCAACGGTTATACTGTGGGGGAGGGACATACAAAGAAACAAAGAAATGATCTTATAAATGCGTTAGAAACAAATGCATGAAAGGAAAAAAACATTTGAATACATATCTTAGAGTTCATTTTCCTAACATCACCTTATCTGACCTTTTCTGCTTGACTCAGACATATATTAGTTATTGCAAATAAGAGAAACCATGGGACCTATGTTTCTTTGGGCCTGGCTTACTTCACTTAATATAATTTTTTCCAAGTCTTTCCATTTCCTAACAAATGGGGCGATGTCATTCTTTCTGATGGAGGCATAGAATTCCATTGTGTATATATACCACATTTTCTTGATCCATTCATCTACTTAGGGGCATTTCAAACATGGCACTTTCATCTTGGACCCACGGGGCCTCCCTCTCACATTCGCCAATCAGAGATGACCCGCCCTTGGCTGGCTTGCAGCTTTGACCTGGTCCTGGCCCTAGGTTCTAGGACTCCAGGCCCGTAAGAACCCGGAGCCGCTGCCAACAGCTTCTCCCAGCAGCACACATGAGTGGCTGCCCCTAGGGTTTGCACCCTGCAAACCCTCCCGCCAACCCCACAATCCACCATGGCCCTGCCACAATTGTGCCCCACAGGTGGGGGGGTGGGGAGGCTGACCGGGGATCCCACCCCTATCCCTAAGGGCCAGTGTGCCAGGAAACGGGGAGATGCAGGAATGCGTGAGGAGGGGGCACCACAGAGCCCCTGGCCTGCAGCAGTGGGAGCCACAGAGCCACATGTCTGCACCCTTCCTCTCCCTGGTGGGAACCTGGTGGCTTTAGTCAGAGATGGGGAGCAGCACCTCCACACCTGCCTTCTGGGGTCTTTTCCTTTTTGCTGGGGGTGGGGAGTGTTGCATCAGAAGATAAGTCCTTCTTGCTGTGGGAGCCCTTGTCTTCTGTGCTCAGTTACCTGTTGACCTGAGGAGGGTCCCAGAAGAGCCCACTATGTATGTGAGGGCATTTGGAGTCAGCAAGTGAATTTCTGGGAAAAACATACTCCCTCCAACACACACACACCCTGCCTGTTGCCCCCACCCCAGCTGTCAGCATTGACTGTGTCCGTGAACATTAGGGCAGGGGGCTCTGGGCCCGCACTGGTGGTGTGGATTCCCTCCTGGGGTAGTGCACCGGCGGACAGTCCTCCCTGGATTCCTGCAGACTCCAATCTGTGTCCCACCTGGGCCGTTTCCAGCTGGGCAGTGGTAAGCAAGTGTGTTTCCCTTGCTGGAGCCTGCTTTGTATCAGGCCCTGGCAGTTAGCTAGGGATCTCTGAATGTCAGGTTCTGTAACCTATTGTAGGCTGTCTGGAAGGAAAAGAGGACTGCTGACTTTGGAACCCTTTAAGTTTGATTGGGACAACTGAAATGCTACGTTTTCCATGGTTTTTTCCCTTGAAGCTGGCAATTTCCACTAATGCCTGGGATTATGGGTCAAATTAGATGGACCGTTTCAGCCACTAAACAATGACATTCAAAGCAGCACAGGCAGAGTTCCCAAGCCAAATGGTTTCATGCTATGAATGTCGTGCCTTGACTACCTTTCTCCAGCAGCTGTTGATTCTCCTCTGGCTCTCTCTAGGGTGACCACCACCGTGGAGGATGTCATGGGGAGTAGAGATTGTGACCTTGCCCTCCCCAGCATGCCAGCTGTGAGCAGAGACAATTCCCAGCACCTTCCCTGGACTCTGAGAGATTCAGAAACCTGGGATGCCTAGAGGATCCTTTCTCTGCAACATGAAACTTGGGGACCAGATGTGATAGACCATCCTGGCTGGCCCCAGGGGGAGGAGAGGAGGCCCCTTGACCCGGGCCTTCATCTCACGGTAACCTCTTTCACACCTGAGTGTGGAATTGAATGCCACAGAGCTGGTCAGCCACTGGACAGAGATCTTTGTGAAGACAGGCATCCCAGAAGCCCTGGAATCCAGCTAGTACATCGTGGCTCACGTCCTCAGGGCCAAAATAGTTAAGTTTGGTGGCACCAGGAGGTGTGAAGAGGGAGGATGGAGAACTGTGTGAGAGCTACATCAGTCTTTTCCTCCCCCCAGCCCCAGGATGCTTACCTGTATCAGATGGGACTTTACTGTAGTATTGTCATAAACATGCTCATTTATTTATCGAACAAAGAGTTACAGTGTGCTCCAGGCTCGGGGGGGAGGGGGGGAGGGGCTGGGAAGGGACCGGCAGGTCATAGATGATGAAAGGTTCCAGTGCTGGTTCCACAGCACATGAAGAAACCTTGGTTTGAGCTGGATGCCACAGCTTCATGCCTATAATCCTAGCTACTTAGGAGGCTGAAATGGGAGGATAGAGGCTTAAGGCTGGGACAGGAAAGCTTGTAAGACTTTTATCTCCAACTAACTACCAAAAAGAAAACTCCAGAAGTGGATGTGTGCCTCAAGCTGTAGTCTGTTGGCTTTGAGTAAAAAGGCTCAGGGATAGCATTTAGGCTCCGAGTTCAAGGCCCAGGAGTGAGAGAAAGAAAGGAAAGAGAGGGAGGAGGGAGGGATGGAGAGAGAAAAAGAGGAAAGGTAGGAAGAAGGGAGAACATGCATGCCTTGGTTTAGAGTCCCTGGATCAAGGCAGCCAACCATTCACAATCTTTGTGGGGACAGTTTCAGAGCATAAAGGCAGTATGTAGGACAAAGCCACTGATCCCTCAGCAACTACATGACATCCAGGAATTCTGTGGTTGCCAGCTGCAGAGGAATGCAGCCTCAGGTAGACCCTAGGGTTCAGGGTGTGTCACCAGGTTTCAATCTCCCCTGGCCCCACTGAGTTTATTTTCTGGTCAGATAAGAAGAAAGTGTCCAAAGGTTAGGGAGGTGTTGGGGTGATGGAGTGTCAAGTTGGGGGGCAAGGGATAAGAAGGAATATGAAGAGAGAGGACGATTCCAGGTCAGGTGTGTCAGGACATTGGATCCATGACCTCACCTGATAACCTAGACCATCAGTGTTAGAGCCTTTGACACAGCCACAAGGCTATTAAAAGTCCTGGTGCCTTGGCTTCACTGTTGACCACCTGGCTGTCATCCACCGCAGGATGCCTGTGCAGTACAACTTTGGGAACTGGGAATTCCAGGACTCAATCTGAAGATGACACCCCCAGTGTTCATTCCTCCACCAGAGACAGAGGTAAGCATGCCACTGGCACAGGACAGCCAGGGATGAGGGCAGGAGTCGGGACCCGTGTTGCCCCAAGACTTCCTCGAGGGGGCGCTAGGACCCCATGCCTGCGATTCTCAGAGGCAGAGGTGGATCTCTTTGCTGGATCAGCCTTTAGTCTAGATGGCAGATCTGGGATTCAGAGAGGGCCAACTGAAGATGGGGCAGGGTTGGGTAGAGCTACTGGGAAAACTAGAGGCACTGGGATCTGAACAGGGTTGTTCTTTGAGGATACTCATAAACTAGGAATATTCCTGGGATGGATCAGCCCTTTTCACCTTCCCTAGAGAGAGGGACCTAGAGCCCTCCAGTCTGCCTTGGCCGATAAATCTTTTCATTCCCACATGCTGTTGTTGCATAACTAGACCTCACATCACTGTCCAGTGTTGAGGCAGGACAGTAAGAGATTCTGAGTCTTTGATAAGGTCAGGGGATCCTCAGTATGAGATTGTACTTGTATGTCCTAACTTGGTGCATGGTCAGTCCCATCTAAGCTTGCCATGATGTAGGACATAGAATCTAGAGAACCAGAGCCAGATGGGGTCTGTTCTGGGATTCTTGAGTATTATGTGTGAGCTTTGATCTCCTGTGTGCCTACCTGCTTCCCTTTCTTGAGTGGGTCTTTGCTAGAAAAAGCTTGAAACTAGGGACTGGGTCCTATCCCTTGTCTTTGATGCTCAAAGCTATCACTCTACCATTTGAGTCACAGTTCCACTTCCAACTTTTTTGGGTGTTTAATTGGAGATAAAGAGTCAGGCCCAAAGAAACATAGGTCCCATGGTTTCCCTTATTTGCAATATCTAGTATATGTATGAGTCAAGCGGAAAAGGTCAGATAATGTGATGTTAGGAAAATGAACCCTTAGATATGTATTTTAATGTTTTTTTTCCTTTCATGCATTTGTTTCTAACGCATTTATAAGATTATCTCTTTGTAGCTTTGTATGTCCCTCCCTCACAGTATAACCCCTGCTTTGACTATATTTGATGTCAGTATAACTTGTAGAGGAGATGGGGAAAAACAAGTCATTTAAGGATACAGGTGGACCTGTTGCAACAATGAGAAGTACAAGTTGTCATATCAAAAACAAGCTTTACAATGTTGGTGCGGGGGTGGGGTGGGGGGGTGGGGGAAGGCGGGGAGGATTGGGTGGGGGTTGGGGGGGAGGCTGGGAAGGGATGTGAAGGGTAAACAAAGGAAGAGGCTGCAATGCTTGATAAAAAATGTACGCATTAACCTTCCCATGTAATTGTAACCCCTCTGTACAATGTGTTCACAAAAATAAAAATTAAAAATTAAAAAAAAAGAGTTCTCATGGACTTTGTGGTGAAGGGTGGCATCCAACTGCAGTCCTGAGATCTCAGTCTCCTGAGGGGATAGGATGACAGGCATGGAAAAGTATGTTTGTCCAGGTGCCAGTAGCTCATGGCTGTCATCCTAGGTACTCAGGAGGTGAGATCTGAGGACCACAGTTCAAAGCCAGCCTGGGCAGGAAAGACCCTGAGACTCTTATCTTCAAGGAACTGCCAGAAACCAGAAGTAATGCTGTGGCTCAAGTAGTTGAGTGCTCGCCTTCAGCTGAAGTGCTCAGGGACAGCACCCAGGCCCAGAGTTGAAGCCCCACAACAGTAAAAAGAAAGAAATTAAGACATCTTTGCCTGCAAAGGATGGTGGAGGTGGGGGGGAGGGGTGTTCGCTGTGGTTGGGAGACCAGGTGCTGGCCTCACTGTACAGACATTTCTAAGAACTCCCCATGTTTGCCCCAGTTTGAAGCCACAGCTTCAAGAGGACTTGGCCTGTGGGAGGCAGGGAGTGGGTGAATGGGTACAGGGGTGGGATTGTTTTGTCTGTATTCTCTCCATTGAAGGATGGATTTGGATGCTGGTTTCAAAGTCTGAAGTGAAGGCTTGCAAGAATTTTGTGGCCTGACAAGATGGGTTTCCTCTGGGTATATGAAGGTGGCTGAAGCTGGAAGCTGCCGGTGGCTCACAAATGCCATCCTAGCTACTCAGAAGGCTGAGATGTGAAGACTGTGGTTCCAAGCCAGCTTGGGCAGAAAAGTCTGTGAGACTTGATGTCCGATGGACCACCAGAGAACAGGAAGTGATCCTGTGGCTCAAGTGGGAGAGTACTCACCTTCCGCTGAAGAGCTGAGATACAGCACAGAGTTGAAACCCCATGACCACCAACAAATATAAAGAGGTTACTAAGTTTTCCACATAGCAGTGTGTACGGTAGGAATTACCATGCTGGTCTATGAGACATTCCAAATATGTGAAAGGCTCAGCGTTTTGTCATACTGTTGGTTTGAGGTCGGTAGTGCCACCTTCTCAGGGGTGGGATGTGATTGTAATTGAGGGAGTTCATGGTTCTGTTCTCAAGGACTGCTGAAGCTTTGGGCTATCTGTGTGTGTGTGTGTGTGTGTGTGTGTGTGTGTGTGTGTGTGTGTGTGTGTGTGTGTGTCTGTCCATCCATCTGTCTTGTCTGTGTGTGTTTGGAGGTAGAAGAACTGGGCCTTGAACTCAGGGCATAGGTGCTGTTCCTGAGCTTTTGTGCTCAAAGCTAGTGCTCTGACACTTGAGCCACAGCTCCACCTCTGGCTATTTAGTGGTTCACTGTAGATAAGAGCCTCACAGACTTTCCTGCAGAGGCTGGTTTGAACAGTGATCCTCAGACCTCAGCCTCCTGAGTAACTAGGATGACAGACAGGAGCCACCAATGCTGGTTTTGTGTTTGTGTGTGTGTGTGTGTACAAGTGGGTTGTAACAAGGAGTGCTGGAACCTATTGTAACTTTTAACCGCTATTTTTGGGGGGTGCATGGGCTTTGTGGCTGAGGTCTGGGGGCCTGGAAGGGTGAGACTCTTGAAGGGAACTCAGCACTGTTAAATTATAAGAACATGGGGTATGTGTGCCCTGGAACTGTCTAATCCCTTGGGCCTTGTTGGTGGCAGAGGAAGTTTGAAAGGACCTGGGGTGGGACCGCAGGGGACGGCTCCCCAGGGCGACAGAGAGCATAACCAACACTTAGTAAGGATGTGAGCCCTGTTAGTATGGACCTTATTGGCATGGGTCAGACTCTGGCTGTTATCATCATGACATCTGATGGGCTAGGCCAACCCTATTTTAAATCTTGACCTGCGATCTTCAGATCTCAGTCTCCTGAGTAGCTAGGATTATAGGCATGAGCCTCTGGCACTGGGCCTCTGAGTCTTTTTGGTATATTAGGGTCTGAACTCAAGATCTTAGGCTTGCAAGTCAGGTCTTCTACCATGCGAGCCAAGCCTTTCTGTTTTGGGCATTTCCAAGATAGAGACTCAATATATGCTCAGACTGGCCTGGACCATGGTCCTCTGGTGACAGGCATGCGTCACCATGCCTGGTCCTCTGTAGTTGGGATGCTATACATGTAGCGCCATGCTCAGTCATAGGTTTAGATGGATTGTCCCAAACTCTTAGTCTATGGCAGCCGATTCTTGACCACAGGTGAAGCTCTGGGTTTGGCCTTGACCATTGGACCTCAATCTTCTCATGGGACAGTTGTGAGGAAACAACGGATCAATACAGGAGGATCTCTGGGGCAGGGCCAGGTATAGAGGGAGTGGTCATCAGACAAGGTTCTTGGCAATTCTGTGAGCATATGACAGGAAGATACTTGGAAAGGGTTCAGATGTGACCTGTTATTTATCGTGCCACAGGTATGGGATTATGAAACAAAACATGGCTCTCTTTCATCCTTACCTTATCCCCATAAGGAAGGGGATCCTTCACTGTTCAGTTTTGTCACTGGGGAAAATGAAGCACGAAGAAGCTGGGTAACCTACTCATGACCCCCAGTTGACAAGAAACGGCCTGACTTCTCTGCCATGCTCCCTAGGACAATGGGTGCTATTCAATACACTTCTTGTGGTGGGAAGTCCACTTCTTGTCAGTCGTGGGGCTTGAACTGTGGGCCTGGGCGCTGTCCCCAAGCTCCTCAGATCAAGGCTAGCACTCTACCACTTGAGCCACAGCACCACTTCCGGTTTTCTGGTGGTTCTTTGGAGTTAAAAGTCTCACACGTGTTCCTGCCTGAGCTGGCTATGAACCATGATCTTCATATCTCAGCCTCCTGTGTAGTTATCATTATAGGCCTATGCCACCAGCACCTGGCTTAAGTGTAATTCTACTTTCTCTATCTCTCTCTCACACAGGAACTTGTTGAATGGTGCTGGAGGAGGTGGCCCAGCATCCCCATGGGATTGGGACCCAAGGTGGCCCTCTCATTCTGGAGGTAGGCTGTTGGTCAGGAGCTTTCTCTTTCAGCCTGTTGAACTAGCTCCCTGAGGTAAGCCCCTCTGTGCCCAGGCTAGACTGTGATGGTTACTCATTGTCAGTCCATCTCATGAATCCTTCCCCACTACCCTCTGCTAAAACAGTTAAAGAAAGTGGATGAGGAGATGTCACATTGTCCAATCACACAGCAAAATCCCGAGCCTCTGATCCTCATCACCACCTATCTGGCCAGACCCTGATTATAAGAAAATGAGTTCACTCTGTCTACTTCGCTTTGCTGGAGTGTGTTGTTTCGGGGAGGGGGACTGTGGGCAGGGGAAAGATCCCAGACCTGACACCTCCTGGGGGACATTTGTTCTTGTGACAGGGCCAAGTTATTGCTGTGTATAAAAAGGAAGCTACCATCAGACTGACCCGGAACAATGCTCAAGGGTAGGTGGGCTGTTGAAGTATCAAACCCACGCATGTCTGCTTCCCACGCACAACAAGGGAGGGGCAGTGCGGGTGGCTCAGCACAAGCCCTAGGGGATTATAAAGAGATGGTAGCATTCAGGTGCCCGTGGCTCTCGCCCTCATGTTGGCTATTTGGGAGGCTGTGGTCTGAAGGTCGTGACTCAGAGCCAGCCCAGGCAGGGGAGTTGTGAGATCCTTATCTCCCATAAACCACCTCCCCCCCCCCACAAAAAAAGCCAGATGTGGTGCTGTGGCTCAAGTGGTAGAGCCTCAGCATTGAATAAAAGAAGCTCAGGGATGACACCAATGCCCTGAATCCAAGCCCTGGGACTCACAAAAAAATATAAAAGTAATGAATAGTAGGCACCTGTTACCTTACTACCAAAAAAGATCATTCCTCTCTCTTGTACTTGTAGCCAAAGGTAAGGGGCTTCCCTTGATGTTCCTCTAAATCTCTCCTTCTCTCTATTATCTCTCCCAGTTTCCATTGGAGGATAGAATTCAGATCATCCCACTTGATGTGACCTTACATACCCACCCCTACCTGCCTTCCTTGGGGTGGAGATCCTGGATGTACTCACCACTGGGAGAATTAAGCACCAGAAAGATGGGGGTAGGTATCCTCGAAACTCATACTCTCTCTCACACACACACTCACCTAGGCCAACTCAGACTAGCCTTTACCAAAGACACTTTATCTTCTTGGATTAACTGACCTAGGAGAGAAACTTGATCCCCTGTAAATGACAATTTTAACTAGAGCTTGCTAGTTGATATGAGATAAACAGAAGCTCAAAAGAAAGGCTCTGGTGCCTGTAACCTCTGGCTCAAGCTCACGCCTGACATCCTGGCTACTTCGGAGGCAGAGGTCTGAGGATCAAAGATCGAAGCCAGCCATAAGCTGGAAAGCCAGTGAGACTCTACTCTCCATGGAACCACCAAAAAGTTAGAAGTGCAGCTTTGGCTCAAGTGATAGAGCAACAACCTTGAGCATGAAAACTCAGAGAGGCAGCTCCCAGATCCTCAATTCAAGCCCACACAAAGAAATGGTCCCATTTGTTGCTTCCAGACTGCTTGCGCCTTGAGTGCCCTCTCACGGAGTGTGATACAGCACCAGTCCCTGGATAGTGTATCAGAGCCTTGAGAAATTGGGTGGTGGGTGGCTGGGAAGGTGGCCCAGTGGTAGAGCACTTGCCTTGCATGCATGAGGCCTTGGGTTCGATTCCTCAGCACCACATAAGCAAAAAGAAAAAAGCCGGAAGTGGCGCTGTGTCTCAAGTTGTAGAGCGCTAGCCTTGAGCTGAAGAGCTGAGGGAGAGCACCCAGGACCAGAGTTCAGGCCCCACGACCGGACCCTCCCAAAAAAAAAGAAAAGAAAAGAAATTGGGTGGTGGAAGCCAGGCCTTTCCCTTTGTGCGCTCTCAACCTACACTGGACAGAAGGGAGGGCATGACAAAACCGGCAGCCTGCAAAGCAAAGAATATACCCCTCTGCCAGGACAATTGGAGCCGGCTTCTTAGAGGCAGCACTTGAAAGGTTGTCTTGCTTAACAAGGAGGATCTGACAGGAAGCCCAGAGAGCAAAGATGTTATAGATAAAGGACAACATAGTAGAACGTGTTCATTTCCAGCCAGGGATGCTGGTGAGAAACTCGGTAAAGATGTGCAAGACTGTCCTGAGATAGGCCCAAGAGTTCACAGAAGAACAGCTATCTAGGGTTGGGATTGTGTCTTAGCAGTAGTGAACTTGGCTAGCACACAGGAAACCCTGGGTTCGATTCCTACGTCCCGCATACACAGTAAAAGCTGGAAGTGGCACCATGGCTCAGGTGGAAAAGCACTTGCCTTGAGCCAAAGAAGCTCGGGGACAATGCCTGGGCCCCAAGGTCAAGCCTCAGGACTGTCAACATAAAACAGCACTCCAAGGGACCTGTGTGAAAGTTGAATTGCTATGCCCTGTAGCTCTTAGTAGATCCACCCATGCTTTGTGTCTCCTTCTTTGACAGAGGAGATCTAGACACTCCTTCTGCTCTGGGCAACCCTGGACCTGGTTATCAGCAACCGTCCCAAAGTCTTCCACCAGGACATGGAGCAGTGCCCCCTGAACTCCTCAGGTACCCGTTGGGTGGGGTGGGGGGACAAAGGGCAGGCCCAGAAGTCCTAGTGGGCCTTATCTGCCCCAGAAGACCAGGCCATTCAGAGGAAGCACATGGGAGCTAAGAGAGGGGTAGTAATGTGAAGGTGACCCTTTAATGCCCATGGCCCTACCTAGATTCTGAGCCTCCCTTTGCTGTCCCTGAGGGAGGTAGAGGAGTGTTTAGGTGGTAATGTCTAGAGGTGGGCTAGGTGGAAATTCTAAAGAATGAGAAACCATAAGCCCTCCGCTGGTGGCTCATGCCTGTCAGCCTGGCTACTTGGGAAGCTGAGATCCAGAGGATCTCAGTTTCAAAACCCAGTCAGGAAAGTCCCATGAGATTCTCATCTCCAATCTCAAACCAGAAGTAGCACCATGGCGCAAGTGGTAGAGCACTGAACTTGAGCAAAAATCAACATGGACAGAACCCAAGCCCTGAGTTCAAGCCCCTCAACCAAAAACAAGAAAGAAAGACATCCCTTGCTTGCAAGAGATGGTGAAGGATTGGGGTTGCTGTGCTTGGGAGACCAGGTGCTGGCCTCAGTGTATAAATATTTCTAAGAACTCCCCATGTTTGCCCCAGTGTGAAGTCATAGCTGGGTGTGCGTTGCCTTACCAAGAACTCCAGAGGTTGTGGCCTGTCTTAGGGAGGGAATGGGCAAATGGGAGCAGGGGTAGGAGTGTAGTGTCAATTATATTCTCTCCATCCAAGGAAGAATGGTTTTAGATGCTGGTGTCAAAGTCTGAAGTGAATGGTTGCATGTGCTTTGTGGCCTGACAAGTTGTGTTTCCCTTGAGTGTAAGAAGGTGGCTGAAGCCAGTGCTGCCAGTGGCTCACAACTGTCATCCTATTTACTCAGAAGGCTAAGATATGAGGATCACAGCTCAAAGCCAGCTTGGGCAGGAAAGTCTGTGAGACTTTATCTCCAGTGAACCACCAGAAAACCGGAAGTGGTGCTGTGGCTCCAGTTGTAGAGCGCACACCTTCAGCTGAAGAGCTGAGGGACTCTGTGCAGGCCCAAAGTTCCAACCCAATGACCGACAACCAAAAATAAGGTGGCTGAGTTTTCTTCATAGTGGTGTGTACAGTAGGAAATGCCATGCTGTGTTATGAGCCATTCCAGATGTGTGAGAGGCTCTGAGTTTGTCTATATTTGGTCTGAGGATGGTAGTGCCATCTTCTCGGGGATTGGGATGTTCAGGTGCTCAGGGTCTGGTAAGGCCTTGGGCTACGTGTGTGTGTGTGTGTGTGTGTGTGTGTGTGTGTGTGTGTGTGTGTGTGTGTGTATTTTTCCTTCACCTTTCTCTGTCCACTTCCTGGGTGCCTGTCTGCCTCTTTCTGACATTGGATGGTGCCCCTCTTCCATGGCTACCTTGCCTTTAGGCACCTATCAAGGTCTACAATGAGTCCTAAATTGCCAGAAACCTGCATATTCCAGCTTTTCTTTGGGGCCCAAGTCCAGCTTTCCTATCTTTGTCTGCCTCCACGGGATTCTGAATCAGTAGGGCCAGCTGGCATGTGTTCTCCCGTGCCACTGGGATGACAGGGTCAGTCATGCGATGTCCTGTCCTTTTCCTCAGCTGGACCTCTGGCTGCCTGTCCCACTTCCAGCAGTCTGTCAGTGGATTGGGGGAAGGGTGGGTGCCTGTGGCTCTGGCCAACTCGAGCTTGATAGCTGACTGAAGGCTGCACAAGCAAGGATGATCCAGGGCTACCTGGGAGGTGAGGTCAAGGTAGCTTATCAGTATTGGACGGTGTCTAGGAAATGTCAATGAACCATATCGCAGGCAAGTCTAACTTCCAGCCCCAGCTCGGCCTCTCAGGTCCTTCTAGATAATTCCAGATTCCCAGAATACAGTGTCACAGCCTTTAGATTCCAGGGCCAGGGAACTGAGAGATGAGAGACTGGTATAGCCAGTACCTCAATGTTCTGGGGCATTAGCCTTGCCCTGGCTATGCCCCCCCCCCTTGTGTAAGTTCACTTCTTAACCAGTGCTGACCAAACACCGACCACTTGTGCTGTGGAAGTGTCAGGAGCAGAAGTGAGATCTAGGATGACCAAAATCTAGATTTATAGCCTGATTGGGGTGGGGGGGTGTTTTTAAAAAAAATCTTAGAGCTGGAACTCAGGGCTTGGCACTCTCCCTGAGCTTCCTTTGCTCAAACTAACACTCTAACACTTGAACCACAACTCACCTTTCATCTTTTTTAGTAGTTTAGTAGACACAAGTGTCTCACATACTTTCCTGCCTGTGCTGGCTTCAAGTTGCCACCCTAGAAGCTCAGCCTCTTGAGTAGCTAGTATTGCTGGTATAAGCCACTGGCACCTGCTAAGGATGGTTATAGTATGTTTGTGTGTGTGTGTGCGTGTGTGTGTATGTGTGTGTGTGTTTACTGGAGTTTGATCTCAGAGCCTAAGTGGTATCCTTTAGCTTGTTTGCTCAAGGTTGGTGCTCTATCACTTGAAATACAGTAGCTCCACTTCCCATCTTTCTTGTGATTCATTTGAGATAATAGTCTGCCCAGGCTAGCTTTGAATCTTTATTGATCCTCAGGTGTCAGCCTTGAGTAGCTAGGATTATAAGCATGAGCCACTGGCATCCAGCTGCAAGGATGTCTTTTCATACTCTCTTCTGTTCTAACAGCTCTCTACTTGCCCTGGTCTAGATCTCTGACCATGTCAGCTCCCACCAGCCCCTGATTATGTGGAGAATATAAAGCTCAAACCTGATCCCATTTCTTTGTCCTCAGGGGAGGAGGTTATGTTTTGTCTGAAGCATGGGGTAGGAGGGGTACCTGTAGATTGGTACTCAGCTGGGAGAGAGGTAGTCTGTTTTAGCTAAGAAGGAAAGTTTCACCAGATGCTAATAGCTCATGCTCTCATATTCCTAGCTCCTCAGGAGTCTGAGATCTGAGGATTGCCATTCAGAGACAGCCCAGCTAGAAAAGTCTGTGAGACTCTTTTCTGCAAATAACCACCTGAAGGCTGGAAGAGAAACTTTGGCTCAAGTGGTAGAGTGCTAGCCCTGAATGAAAAAAGTGAGGGAGAGAACCCAGGCCCTGAGTTTGAGCCCTAGTACCAAGATGCATACGCGAACGTGTACACATGCACAAAACACACACACACATATACACACAACACACACACACACACACACACACACACACACACACACACACACACACACACACACACAGGAAGGTAGTAATGATGAGCTGAGCTAGTACTGGGGACAATCCTGAGGCATAGTCACAGTAAACTCTCAAGGCAGATCAAGTGGTTTCTCCCTAAGTCCTTCTTGGGCTGCAGGGTCTGGGCCATGGCAGTAAGTTCCATGGAACCTGCCCCTCTGTCCGTGCACTGGGCCTCAGGACGAAGGGAAGGACACTTGGGATGCTCCTTTGTAGTCGGCCCATGATTGCAGACCTTCATCTGCCTCCTTCCACCCCTACCCCTGCCTTAGAGCACTGGCTCTGTGTCCTGGCACTCCTGGGATAGTGACTGCTACAAGCAGCAGCCAGCCGGCTGTGGATTCCTGAGACTACAAGTCTTTCATGAGCCCAACTCAACACCTGCCCAAGGTGTGCCTGACAAATTCACACTGTTGTGATACCTACATGAGCGGGCATTACCTGGTGTGACATCTCTCAACTTCTGCCCCTCCTGGCCCAGAACCATGGTCTGAGATGTTGATTTACTGCTCAGATCCACATTGCACCCATGCCAGCTGCCATTCTGATGATCTCCATGCCCCAAGGCTCCACCCTTCTCTGGTACTGTGGCCCGCTCTGTAGGCAATGGCCTCTAAACAGGCTGCTCTCAAGACTTGTAGGACACCTAGGAAGACCCTCAGGAGCCCACTGGAACGTACTCTGCCTAGACCACAGAGTGAGGTACAAGCAGGCCAGGCATTGGTCATGGGGCTTGAACTCTCAGCCTGGGCACTGTCCCCCAGCTCTTCAGCTTACCACTTGAGCTTCAGAGCCACTTCCGGTTTTCTGGAGGTTCCTTGGAGATCAGAGTTTCCCAGACTTTTCTGCCTGGGCTGGCTTTGAACTGCGATCTTTACATCTCAGCCTCCTGAAGAGCTAGGAGGACAGGCGCGAGCCACCAGTGCCTGGCTGATCTGGCCTTTCACCACAGTGGACTAGGAGCTCCTGAAAGCTTTTCTTTTTTTTTTCTGTGCTGGTACCAGGGCTTGAACTCAGGGTCTGGTCTCTGGTCTCTTAACTATTTCCCTCAAGGTTAGCACTCTACCACTTGAGCCACAGCTCCATTTCTGGCTTTTGGTTGTTAATTGGAAAAAAGAGTCTCACTAACTTTCCTCCCCTGAGCTGGCTTGACTCACGATCTCTATCTCAGTCACCTGAGTAGCTAGGATTTACAGGGGTTGAGCCACTGGTGGCACTGGGCTACTAGTTTTTTTAGGCAAGAGTTATTGCATGCGTTTGCACTGACTCCTCCAGGCAAAGGAATTCTGAGGGTCAGAATCTGTGAAAAATAGGATTGCAGCCACCAGAAATGGCAGGGGTCCCTGGTGAAAAGCCAAGCTATTCTCCCTGGCCCCATTCTGGGACCCCACCCTCTGCCCTGTGACTCAAGTACAAACCTTGGCCCAGCCTTGAGTGTCCTGCTAGACTCTTCTGAAGTCACAGAACCTTCATTCCACCCACACCACCTGCTCTAAAGCACACCTCATGACCTTTGCCCATGCTGTACCTTCTGCCTAAGGCTCTCTGTCCTATGTCCACATCTTAGAACTCCTGTGGAATTTTGACATTGGTTATATCACCTCCTGGAGCAAGTCTTATCTTCCCTTATCCCTTTTTTCTTTTTAATATTGAGTTGCTAGAGATGGAACTTGTGCAGGGTGACTGGCAACTGCTCTATCTTGGTGTGTGTGTGTGTGTGTGTGTGTGTGTGTGTGTGTGTGTGTGTGCCTGTGTGCCAGTCCTGGGGTTTGAATTCATGGCCTGGATTCTATCCGATCCCTGAGCTTTTTGCTCAAGGCTAGCACTGTACTACTTGAACCACAGCTCTTCTTCTGGCTTTTTGGGTGTTTAATTGGAGAAAAGTGTCTCATGTAGACTTTCCTCCTTGCAATTGGGATCCTCAGATCTCAGCCTCCTGAGTAGCTTACAGGGGTGAGCCACCAGCACCTGCCCTCTACCCTACCTCTTACCTATAACCTTGGTGCTCCTCTGAGTCCCAGAAGAATATGTTTCACCAGGCTCACTTTTTTTTGCCAGGCTTGGGGATTGAACTCAGGGTCTGGGCATGTTCCTGAGCTCCTTTTGCTCAAGGCTAGCACACTATCACTTAAGTCATAGTGCGACTTTTGGCTTTTTCTGTTTCTGTGGTACTGAGTAATCGAGCCTAGGACTTAGTGCGTGCTCTACCACTAAGCCATATTCACAGCCCAAGGCTCACTTCTAACGGGAGTTATGTGGGTGGGATTTATTGGCATACCCCTTTCAGCATAGAAATTGCTGACTATTTCAGTTCTTTGTCAAGATTTGAGACCAGCCTGTATCTTGGCAATGAGGAATGATAAATGAGTGATAGCCACTTGGCCCCAGAGATCTAGGTTCACATCCTACAGCTGGATAGACAAATGGAGCCAGAAACTTCAATAACTCCTACAGTCTAGGAACTGTGGTCTCCCTGGAGGCAGTGGGTACCTGCTAGGTGTCACGATGGGACACCTCATCCATAACATAAAGCTTCAGTTATTAAATGGCAGAGAAGGATGCTTTCTTCAATCTGCTGGCTCAGACTTAGTACTCTTAAGGGCTTGTCCTAGCTTGCCCAGTTTGGGGTGCTGGGCATGGGCAAACTGCTGAATGCCCATCATCCATACATTATCCATACATACACAGAGACATGGGGGGGGGGCGGCAGTTCCTTGTTTGTACTATGAGCCTAGGCCCTGTCTCTGAGCTCCTTTTGCTCAATGGTAGTGCTCTACCCTTGAGCCACAGCCTCATTCATGTTTTTATTCCATGTGTTCTCTTAGAAATAATAGTGACGTGGACTTTCCTGCCCTGGCTGAATTCAAATTGGCATTCTCTGTATCTCAGCATCCTGAGGAGCTTGGATTACAGGCAGGAGCCCTTGGTTCCTGGGTTTCTTTTCCTCTTGTTCTTTTTTGTAATCATAACAATCTGAAATCTTCATGGTTTCATTCCAATGGTTTGCATTACAAGTAAACTACCCAGGCCTGGAGTTTGAATGCCAGGACTGCCACTCTCAAATGGAAGGAGATCCTGACAAACTCATTCCTATTCATGTGAATGCTAATGGAATGTTATAAAAGTAATAATTAAATTTGCAGTTAATTCATGATTCTATTTTAGAATGTGACACAAAAATTATTGAATTTATATCTTCCATTCTAGCACCATGATATGATTTCCCCTAATGGAAGGATATTGACTAATTTTTAATTAATACTTTTATAAGTATTCAACCAGGTTACTTCAATAAATAGAGGCATAATTTAATATCTAATTACTGGTAATAATATATATATAATTAATATACTCACATTCTCTCTCTGTATGCATATATATCTACAAATCTATCTATCTATCTATCTATCTATCTATCTATCTATCTATCTATCTATCTATCTATCTATCTATCTATCTATCTATCTATCTATCTATCTATTGGGCACTCCTGTGGCTTGATCACAGGTCTTCAGAACTTCCAGGCAGCTCAGTTTGCTGGAGGCTGCTGTGCTAAGACTGTGACCTCATTTATGTATTGGTCATTGTAGGCTGTGAGTTGAAATCCCAGCATGGCCAAAAATTTATTAATGGAGTAAGAAGCCAATTTTGACACATTTTTTTTTCCTTCTCTGTGAAAGTCCTGGGTCTCAGTATGAGGCATAATCCTTATGCAAATATATCCTATGTGATATGATGTAATAAATGAAATGTTATATATGTAATAATACTAAATAAATAAAGGTAATAAACATCATATGCAATAAACCTATGTATGTAAATAGATCCCATATATAAATATTGCTTTTTCCAGTGCTGGGGCTTCAATTCAGGCCCTGGATACTGCTCTGAATTTCTTGTCTTCAAGGAGGGTGAGCCTTTCCCGTTCAACCACAGAACCACAGAATTAATCCAGACCCTGAGTTCAAATACAAGGCCAGCCAGAAATATGGTGCAAATTCCAAACCAGGGACTTATCATTGTTATTTTTTTTGGCAGAGCACATGCTTGAATTCAGGTCTTGGCATCTCTGCCACAGCCAACCATTGGATCCTAGGACCGAAATTCAAATCTTGGGGTTGGCAAAAAAAAAAAAATGAAAAGGAGTATAAAACTGAGAAGGTGGCTTTACTTTTTTTCCTTTATTTTGTGACCATCATATGTGTAAATGACAAGGCCTAGAAAGTGTGCATGACCTTGCATTGCTGATGTTTGGTGGGCTATTAAGGAAGCCATAGCGAAACTGGCAACTTAGGTCTGGAGGTCAAATCCCGGGATTGCCACTAATGAATGACGGAGATTCTAAGAAACCCATTCCCATATATATCATACAAATGGAATGTTATAAAATTAACAATCAAATTAGTAGTTAGTGTATGATTATATTATAAAATTATACACAACAATTATACTACGTTGACGAATTTTCAATTAATACTTTATTATGTATTCAATTATGATACTTAAAATAGGAAGGAATAATTTAATTGCCAATAATTGGTAGTAATATCGTATATGCAATTTCATAGTATACAGATATCTCTCTCTTGTTTATGCATCTACATCTATCTATCTATCTATCTATCTATCTATCTATCTATCTGTCTGTCTACCAATCTACACATTTATCAGTTTATACACTTGTCACTCCTGGGGCTCAGTGGTAAAGTACTCGCCTAGTACTTACAAAGACCTGGGTTTGATTCCTCATTACCGTGTGCACAGAAAAATCCAGATCATGCTGTTGCTCAAGCACCTGGAGCACTAGCTTTGAGTATAACAGCTTAGGGACTGTGTCTAGACTCTTACTCAAGACTCAAGAATGGCAACAAAAAAAGATAGAATGTTCTGACTGCAACTATATAACAATAGCACTGTAAATACCTCATCACAGAGTAAACCGGGAGTCTGGTGCTGACAGCTGTCATGTAACCTGACGTAGCCAGAGGTAAACCGCTGCAACCCAGCTCCACAGAATAAGATATGCTGCTGGCTTGCTTGCCCCTGTTATCCAAGATGCTTGGGGCTGAGATCTGACACTGGTGGGTTTAAAACCCAGGCCTGGCAGGAAGTCTGAGAAACTCTGAGCTGTGGCTTAAAGTGGTAGAGCTCTAGCCTTGAGCAAAAGATCTTAGGACAGTACCCCCAACCTTTCAGTGCAATCACTGTGGCTGACTCCACCTCCCTAAAAAAGACCCACCCTTCTAAATCATTAGATGTGAATTTTGTGTGGTTTCTGACGTGTTTCTGAAAGAATGATGATACTGATGAAAGCACCCTAATTCTAAAGACAGTGTGTGGGATACAGCTATGTGATGAGTCCTTCATGAGGTGTTGTGTGTTGAGTGTTTCACGGGGTACATTCTTTCTTCTGGTCCTTGTTAGAGCTCCACAAGTAAGATGATTGTGCAGGTGAGAAACTTGTGGCTTATATATGTCCCCATGTCAAGCACAAAGTTATGTATGTATCTAACTCTACTGAGTTGTCTCCTGCAGACAATTGTCTTGGTTTATGTTTCTCGCTTGCAAACGTTGAAATCGGGGCCTAGCCACTGACCTGCGCCCTATCATGTGGAGCCAAGGAACCCTTTGCAACAGTGTTACAGTTTAGGTATCTGTAGCTGAGGTCTGTCATCCTGCCTAATCAGGAAGCTGAGATATGACCATCTCAGTTCCAAATTATCACAGACACAAAATGTCTCATGAGACTATTATCTCCTATTCACCACTTAGAAACATGAAGTGGAAGTTGGGCGCCAGAGACTTGCGGCTGTCATCCTAGCCACTCAGGAGCCTTAGAGCTGAGGATCACAGTCCAAAGCCAGGCTGGGCAGGAAATTCCTTGAGAGGCTTCTCTCCAGTGACCAACAAAATCCTGCAGGGGTTCTGTAGCTCAAGTAGTAGAGTGCTTGGCTTTATTTGAAGAGCTCAAGGACAGCACCCAGGCCTAGACTTCAATTCCTCCAACTTCCAAGAAAAGAAAGAAAGAAGTGTAGTCCTGGGAATGTGTCTTAGGAGTAGAGTGCTTTGCACGTATGAATCCCTAGGTTTGATTTCTCACTACCACATCACTAGAAAAAAGTCTGAAGTAGCTGTGTGGCTCAAGTAATAGAGTGCTATCCTTGTACAGGAGAAACTCAGGTACAGTGTTCAGGTCCTGAGTTCAAGCTCCAGGACAAGTGTATGCACACATATACATACACCCACGCATGCACACACACACACACACACACACACACACAGATGCCAGAAGTGAAGCTGTAACACCAAATGGTAAAACACTGAGCTTGTGCTCTGAGCTCATATTCAGCATCCAGTCCTTGTATTCAACCCCAAAACCTAGTCACTCAGGGCCCAACTAGGAGAGGTCAAAGGTTTCAAAATCTGATAAGCTTCACCAGCCCTAAATGACAGGAAGCATTGTGATATTATACATGTGCTTAGAATTAGCTAGCTTCCAGAAAACTAGGAAGGCACTGTTGACAATAATGAATCATTTTATTAGGTTCAGCTCCCTTGTTGTCTGCCAGAAGGACCCTTGAATTAATTTTAGCCGGTTATTTCAACACTGGAACATAGTATAACAAAGACAGGATAAGTGCAGGGAACTTGGCCTGCCAAGGGAGGTGGCACAAATGAAGGCTTCCTGTCAAAACAGCACTGGGGGGGAGAGATAGCTTGGGGGTACGAAGAGGCCTTTTTCTCCTGGCTTTCAGAGCCCGCCCACTCTCCTCACTAATTGGGCCAGATGGAGTTGCTTTTACACAGTTTTACATCAATGAGGCCTTTTGTTTTCTTGTTCCAAAAATGAGGCAGACTTCCTCCAGCAGCCTGGGGTGTGGAGAAAACCTCAGGCTACACTGGTAACAGTGAGGGGAGCTTGGGAACTTGCACTGTCTTGAAAGCACTCTCTGTGCTATGAAATCATTCTATTAAAGCAAATTTCCCAGCAGGGTGCCTTTCATCATAGGGACTCTAGACCTTCACTGATTGAAATGCAGGCATACATACATGGGGAGACATGGAGTTGTTTTTCGGTTTTTTTGTTTTTTGTTTTTTTGTGGTTTTTTCGCAGGCCCAGGGTTTGTATTATGAGCCTAGGCACTGTTCCTGAGCTCCTTTTGCTCAAGGTTAGTGCTCTGCCCTTGAGCCACAACCCCACTCAAGGTGATTTTTTATTCCTCTGATCCCTCAGAAATAAGAGTGCTTGTGGACTTTCCTGTACTGGCTGAATTCAAACTGTCATTCTCTATCTCTCAGACTCCTAAAGAGCTAGGATTACAGGGAGGAGCAAATGACACCTGGCTTTCTTTTGTTCTTGTTCTTTTTTTCATTGTGACAAACTGAAAACTACACAGTGTCATGCTAATGGTTTGCATTTGAAGTAAACTACCCAGGCCTGGAGTTCAAATTCCAGGACTGCCACCTACAAATGGAGGGAGATCTTGAGAAAATCTTTCCTATCATGTGAATGCTTAAAGGAATGTTAAAAAAGTAACAATTAAATTTGCAGGTAGTTTATGATTCTCTTATACAGTGCTACACAAAAAGTAGTGGATGATGTCTTCCATTCTAGCACAATGGTATGATTCTCCCAATTAAAGAATACTGACTACTTTTACATTAATGCTTTAATAAGTATTCAATCATGATCCTTCATTAAATGGAGGCATAATTTAACAATAATTCATAATATGTAATTTAATATCCTCACATTGTCTCTCTAATATATATTGCAAACTACAATCTATCAATCTATCTATATCTATATCTGTATCTAGAGCTATATCTCTATCTATATATCAGCCACTACTATGGCTTGTTCTCAGGTCTTCAGAACTGGCTGGCAGCTCAGTTTGGCAAAGGCTTTTGTTATACAACTGACCCATTCATGAATTGGGCATTGTGGGCTGTGAGTTCAAATCCCAACATAGCCAAAATTTTATATGTGGAGTCAGAAGCTAATTTTTACATCCTGGGTCTCAGTATGATGTATAATCTATATGCAAATAAATCCATGTGATAAGATGTAATAAATGGAATAACTGTTATATATGTAATAACAGTACATAAAATAAAAAATAAGGATAATAAATGTCATATGGAGTAAACCCATGTATGTAAATAAAGCTCATATATGAATATTATTTTTTCATTGCTGGAGTTTGAATTTGGGCTCTGTATACTGGGCTGAAATTCTTGTCTTAAATGATGGTGAGCTTCTTCTCCCCTACAGTGCCACAGTGTTACCCAGTCCCTGAGTTGAAATCCCAGGCCTGACAGAAAAATGATGCAAATTACAAGCCAGGGCTTTAATGTTTTTTGGACTGGCCTGGGTCTTGAACTCAGCTCATGGCAACTTTGCTTCAGCTTCAATCATCCTAGGCTGGGTTGTAGCCTCTGGACCCACAGCCCATCCTGAGATCTTAGGACCCGAGTTCAAATCTTGGGACTGGCAAAAAAATAAGGGAGAAGTACTGGGAAGGTGGCTCAGTAATAGAGTGCTTGCCTTGCATGCATAAGACCCTGGGTTCGATTCCTCACCACCACATAAGCAGAAAAAAGCCAGAAGTAGGGCTATGGCTCAAGTGGTAGAACGATAGCTTTGAGCTGAAGGGTTGAGGGACAGCACCCAGACCCAGAGTTCTGTCCCCAATACCGAAAAGAAAGAAAGAGAGGTAGAATAAAAAGGAAAAAGATAAAACTGGAAGGTCCAAAAGGCAGTTTTACATTGTTTTTTCCTTTGCATTGCAACCATCCTATGTCTAAATGACATGGCCGGAAAGTTTTTACATGACTTTGTACTGATGAAGTTTGGTGGGCTATCAGGGAAAGCCATAGCCCCAACCAGCAACCTAGGCCCGGGGTGTGAATCCCAGGACTGCCACCTATGAATCACGGGAGATCCTAAGAAATGCATTCTGATATATATCCATACGAATGGAATGTTGTAAAGTAACACAATTGTAGTTAGTGTATGATTATATTATAAAATTATACTCAATAATTATAGTATATTGACTAATTTTCAATTAATACTTTGTTAAGTATTCAACCATAATACTTAAATAAAGGAAGGAAAAATTTATCAATAATTGATATTAATATAGTACATATAATTAAATAATATAGATACATTTCTGTCTTGTTTTATCTATCTATCTATCTGTAACAATCTACATATCTATTTCTACGCTTGTTATTCCTGGGACTCAGTGGTAGAGTGCTCGCCTCCTATGTATGAAGCCCTGGGTTCAATCCCACACTATCACATGCACAGAAAATCCGGAGGTAGTGCAGTCACGCAAGCAGTTGAGCATTGGTTTTGAGCATGAAGCTTAGGGACTGTGGCTAGGTCCTTACTCAAGCCCCAGGACTGGCACCAAAAACAAGTTAGAATGTTCTGACTGCAAGCATAGAAGGCCAAGATTTCAAATACCTCATCACAGAGCAAGCTGGGAGTTTGAAGCCGACAGCTGCCATTTAACCTGACTTAGCCAGAGGTCAACAGCTGCAACCCAACACCATGGAACTAGAAGCTGCTGGCTCATCTCTAGCTGCTCAGGGGATCAGGTCAGAAACTGTTGGGTTGAAAACTCAGCCCTGGGAGGGGGGACCAAGATGGCGACGGGGCAGTAGGGAAACGCCACAGCTCTCTCCAACCAAAAAGAGAGTTCGAGTTCCAACGTTTAATCTCCCCAAGAGACCGACAACAACAAAAAGACGAACACTCAGAGAAAAACCAGAGGTGGAAAATAACAAAAAAAAGAAAGAGAGGAAAAGAAGAATTTCAGAACAGAGAAGAGCGAAGACCCCTCCCCCAACCTTTACTGGCCGCGCGGCAGTGCGCCAAGCCGCCGGCCAGCCGGCCCCGCGGGGGCTGCCCGAGCCACAGAGACACAGGGGGCTGCTTGCAGATCACCAGGTACCGGATTGCAGAACAGCGGATCGCCGGGAACAGAGAAACCTACCAGCCGGGAGTCTCCAGGAGGATCCCACCCCACCCATCACTCTCCACCGGAGCGGAGAGGCTCCATCCCGCCAAAGCCGCCCGGCACCAGCAGCGCCACAAAGGGACCTGTCCGCCGACCACCCGCCCAATCGCGATCGCAACGACCCGGCGGGGGGCCGCCCAACCCAGCCCGCAACCACCCCAACTGAACTCGGACTGCAACAACAACTGACGGACTGCAACAACAACTGACGACCTACAGGGTGAGTACCCATCAGGGGACAGGGAATCCATCAAGGGAGACCAGAGCTGGAGGGAATCCCCAGACCCTGACCTAGACTCCCTACCCCAACACCCGGACCACAGGACCCACTAAAACTGGGAACTGTTCGAGAGCTCCACCAGCCGGTAGAGCACACTCTGCTGGCCAGGCCAGAGCAAGAGCGCCCCTGGAAGGGAGCTTAAATGCTCAAGCCAGGAACAGTGCCCCTGGGTCAAGACTACCAACAGTAGAAGAAATTTGAACTGTGTCTTCCAGGCTGCATAACCAAGGTGGTATACACATTAGCACAGGCCTAACGAGCGCGCTCCAGGCTGGGGCCGGAACCAGGCCAGGGGACCGGCGCCTGAACAAAGCAAAAAGGGTCAGAAGTGGGGCTGTGGCTCAAATGGTAGGGTGCCAGCCCTGAGCTGAAGAGCTGAGGGACAGCACCCAAACCTAGAGTTCAAGCCCACAACCAGCCCAAAACAAACAAACAAAAACACATCAGGAGCCCATAGCAGACTCCAGTATTTGGGAGAGTGCATCCAGAGCATCTGATCTTCCCAAGAGCACCCGCAGGAGCAAACACAAGCAGTCCAGGCTGCTCAACCCTTCCAAAGGCGGGAATTGCTACAGCAGAGAGCTGAGAATCCTAAGTGAATAGCAGCTGGAAATAGGCTCCCAACAGAATCCAGATCAGGCACAGACTCTCTCTACCAATACAGAATCAGCAACCAAGCAAAGACAGACACACCAAAACAAGATTGAAGAGCAGTCTCCTGAACCCCCATGCGAAAATCACAGAGAAAAATCACAAGGTTTACCACTACCCAGGACAGCAAGCTCACCTCAAAAGCCAGCAGCCACGCAGGGGAGAGCCCCAGTGGGAGCAAAGCAGGAATGGAAGACAAAAACTACATCCAAGGGTTGCTGGAGGCAATGACTCAAGAAATAAAGCGAGAAATGGATCAGAAATTGAAAGAGCACAAGGATGAACTATCAAAAGATATACAGGACATCAAACAAAAATTGGATGCAAAAATAGAAGCTGCACAAACCTCAGTAAGAAGTGAGATAAACGCCAAATTAGAGGTAATGCATACTGATCTCACCTCATTGAGAGGTGAGATCAGTACTCTGAGAACCAACATTGAATCCATAAAGGGATCCATTTCCACCATGCAAACCACAATAGAAGCCACGGTCAACAGAGTGAATGAAATGGAAGGTAGAGTGTCAGATACAGAAGACAGAATACACCAACTGGACCAAAAAGTGACAGATATGGAAAAATCACTCAAATTAAACCAAAGGGAAATTCAAGAGCAAGCAGATAATGCTAAAAAATTTAACCTTCGCATAATCGGAGTGGACGAAGGTGAGGAATTCCAGAGCAAGGGAATGCAACACCTATTTAACAAGATAGTCAATGAAAATTTTCCCCACCTCAAAAACGACCATCTTAACTACATCACAAAAGCTTATCGAACACCCAACAAGCAAGATCCCAGGAGAAACACTTCTAGGCACATAATAGTAACAATGATGGATCTGAATAATAAGGAAACAATCCTGCATGCAGCAAAAATGAAGAAGGAGCTATACTACAACGGGAAAAAAATTAGGATCACTGCAGATCTCTCCACACAAACAATGAATGCAAGAAAAGCCTGGGAAAGCACCATACGAGCCCTGAGAGCCAATAACTGCCAACCCAGACTGATATACCCGGCAAAGCTAGCATTCACATTCGATGGAGAACTGAAAACTTTTAATAGCAAAGAAAAACTAAATGAATACATAAACATTAAGCCAGCATTACAAAGAATTCTAAGAGGGGGGACACAACCTGAAGAAAGCAACCAGGAACTGGGACCTGCCCCAAACAGGCATTACTCAAAGTCTAACTGAGCAAGCACAGGAGGAAAGGAAAGAAGAAAAACTTAGGAAAACGGAATGGCAGGGACAACAATGCATCTCTCTATACTTTCTCTTAATATAAATGGGCTGAATTCGCCAATTAAAAGAAAACGAACTGAGGACTGGATCAGAAAACAAGACCCATCCATCTGTTGCCTTCAGGAGACCCACCTCTCAGCCAAACATACAAACAAACTCAGAGTGAAGGGGTGGAAAAGGATCTACCAATCAAATTCCCCCAATAAGAAAGCAGGTGTAGCTATCCTGATATCTGACAAAATAAACTTTTCATTAAAATCAGTACAGAAAGACAAGGACGGACACTACATATTAATAAAGGGAACAATCCAAGAGGAGGATATAACCATCATCAACTTATATGCCCCAAATATTGGTGCACCCAGATATGTTAAACAAATGCTCTCAAACTTACAGAATAAAATAGATCCCAATACGATAATACTAGGAGACTTTAACACGCCACTCTCACCAAAGGACAGGTCTACCAACCAGAGGATTGGTAAAGAAGCTACCGAATTAAGTGAGGCCATACTTCAAGCGGAATTAACTGACATCTACCGAGTATTTCACCCTAAAACAACACAGTACACATTCTTCTCAGCAGCTCATGGAACTTTCTCCAAAATAGACCATATCATAGTTCATTCAAGGAACTTAAGCAAATACAAAGGGATCGACATAATCCCCTGTATCCTATCTGACCACAGTGGAATCAAGCTAGCTCTCAATAACAAAGCATACCGCAGAAATTTCTCTAATACATGGAAATTGAACAGCACACTCCTTAACAAGGCCTGGGTAACAGAAGAGATCAGAGAAGAAATAAAGCATTTCCTAGAACTCAATGAAAATGAAAACACCTCACAAAGAAACTTGTGGGACACAGCAAAAGCAGTCCTGAGGGGCAAATTTATTGCCCTCAGTGCCCACATCAAGAGAATGGAGACAGACCAAGTAAATAATCTCATGTTGCAACTAAAACAGCTAGAAAAACAAGAAAAAATGGGACCTAAAGCTACTAGACGAAGCCAGATAACCAAATTGAGAGCAGAGATTAACCAATTAGAAAATCAGAAAACCATAACCAAAATAAACCAAACAAAAAGCTGGTTCTTTGAAAAAATAAACAAAATTGATGGCCCGTTGGCAAGATTAATTAAAAAAAGAAGAGAGGAAACCCATATTAATAGGATTAGGGATGCCACGGGAAACATCACAACACGCACCCAAGATATCCAAACAATTCTAACAGACTACTTTCAAAAGCTATACTCTCTAAAGGAAGAAAATCTGGCGGAAATGGATGCATTTTTAGAGAAATACAAGTTACCCAAACTGAGCAAAGAAGAAGTTAACCAATTAAATAAGCCAATATCCTATAATGAGATACAGGAAGCTATCAAAAGCCTTCCAACAAAAAAAAGCCCAGGACCAGATGGATTCACAGCAGAATTCTATAAGACCTTTAAAGAAGAACTAATACCCATACTCCTCAAGCTCTTCAGAGAAACAGAGAAGGAGGGAGCTATCCCAAACTCATTCTACGAAGCCAATATCACACTCATCCCCAAACCAGGCAAAGACCCAACCAAAAAGGAGAATTACAGGCCAATCTCCTTGATGAACACAGATGCAAAGATCCTTAACAAGATTCTAGCTAACAGAATCCAGAAACACATAAAAAAAAAAATACACTATGATCAGGTAGGCTTCATCCCAGAGACACAGGGATGGTTTAACATACGTAAGTCAATAAATGTAATCCAGCATATCAACAGAGCCAAGGTCAAGAATCACATGATTATCGCCACAGATGCAGAAAAGGCCTTTGATAAAATTCAACATTCATTCATGCTAAAAGCTCTGGAGAAAATAGGAATAGAAGGAACATTTCTAAAAACAATAAAAGCCATTTATGACAGACCAATAGCCAATATTATACTTAATGGGGAAAAGCTACAACCAATCCTCCTAAAAACAGGAACAAGGCAAGGATGTCCACTGTCTCCACTCCTCTTCAACATAGTCCTAGAACCCTTAGCCAGGGCAATAAGGCAAGAAAAAGACATTAAAGGGATCCGCATAGGGAAAGAAGAAGTGAAACTATCCCTTTTTGCAGACGACATGATACTATACCTCCACGATCCCAAAAACTCCATCCCCAAACTTTTAGAAATCATAAGTCACTTCGGCAAAATAGCAGGATACAAAATAAACCCACAAAAATCAGTTGCCTTCCTATACACTGATAACGCACAGGAAGAGAGGGAAATAAAGGGAGCAACCCCATTCACAATAACCTCCCAAAAAATAAAATATTTAGGAATTAACCTAACCAAAGATGTAAAAGAACTATTTAATGAGAACTATAAAAAGTTAAAGAAAGAAATTGCAGAAGACACTAGGAAATGGAAAGACCTCCCATGCTCCTGGATAGGCCGACTTAATATAGTAAAGATGGTGATACTTCCAAAACTAATATACAAATTCAATGCAATTCCTATTAAAATCCCAATGACGTACATCACTGAAATACAGAAAACAGTCCAAAAATTTATATGGAACAACAAAAGACCTAGAATAGCCAAAACAATTCTAGGGGATAAAGACAATATGGGAGGGCTATCCATGCCGAACTTCAAACTCTACTACAGAGCTATAATCACAAAGACAGCATGGTACTGGCACAAAAACAGACCCGAAGACCAATGGAACAGAATAGAAGATCCAGATATAAATCCACAGGCCTACAGCCAGCTGATATTCGACAAAGGAGCCAAAGACATACAATGGAAGAAACACAGCCTCTTCAACCGCTGGTGCTGGGAAAACTGGGCAGCCACATGCAGAAAACTAAAAGTGGACCCCAGCCTATCACCATGCACTAACATCAACTCAAAATGGATTAAAGACCTTAACATTAAACCTGAATCTCTGAAACTACTGCAGGACAGAGTAGGAGAGACACTTGAACTAATAGGCACAGGAAGGAACTTCCTGAACAGAGTCCCAGGGTCACAACAAGTTGGAGAGAGACTCGACAAATGGGACTACCTTAAAATAAAAAGCTTCTGCACAGCTAAATCTATCGCAACTAAGCTAGAAAGACAACCAACTAATTGGGAAAAAATATTTACCAGCAATATATCAGACAAGGGGTTAACATCCTGTATATACAGGGAACTCAAGAAACTAATCCCTCCCAAACCTAACAAACCAATTACTAAATGGGCAAGGGAACTAAAGAGGGACTTCTCAAATGAAGAAATAAAAATGGCAAAGAAACACATGAGGAAATGTTCATCATCCCTGGTGGTGAAGGAAATGCAAATAAAGACAACCCTGAGATACCACCTTACCCCAGTCAGAATGTCCCACATCCACAAATCAGCCAACGACAAATGCTGGAGGGGATGTGGAGAAAGAGGAACCCTATTACACTGCTGGTGGGAATGTACACTTATACAACCACTTTGGAAAGCAGTCTGGAGGGTCCTTAGAAAGCTAAAGATTGACCTCCCTTACGACCCAGTCATACCACTTCTAGGCATCTACCCTGAACAACAGGAACCAATATACAAGGACACGTGCACCTCCATGTTTATTGCAGCACTGTTCGCAATAGCTAGGATATGGAAACAACCTAGGTGCCCCACCACAGATGAATGGATCCAAAAATTGTGGTATCTATACACAATGGAATATTATGCAGCCATTAGAAATGACAAAATAATGGCATTTGCAGGGAAATGGATGGAGCTAGAAGGAATCATGTTGAGCGAGGTAAGCCAAGAACGAAGAGACAAACGGTACATGGTCTCCCTCATAAGTGGATGCTAAATCCAAAAGGTTAGGTGATACGACAAAACTAACAGGACTTAAGAAACAAAGAACTCCCGCTCATCTGGTTGAACCACTACTAAATATCCTCATGCTGCTGATCACAAATATGGTATATAACATGTGAACACTATTATATATTACAGACTGTGGTAGACAATTTGCTCCAGGGAAGTTAGAATGAACTTGTGACTTTGAAATTATGTAATCATTTAATCACAATCAAAAAAAAAAAAA
The DNA here is from genome assembly GCF_019054845.1 of Dipodomys spectabilis. Classification (NCBI taxonomy): domain Eukaryota; kingdom Metazoa; phylum Chordata; class Mammalia; order Rodentia; family Heteromyidae; genus Dipodomys; species Dipodomys spectabilis. The sequence continues at coordinate 1,384,340 of NW_024870848.1, forward strand.
AAAAAGAACCTCGGGGAAGGGAGGGAGGGAGGGGATGGTAGGGGGAAAACAATGGAGGGGGTAACAATGTTCAAGAGGAAGTGTACTCATAACCTCACTCATGTAACTGTAACCCTCTGTATAGTAGCTCTACAATAAAAAAAAAAAAAAAAAGTAAAAAAAAAAAAAAAAAAAAAGAAAAAAAAAAAACTCAGCCCTGGCAGGAAGTCTGCGAGACTCTGAGCTGTGCCTCAAAGTGGTAGAGCTCTAGCCTTGAGGAAAAGATCTTAGGACAGTACCTCCAACCTAGGAGTGCAATCCCCGAGGCTGATGACCCTCCCCACAAAAGAAACACCACTCTAAATCATTAGATGTGAACTTGTGCATTTTGTGACATGTATCTGAAAGAATGGTGATACTGATGATAGCACCCTAATTCTAATGACAGTATGTGGGAAACAGCTATGTGAAGAGTTCCTCCTGGGGTGCTGGGTTTTGAGTCCTTTACAGGGTGATAAGTCATTCATGGAGTACTGTGTGCTGAGTCCTTCACAGAGGGCTATGTTCTGAGTCCTTCACGAGTTGTATTCTTTCATCTGGTCCTTATAAGAGCTACACAAGTAAGATGATTTTGAAGATGAGAAAGTTGAGGCTCAGATATGAGATCAGACACTGTCCCCAAGGCAGGGCCAAATTTATGTATATACTGAGCTCTAATGACTTGTCTTCTGCAGACAATTGTTTTGGTTTATTTTTCTCCATCATGAACCTTGAACTCAGAGCCTATTTGCTGACATTCTTCTTGGCCTCATGCTAACATTCTACAATGTGGAGCCAAGGACACCCTTGTAACAAAGTGTCATGGCTTAGGTGTCTTTAGCTGAGGTCTATCATCCTGCCTGCTCAGGAAGCTGAGGATCTCAGTTCAAAATTGTCCCAGATCACAGTCCAAAGACAGTCTGGGCAGGAAATTCCTTGAGATTGTCATCTCCAATAAACCACCAGAAAGCTTGAAGGGGCACTGTAGCTCAAGTGGTATAGTGCTAGACTTGAGCTGAATTGCTCAGAGACGGCAGCCAGTCCCAGATTTCAATTCCTCCAACTTACAAGAAAAGAAAGAAAGAAACCTGAAGTGGAGTTCTGGGATTGTTTCTTAGGGGTAGACTGCTTTACATGTGTGAAACCCTGGGTTTAAACCCTCAGTACCACATGCCTAGAAAAAAAATCCTGAAGTGGCTCTGTGGCTCACGTGGTAGAGTGCTGTCGTTGTACAGGAGAAACTCAGGTACAGTAGTTAGGTCCTCAGTTCAAGCACCAGGACTGGTGTATGTACACACTCACACACACACACACACACACGGAGGCACCATTGCCAATATCATTTCATTAGGTTCAGCTCCCTAATTGTCTGGCAGAAGGACTCTTGAATTAATTGTAGCAGTTTGTTTCAACACTGAAACCTAGTCTAACAAAGACAGGATGAGTGCAGGAACTTAGCCTGCCACAGGAGGTGGCACAAATGAAGGCTTCCGGTCAAAACAGAACATTGGGGAGAGAGAGAGCTTGGAGTACAAAGAAGCATTTTTCTCCTGACCTTCAGAGCCTGCCCACACTTATCTTCACTAGTTGGCCCAGATGAATTGTTTGTTACACAGCTGTACAGGAGTGGGGATTTTTGTCTGCCTATTCCAACAATAAGGCAGACTTCCTCCAGCAGACTGGGGTATAGAGAACCCCTTAGGCTACACTGGGAACAGGGGAGCCCTGGAACATGCACTGGCTTGAAAGCACTCTCTGTGTTATGAAATCATTCTATCCAAATCAAATTTCCTAGCTGGGTGCCTTTCTTCATGGAGACTCTGGATGTTTACTGGTACAAATACATACGTACATATACAGACACATGGAGTTACTGGCTCTTTTTTATGGCAGGTCCTGAGGCTTGAACTGTGAGCCTAGACATTTTACTTGAGCTCCTTTTGCTCAGGAAGTATTTTATTGTGTCTTAAACCATGATTACCCTAGTAAGGGGTGCAGATTTTACACGCACAGATGATCCAGGGATCCTAGGACCTGAATTCCACTCCCAGCATTGGCAAAAATACATCAAACCAAAAAAATGAAAGAGCAAAACACCAGGAAGTTTTACACAACAGTTTTATCTTTGTTTCCTTAGCACTGTGACCCTCCTGGGTCTCAATGACTTGACTTGGAAATTGTATGTGACCTTGCATGGACAAAGGCTGGGGGGCTGTCAGTGAAGCCTGAGTCCAAACCAGACACTTAGGCCTTGAGTTCGATCCTGAAATTGTCACCTACACACGGCTGAATATCATAGGAAAATCATTCCTATCTGCTCAAACATTAATAGAATGTTTGAAATGTACTAATTGAATTACATATTACCTAGTCATTCCAGGATAAGAGTCTATGCAATAAACATAGGTCATTGATTAATTAATACTTTACTAAGTCTTCTACCATGATTAATTAATGGAGGCATAATTTTAGACCAAATAATTGGTAGCAATAGAATATATAAAAATAAGATATAGACATCACACTTTATATAGGGCTATACACTAGAAGCTACAAAAATGTCTATTTGTGTCTCTGTATACATTTATAGATGCTTATACATATGTAAATACACACACATGCACACACACAGACACACTGAGATCTAAACATCTATATGTTTATATATTGGCCATTCCTAGGGCTTGATCTCAGGTCCTCAAATTTTCCAGCCAACTTCACTTGCATCAGACTGCTGTGCTAATATTTACCCATTCATGAAGTGGGCCTGCTAGGCCCTGAGTTCAAGTCACAGACCTGCCAAATCCTTAATTCTGGTGGAAAAGCCAATAGTCCCACTTGTTTACCTTATCTGTGAAAGTCCTGGGTCTCAGGAATGATGTAGAATACATAGACAAATCTATGTCTTATGTAACAAGATGCAAATAATATTATATGTGTAATCATACTAAAATACATAAGAAAAAATAAAAAACCAAATAAAATGAATATACTAACCGCAATATGAAATAAACATGTGTGTGTAAATATAAATCATGTCTTTAAAATGTATACAAATATACCTTTTTGTTTTTTTTTGTTTTAGTTTTTGTTTTTGTTTTTGTTTTGGGGTGGGGGGGAGAGGTCCCGTCGTGGGGCCTGAACTCTCGGCCTGGACTCTGTCCCTCAGCTCTTCAGCTCAAGGCTAGTGCTCTACCACTTGAGCCACAGTGCCCCTTCTGGCTTTTTTGTTGCTTATGTGGTGCTGAGGAATCGAATCCAGGGCCTCAGGCATGCAAGGCAAGCGCTCTACCACTGAGCCACCTTCCCAGCCCACGAATATACCTTTTTGTGTGCTAGGACTTGAATTCAGGCTATAGGAACAGGCCTGACTTTCTTGTCTTCCAGCACGGTGAGGTTCCCCTTCCCACACAGTGGTAGATTTACCCAGACCCTGAGTTGAAATCCCAGGCCTGGCAGAAAAAACGGCATGAATTTCAAGCAAAGGAGCCTCATAATATTTTAAATATTTTTGATATATGTATGTATGTATATTTTTCTTTTTTATTGTGAAAATACTATACAGAGTGGTTATAAGTACATGGGCAAGATAATGAGTATATTTCTTATCAAGTATTTTAGCCTCCTCCTTTTTTTCCCCATCCCATCTTTTCCCATACTCCCACGCCTTACCACCCAAATCTCCTCCACCCCCACCAAAGTTGGAAAGCTCCTTTTCGACATAACTGCTTGTACATCTCATTGTTGCAATAGGTCCTCCTGTATCTCTATTTAAATGATGTGTTTTTTCCCTTCCCCTCCAAAAATTATACCAACATGAAATACAGTGAAAGCAGGGGTTATACCATCGGGGAGGGAGATACAAAGCAAAAAAGAAATCAGTTATAAATGTGTTAGAAACAATCACAGGAAAGAAAAAAAAACATTTGAATACATATCTTAGGGACCATTTACCTAACATCAACTTATCTGAACTTTTCTGCTTGACTCAGACATATACAAGTTATTGCAAATAAGGGAAAGTGTGAGACCTATGTTTCTTTGGTCTGGATTATTTCACTTACTATATTTTTTTTCCAAGTCTTTCTTTTCCTAATAAATGGGGCAATGTCATTCTTTCTGATGGAGGCATAGAATTCCATTGTGTATACATAAACCACATTTTCTTGATTCATTCATCTCCAGAGTGGCATCTGGGTTGGTTCCATATCTTAGCTATGGTAAATAATGCTGCAATAAACATAGTTGTGCTGGTAGTGTGGTCTTGTATGTGAACATTTGGGTAAATGCCCAAAAGTGGGATTGTTGGGTAATAGGGGAGCTCTATGAGGAGTGTTTTGAGGAACCTCCATACTGCTTTCCAAAGTGGTTGAATAAGGTTTCACTCCCACCATCAATGCAATAAGGTTCCCTTCTCTCTACATAGCCTCCAGCATGAGTTGTTATTAGAGTTCTTGATTATAGCCATTCTAACTGGGGTGAGGTGGTATCTCAATGCTGTTTTGATTTGCATTTCTTTTATGGCTAGGAAGGTTGAGCATTTCTTCATGTGTCTATTGGCCATCCTTCTTTCTTCTTCAGAGCAGTTTCTAAGTCTTTAGCCAACTTATTTATTGGGCAGTTGTTTCTTTGAAGATTTGTTGTTGGGGGGTTTAATTTTTTGAGTTCCAGGTATATTTTAGATATGAGACCCTTGTCCATTGTATGGCTAGTGAAGATATTCTCCCAATCCATGGGATTTCTAATGATCTTGCTAGCTATATCATTTGCCATGCAGAAGCTCTGCAATTTCATGCCATCCCGTTTGTCCAAACTTTCTTTAATTTGTTGTGTTTCTGGGTCTCTATTAAGAAAATTTCTGCCTGTGCCAAGGAGACTTAGAGTTTCTACTATTCCATCCTGTAATGTTTTCAAAATGTCTGCTTTGACTCCAAGGTCTTTGAACCATTTGAGTTGATTCTGGTGCAGGTTGATATATAAGGATCTAGCTTTAGTTTTCTACAAGTAACTAATTTTGCCAGTACAATTTACTGAAGAGGCTGTCTGTCTTCCATTCTATTTTTTTAGCTTCCTTATCGAAGATTATATTGCTCTAGGTCTATAGGTTCATTTCTGGGTTTTCAATTCTGGTCCACTGGTCCTGAGGTCTGTTATGGTGCCAGTACCAAGCTGTTGTGCTTATTATGGCTTTGTAGTAGAGTTTGGAATTTGTTATTGATATTCCTCCTTCTGTTAAGGATCGTTTTTGCTATCCGGGGTCTTTTATTGTTCCATATGAATTTTTGGATTGCCTCTTCTATTATCTTGAATAATGAGGTTGGAATATGTATAGGTATCGCATTGAATTTGCAGATACCCTTGGGAAGTATTGCAATTTTCACAATGTTGATCTTTCTAATCCAGGAGCATTGGAGTTTATGCCAATTTCTAAGTTCTGTTTTGAATTCCTTTTTCAAGTTTTTAAAGTTTTCATCATAGAGGCCCTTCACTTCTTTGGTTAAGTTAATTCCTAGGTATTTTATTTTTTGTGGGGCTATTACAAATGGAGTTGCTTTCCTAATTTCACCCACACTTTTCTCATTGTTGGCATACAGAATAGCCATAGATTTTTAGAATTAATTTTATACCGTGCTACTTTGTCAAAGTTTTGAATCTGCTTGAGTAATTTGGGAGTGGAGTCTGTAGGATTCTTTAAATACAAGACCGTGTCATCTGCAAAGAAGGAGAGTTTTACTTCTTCTTTCCCTATTTGGATCCCATTTATTGTACCTTGTCTTATTGCTGTAGCTAGGCATTTTAATATTAGATTGAAGAAAAGTGGAGAGAGAGAGAGGACATCCTTGAATTGTTCCTGAGTTAACAGGGAATGGCTGTAGTTTTCACCATTAAGTATAATGGATATTGTAGGTTTGTCATATAGAGCCTTTATTGTATTGAGGAATGTTCCATGGATTCCTAATTTTTCCAGAACCTTCATCATAAAGGGGTGTTGGATCTTGTCAAATGCTTTTTGTGCATCTATTGAGATAACCATGTGGTACTTATCCTTGCTCCTGTTGATGTGATGAATTATATTAATTGATTTGTGTATATTGAACCAGCTTTGCATCCATGAAATGAGTCCTGTTTGATCATGGTGTGTGATATTTTGAATGAATTGTTGAAGTCAATTGGCCAAAATTTTGTTGAGAAGTTTTGCATCAATGTTCATCAAAGAAATGGATATATTGTTCTCTTTCTTTGATGAGTTCCTGCCTGGTTTTGGGATGAGGGTTATGATGGCTTCATAGAATGAGTTCGGCAGTGAACTTTCTCTTTCAATTTCATTGAATAGTTGGAGGAGTACTGGTGTGAGCTCTGCTTTGAAGGCCTTGTAGAATTCTGCTCTAAAGCCAACTGGTCCTGGGCTTTTCTTAGATGGGAGGTGTCTTATTGCTATTTCTATTTCAATGCTTGATATGGGCCTGTTAAGATGGTTTAACTCATCTTGGTTTAGTTTCTGCATGTCAATATTTGCTAGGAAAAGGTCCATTTCTGCCAAGATCTCAAACTTATTAGCATAATGTTTTGAGAAGTATTCCGTTATTATGTTCTGAATCTTGGTTGTTTCTGTGGTGATGTTTCCATTCTCATAGCGGAGTTTATTTATTTGGGTGTTTTCTCTTCTTTTTCTGATAAGATTTGCTAAGGGTCTGTCAATTTTGTTGATTTTTTCGAAGAACCAACTCTTTGTTTTGTTGACTCTTTCTATGTTTTTTTTTATTCTAATTCATTTAATTCTGATTTAATTTTAATTATTTGTTTCTGTCTACTGGATTTAAGTTTATTTTACTGCAAGGAGGCTCAGATGTCTCATTAAATTGTTGGTTTCAGATCTCTCCAATTTGTTGATGTAAGAACTGAGAGCTATAAACTTGCCTCTGAGTACTGCCTTTGATATTTCACAGAGGAGCTGGTAGTTAGTGTGCTCATTTTTGTTGAATATCATGAACATTTGAATTTCCTTTCTAATCTCCTCCATGACCCACTCGTGATTCAGCAGTATGTTGTTCAGGCTCCTTGTATTGTTACAGGAACCTCTTTGGTGGTTTTTAGTGTTGAGTTCTAATTTTATTCCCTTGTGTTCTGAGATAATGCAATGTATAAATTCAATGTTTCTGAATTTGGACAAGTTTGTTTTGTGGCCTAAAATGTGGTCTATTTGGGAAAATGTTCCATGTGCTGCTGAGAAAACCATGTATTCTGATGCTGCTGGTTGAAATATTTGGTAGGGGTCTGTTAAATATAGTTGAGCTATGTTTTTGTTTAGGTCTGCAGTTTCTTTTTTGAGTTTTTGCCGAGTTGATCTATCTAGTGGGGAGAGTGGTGTGTTAAAGTCCCCAACAATTAATGTCCTTGGGTGTATGTGGGATATGAGGGAAAGTAGTTTTTCTAGGGTAAATTTGGGTGTTCCGTTGTTTGGCAAAAAGATATTTAGATTGTAATTTCCTCCAGAAGGAGATACCCTTAATTAGTGTGTAGTGACCTTCTTTATCTCTTCTCACTAGTTTTAATTTGAAGTCTATTTTTATCTCATATTAGTATTGCAACTCCCACTTGATAATGGGGGCCGTTTGCTTGGTAGATTTTGTTCGAGACTTTCATATTGAAAATGTTTTTGTTTTTATGAGCAAGACGTGAATCCTGAAGGCAGCAGATAGACGGATCTTGCTTTTTAATCAAACTAGACAGTCTATGTTGCTTAATTGGAGAGTTAAGTTCATTAATGTTGAGAGAAAGGACTGAGAGGTATTTGGGATTTCCTGCCATCTTATCCACCTTCTTGGGGGCTGTGGCAACTGAGTGCTTGCTATGCTTCTTGGATTCTCAGTTTGGGTTCAGTTTCCTGGCCTTTATTGTGGTCTTGTTGGTTTTCTATGTGTAGGACATCTTTAAGAATCTTTTGTAGGGCTGGTTTGTGGAGATAAATTGTCTCAATTTTTCTTTGCTATGGAAGGATTTTCTTTGACCTTGGGTTATGAACGAGAATTTAGCTGGGTATAGTATTCTTGGTTGATATTTGTTTGTCATTAAGGCATGGCATACATCATTCCAAGCTCTTTTGCTCTAATTGTCTCTGCTGAGAAATCTGAGGTGATTCTCATTGGTTTCCCTTCATAGGTGATTAATCTTTTCTCCTTGACAGCTTTAAGGATCTTTTCCTCGGTCTGAATTGATCCTGCCAGGATTATACTGTAAGAGTGGGATGTCCTGTTTTGGCCAGGTCTATTCGTATTTCTAAAAGCTTCTTGTATCTTAATAGGCCTATCTTTTTGCATGTTTGTGAAGTTCTCTGCTAGGATCCTGTTAAAAAAATTTCCTATACCTTTAACTTCTGTTTCTAGGTGTTCCTCAACACCCATTATCCTCAGATTAGGCCTTCTGATGGTATCTTCCACATTTTGAATAGATCTATCATATTTCTTGGATTTTTCTTGAATGGTTGTATGTTCTTTCTCTATAATATCTAGGCTGTCTTCAATCCCTGAGATTCGATCTTCTGCATGGTCTAACCTGCTGTCAAGACTTTCTACTTTGTTTTTTTATCTCTTTTCCTTCTAATTGGTCAGCTTTGATGCCTTCAAATTCTTTGTTGGAGCTTTGTTTTAGATCTTGTGTGAACTTCTTTACTACCTTAATTTGTTGTTCAGTGTTTATTCTCAAATCACATAGTTGATTGGTTATGGTTTCCTTGGACTCCCATTCCTTCTGTAGGGTTGGATTCAGCATTCCCTTTGTGGACTCCCTGACTTCTTTCAGCTCTCTGTTTATGGATTCCATGGATGCCTTTAGTGATCTTTTTGTAATCTCATCCTGCTCTCTCAATTCCTGTATCACTCTTTGATTAGCTTCCTTATGGTCACGCAATTCCTGTAGTTCTCTTTGAGTGTTCTCAGCCTCACCACACCATTCCTGACTTTCTCTTTGTCTCTTCTATGCCAGCTCCCACAATTCCTGTCTATCTCTTTGACTGATCTCAGCCTGCTCACACCATTCCTTATTTCTATTTGAGTGTTCTCAAGCTGCTCATACAATTCCTGTATCAATCTTTGAGTAGGTTCTTCATGCTCATGATATTCCTGTATTGACCTTTGGTTTGTCTTCTCTCTCTCCCTATCACGTTCAAACAGAATCTTTGCAGGTTTTCAGCCTTTTCATTTACCATGTTTACCAGTAGTGTTTGTAGAGCTTTTTGGGAACTCTCTTCCGGATTATTCATTTTCTGTTCTGTCCCCTGATTACCATGAGTGGAAAGTGGGATACCTGGACTTTCCATTTTTCTTGTGTTTTTCAGGTTTGTTCTGCCCATTTGGGATGAATGAAACACCAGTTTTGTGCTAGAACACTATCTTAAGGCAAGCATCAACCAAAGTCTGTATTTGCACAGTAAAATCTGCAGATACAATCTAGTTCAACAGATATATCTATTCAGCATAAAACAACTATGTATTAGTGTGCTGCGAACTGCAAAGAAGAATTTGGCAAAGCAGACATTATTAGGTTTAGGGAGATATGTGGGTAAAAATAGGAATAGAGGGATGTTGAAAAGTAGAGGGAGAGTTAACTTGACTAAACCCTAATCTCAATGGGGGAAATAGGTTGGATAGAACAATAGTAGAGAGAGAAAAAAAAGAAAGAGAAAAATAAAAAAGGACAAGAAAAAATAGAAACAAAAATTAAAAATTAAAAAGTGAAACAATTATAAATTATGCAAATCAACTATGTAATATTCAGAGAAGAACAGGAATAGGATAAGAGAAGGGGAGGGATAGAATGAGATGTGAAAAACTTAAAAATAAAAATGCTGAAAATATATAGGTATATAGAATAGAGGAAATGCTGCTATTAATTGAATTTAAGTCTAAGAGGTTTTGAACTGAGTAATAAATTTCTGGATAATTGTGTACAAAATGGGGGATAAGGTCTTATAATCAACTATGGGTATGTCTGAGGATTAGCAGAACAGCAATTAAGTCACACAAAGAAGAACGTAAGAAGAAAAAGTGAAAAGAATGAGAAAGAAAGAAAGAAAGATAGAAAGAAAGAAAGAAAAAAGAAAGAAAGAAAAGGATCAAAAGTCTGTAGAGCTAAACAAAAAATTAAATTAAAAAAAATTACACACACTCATATATCTCTAAAATAAAAAGTATAAGAGGAAGAAAGAAAGAGTTAATTCAAATTTTTTTTAAAGATAAAAATTAAAAATTTTAAAAAGTTTAAAGAAAATTTTATAAAATGTACAAAAAAGTTCTTTGATATTTTTTTGGGAGGATGGATTGATCCTGTATCTCCTTTGTGTCTGTAACTGGTCTCTTATTGGAGTCTCTGGTCTGCTTGTGGTGTTTGATTTTCCAGTGGCTTGGTTGTTTTCTTAAGTCAGTTTGTTTGAGTAGGCAGAAAAATGCTCTGCTTTACCCAGGATTTTGCGATCCTCCTCCCAGGTTAGTTCAATGGGAGGGAAATCGGTTTTGAGTATCACAAAAGCGGGAGATGGCTTTTTCCTCAAGTTTGGAAATACTGTGATGAGGCTAGGTTCTGGGTAGGGTGGAGGCCTTTTAGCAAACAGTTGCTTTTCCCTGAGGGGCTAGCTTCTGAGACACTAGCAGAGCCCAGCCTGGAGCCATTCTCAGGGTTTATGTTTACTGAATGTCAATTGATTGTCAAGGCTACTATAGGGAGGGGCAGCCTCTGGCTCTGTTTACCCAGTGAAGAAAGCCACTCCTGGGGCTGGTGGAGCTTGCTCAGCTGTGCTGGGTGACTTTTTGCTGGGTGGGGCTGAGCCTGACAAGTCAAATAGGTTCCTGTGACCTGCTAAATGACTCTTGTTTTCTTCCAAGGCCTGAGTTGGAGCTAGCTGCTCAGCCAGGCCTTTGTCAGTATCAAAGATGGAGATCTCTGGTATTGGGGTGGGGAGGGGTGGCCTTACCTCCTCTGCTCCCTGAGAAGGAGTGAGGATGTCAGGCTTCTACTCATGCCAGAGTCTTGGTTCTTGGGTCATCTCTGGTCTGTAATCTGCAGGATGAAGATGTCTGCCCCTTGTCAGTTCTTGCTGGTGTTGAGTAGAATCCACTCACCTGCTGCGTATGGCGTCGTTGTCTTGGACTTTATGTGTTGCAGTTATGGCTGCTGCGGCCACCGCTGCCACAGCCATGGCTGCTGACAAGCTCACAGATCTGTTTCCTTGCCTGGATTTTCCATCTCTGGCCTAACTCTCTGTACTGTGATGGCACACTTGGTGTGATTCTCTGGCTTAGGTCTGTTCACTGGAGCACTAAAACTGCTTTCTATGTGTTAGCTTGTTTAGCCTCCAGCTTCTCCTCTGGCATATTGACACAACTCCTGTATGTATTTTTATTTTGTCAACCATGGGGCTTGAACTCAGGTCGTGGCAACTCTGCCTCAGGATTGATAACTCTAGGCTGGGGTGCAGCCACTGGACCCACAGCTGAACCTGGGTTCCTGGGCCCCAGTGGCTGACAAGAAAAAAATAAGTAATGCAAAACAGAAAAAAGCTGGCAATTTGCAGATGGCTGCAAATTTTACACATTTTATCTTTGTTAGGTGACCATCCTGGGTCTGAATGACATGGTTGAAAAATGTTGGTAACCTGGCATTGCTGAAAGCTGGCAGGCTACCTGGGAAGCCATAGGCCTATACAGCAACATAGGTCCTGTGTTTGAAGCCCTGTCCTGACCCCTAAGAGATCCTGAGTCTCGTTCCTATTCATAGGAATACCGATGGAAGATTATGAATAGCAAGGGTGAATTAGTTATTTCTGAATACTGCTATACAATTAGAGTGATTTTAGGAGCCCAATTGATTTTAATGAATATTTTTTGACACATTCAAAGAATACTATTAATTACATGTATGTAATAGGTTCGGGACAGTGGTTGATTTAATTAATACTTCATTAAGGATGAAAACAATAATATTAATTACATGGAGGCATAATAAATGCCCAAGAATTGGTAGGAATGTAGCCTATATAGTTGAATAATATGTAGACATCTCTGGCACTCTATAATGATCTATTTTTTTGTGTGTTTTACCATCTTCATGTCAATGTGTTCGTATTTTGTCAACTCCTAGGGCTCAATCTCAGGTGCTGGAAATGCTAGTCAGCTCATTATGCTCCAGGCTGGCATGCTGACACTTACCCGTTAATGAATTGGGCCTTGTAGACTGTGAGTTCAGATGCCAGCACTCACAAATTTGAATCGTAAAGTAAGAAGCCCATGGTGAGATGTTTTCCTTTTCTGTGAAAGTCCTGAGTGTCAGGTGTGAAGTTTCATACATAGGCAAAACTATATCCTAAGTAATAAATGTAATAAATATTTTATGTGTAATAACAGTCAATAAAGTAAGTGGTAAATAAATGAATATAACAAAAAATAAAATGAGTAACTACACTTAGTGTAGTTACTCAACACACGGGGCTCAATCTCAGGGCCTAGGAACTGCCTGGCAGCTGAATGGGCTAGAGGCTGCTGTGCTGACAGTCACTCATTCATGAACTGAGCCTTCTAGGCCCTGAGTTTAGATCCCAGAACTGCCAAACATGTAATTGTGGAGTGAGAAGCCGAGCATGACACATGTTTTCTTTTTCTTTGAAAGTGCTCAGTGACAGGTAGGATGTATAATTCAGATGCAAAACTATATGCTATGTAATAGGATGTAATAAATGTAAAAAATTTCATAGGTGGAAGAATTGTCATTACAATAAATGAAAAACAGATTGAATTAGTATGGAATCATTCTAGGATAAAATTAGACACAAAAATTATAGGACGTGGATTAAGTTTAATATTTTATTAAGCATTAACAGAATAAAAATTTCATGGAAACATAAATACCTAATAATTGGTAGTAACACACGATGCATAATTTAATAATACATAGGAATTTGTCTCATTCTATAAAATAATTATATGTAGGAATGTATGTACATATGTGATAAACAATAACAGGATATTGAGTAATTTTAATTAATGCTTTATTAATTGTTAACTGGGACACATCATTAAATGGAGACATAATTTAATACCTAATAATTGGTAGTAATACTATCTATAATTTAATAATATGCAGACATTTCTCTTTTTGTGTATATAATATTTATATACAGCAATCTCTATCTATTTATATCTCGTTCACTGCAGGGGCTCAGTCGTTGAATGCTCACCGAGGAAGCACGAAGCACTTGGTTTGATTCCTCAGTGCCACATAAACAGAAAACACAGAAGTTCTGCTGTCTTTCATTCAATTGTGTGCTAGCCTTGAGCACATACGCTTAGGGACAGGGTCAAAGCTCATACTCAAGCCCCAGGACTACCACCAAAATAAGGTAGAATATTCTAACTGCAACTATGGAAGGACAAGAAGGACAGGACTTCAAACACCTTATCACAGGGCAATCTAGGAGTCTGGTGCTGACAGCTGCCACCTAATCTGACTTAGCCAGATGTAAACTGCTGCGACCCAGATCCATGGGTTATCTCCGTCATCCTGGTTACCCTGGCTTATCCCCACATCCTGGGTGCTCAGGGCCTTTAAAACCTGGCAGGAAGTCTGCTAGAATTTTTGAAATATGGCTTGAAGTGGTAGAGCTCTAGCCTTGAGCAAATGTTATTAGAATAGTATCCTCATGTTTTGAGTTCAAGCCCCATGGCTAACCCACCGCCCCCCAAAAAACACCACACTAAACCATTAGATGTGAACTTGTGTGGTTTGTGAAATGTTCCTCAAAGAATGGTGATACTGATAAAAGCACCCTAATTCTAATGAAAGCTTGTGGAATAGAACTAGGTGCTGAGTCCTTTACAGGGTGCAGTTTGTTGCATCCTGCATTGGGTGCTCTGTGCTGAGTCTTTCAAAGGATGCTGTGTGCTGAGTCATGCAAAGAGTGCAATATGCTGTGTCCTTCACAAGGTGCATTCTTTCTTTGGGTCCTTGTAAGATCTCCACAACTGAGATGATTATGCAGACAAGAATATTGAGGCTCATTTATGTCCCCATGGCAGGGACAAAGATATATTACTGAAGACTAGTAAGTTGTCTCCTGCAGACAATTGTTTTGTTTTGTTTTCTCTCAGTCATGAACCTTGAACTCAGGGTCTAGGTGCTGGACCTTACATTTTGGGATTATGACTAGCACTCCACCACGTGGAGACAGGATCCCCTTGTAGCAGAGGCCACAGCCTAAGGGTCTATAGCTGAGGTCTGTCATCCTGCCTTCTCAGGATCTGAGATCTGAGGATCTGGGTACCAAACTATCCCAGACACAAAAGCCTATTATCTCCAATTATCTCCATGAGCCTATTAGTTCCAATTTACCACTAAGAAACCCGAAGTGGAATCTGGGTGCTTGTTGCTCATGTCTGTCATCCTAGCTACCCAGGAGTATGAGATCTGAGGATCATGGTTCAAAGCTACCCTGGGCAGGAAAGTCCTTGAGACACTTAGCTCTGATGGACCCCCAAAAAAGCTGAAGTGGTGTTTGGCTCAAGTGGTAGAGCGCAAGACTTGAGCAGAAGAGCTCAAGGACAGTACCCAAGCCCAGATTTCAAGTCCTACAACAATAAAGAAAAGACAGAAACAAACTAACAAACCTGAAGTAGAGGGCTGGGAATGTGTAGAGTGCTTTGCATATATGAAACTCTGGGTTTGATTTCTCAGGACCATATCACTAAAAAGAAGCTTGAAAAGTGTCTCTGGGTCTCAAGTGGGAGAGGGGTATCCTTATACAAGAGAAAATAGGCACAGTGCTCAGGCTTCTACACTGAGCTCATGGTCAGCACCCCATCCCTGCTTTCAACCTCAAAACCTAGCCAGACAGGGCCCAACTAGGAGAGGTCAAATGTTTCAAAACCTGAGGAGCTTCACCAGCCCTAGATGAAAGGAAGCTTTGTGATATCAGATATGTGCTTGGATTTCCCAAGCTTCCAAAAACCTAGGAGAGATATCATAGACCCATCATCGTCCTCAATGAAACATTTCATGAGTTTCAGTGCCCTAGTTGTCTGCCAGAAGGACTCCTGAATTATATTGAGTACTGTATCTGAACACCAGAATATAGTCTCACAATGGCAGGATAAGTGCACAGGACTTGGCCAGCCACGGGAGGTGGCAAAAATGAAGGCTTCCTGTCAAACCAGAATACTGGGGAAAGAAATAGATTGGGCTAAAAATAGACCTTTTCTCCTGACCTTCAGAGCCCACCCACACTCATTCTCACAATCTGACACAGATGGAGTTGTTTGTTACATAGCTGTACAGAAGTGAGGCCTTTTGTCTGCCTGTCCAGACAATGAGAGAGACTTCTTCCAGCAGGCCTGGGATGCAGAGAAACCCTCAGGCTATACTGGGAACAGTGAGGGGAGCCGCAGAACATGCACTATCATGAAATCAGTCTCTGTTATGAAATCATTTTATTGGATACAAATTTTTTAGCTTGGCACCATTCATCACACCTACTCTGGAGCTTCACCTATAGGAATACATACATAAATACCCAAAGACATTGAGGTACTGGCTCTTTTTGAGGGGGCAGATCCTGATGTTGAACTATGAGCCTAGGCATTGTTCCTAAGATCCTTTTGCTCAAGGGTAGTGCATTAACCTTGAATCAAAACCCCACTTCTGGGTTTTTCTGTGATCTCTTAGAAATAACAGTGTCATAGACTTTCCTATGCTGGCTGGATTCAAACTCAGATTCTCTACATCACAGCCACCTGAGGAGCTGGGATTACAATGAGAAGCCACTGGCACTTTCTTTTTTTTCTTCTTCATTTTTTAATCTAGAATATCTGACTTCTTAACAGGGTAATACCAGTGTTATGAATTTATAAGTTAACTACCCAATGTTCTTTATAGCTCCTTTCTCTGAGAAGGAATTTCTCTCCTCATCTTACCATCTGTTCATAGGTTTGAAACCAAAAGTGAGAAATGAGTGTCACAGGATTTGGGAGCAGGACATGCCAGCTCTGTCAGTTAGCATTGAGCTACAGCAATTTACTGTCTCAAGATGAAAGGACCAAAAGCTAGAGCGATCCTTATACTGTCTGCATTGCTTCTTTTGCCATAAAATGATCTAATAATTATGAGTATTGTGTGTCTCTAACCTTAAGTATCTAGAATACACTAGAAGCATCTTCATGCATCACTTTTCTCTAGTGCCTCTCGAGATTTAGACTACAGGTTTGTGTGGAAGGACTCCTTGGTGAATCCCTGAGGAAAGTCTCTTGAAACCTCTTTGGGAGATCACCCTTCAAAGTCAGCCTGAGCAGGAAGTCTATGAGACTCTTAACTCCAATAAACCACCAGAAAACCAGAAGTGGAGCAGTGGCCCAGAAGGTAGAGATCGAGCTTTGAGAGAGAAAGCTGAGCAGGAGGAACAGGCTAGACCAGGCAGGAAAGCCTAGCATGCACTTATATCCAATTAACGACCAGATGGCTGGAAGTGGAGCTGTGGCGGTGGTAAAGCCTCAGCCTTGGGAAAAACAGCTGAGGAACTCATCGGGCCCTGAGTTTAAGCCGAGGGATAGCCTCAAAAAATTTTTCAAAAAGAGAAAGCCACATTTATGTATCAGTGCCCTACCTACTTATGTGTGTATATTACCTGCCTGATTGCAAACACACTGTATGCAATACTTCTTCTTTTATTTAGTTATTTATTTATTTTTCAGATATGATCCTTACGCATCCTGCATCATTCTCTTCATTTCAGGCCCATTGCTTTCTCTTCCAGGTTTCCAGGCCTGTGTCCTTACATGATGCACACTGAAGCTCTCAGCAGTCTTTGTTTACATTTTATTATGAGGACAATGCAGGAACAGTCACAATTCAGGCAGGGCAACAGAAGATAGGGTTTCTTAGAAGTAACCAGTCTTCAGAAAATTAAACTTGGGGACATAAAATGGAAGCAAACATATGTAAAAACTACCATTAAGAAAAATATGAGGGGGCTGGGAATGTGGATTAGTGAGAGAGTGCTTGCCTAGCATGCAAGAAGCCCTGGGTATGATTCCTTGGTAGCACATACACAGAAAAGGCCAGAATTGGTGTTGTGGCTCAAGTAGTAGAGGCTACAGACAGTGCCCAGGCCTTAAGTTCAACCCAAGACCTGGCAAAGAGATACCTAGATAGGTAGGTAGGTAGGTAGGTAGGTAGATAGACAGACAGACAGACAGACAGACAGACTGACAGATAGATACATAGATACATAGAAAGAAAGAAAGAAAGAAAGAAAGAAAGAAAGAAAGAAAGAAAGAAAGAAAGAAAGAAAGAAAGAAAGAAAGAAAGAAAGAAAGAAAGAAAGAAAGAAAGAAAGATGATAGATTAATCTGGTCTTGGACGTCAAGAGGAATGAAGGGAACACTCCCTAGTCATGAGGCCTTCTGCAGTGTGCCTTCACATAACCACAGAGTAGGAAGACTGTCTCTTTCCCACTTCTCAGGCAACCAAGAGCCCCAGAGCCAAGAGGGCAGAGCTAGGTTCTATCTCATGTGCTTGGAGACAAAATAGAAACAGTCCTGCCTCTAGTTAGTCTGGGGATTTGCATTAATTATGTGGAGAATGAAGGAAGGAGAATGGACTGGCAGAGGTAAAAGGGTCTTCAAATCTGATAGATGGAGAGTCAAAAACCCACTCCCTAAGACCAGAGTACAGCGTTTTTCTACTCTGTTCCTCCCCTCTCCCCCAATAAACTGGCTCTCTATTGGTAACTTAAGGGTAATCTGAGGCTCCCTTCACTTGAGGGAGGAAGGTTAATTAGTCATTGTTTGAAGAGGCTGAGTAAAGCCTGACCCTGGTGCAACTTTAACAAATGTTACAGGTTTTCCCCCATTGCTGGCTCTGCCTGGAATAAATGAAGTGGTTTTGCAGCTCACTTCCCTGTTGAGTGTATACATTCTGCCTCCTAATCCTGTAGGCCTGGTCTCTGCACCTAGCCTGGCTTTTGAAACTGTTTTCTGTCCTTCAATTACAGAGTTACACTGGAGTTCTTCCTGCTACCAGGGCTAGGGCTTGGATCCTGAGAACTTCATTTGAATCCAGGATAGGTTAATAATGTTACTTTCCTTCTTCTATAGCTTGAGAAGTCTAAGAACATTTAATGTGCAAGTAACTTCTCATCACCAAGGGAAATACAGGAAGCTCTTGAACACCTGACTTTTCAGTAGTGGAAGTCATTTTGTCATAGATTTCCTGCCCTGGCTGGCTTCACCCTGTGATCCTGAGACCTCAGCCTCCTGAGCTAGGGTGATGGGCATGAGCTACTTGTGCTCTGCTAGGTTCAGAACTGTAGTGACATTGGCAATACAAGTCAACAGCTTATCACAAAGGGCTTGTGGAGCATATTAAGCCTTTCAACCTTGGACCTTTAAGAACCCTGTAGGACACAATATTACAATGCTACACTCTGAGATGATGGGCATATGTATGTCCTACACTTGAACCTTGAGCTCTGACTCCAATTCTGGTGTACATCAGTGTTCATCTTCCATAGAATGTTCTCATAATTAGCAAATAGGAAAAGTATGTTAATTAACCCTCACTTTTTTCCAGTTGTGTGTCTCGAACTCTAGCCTGGGCACTGACACTGAGCCTTTCAGCTCAAGGAGAACACACTACCACTTAATCCACAATGCCAGATGGGGTCTTTTGGTGGTTCACTGGAGATAAGAATCTAACAGGCTTTCCTTGCTTAAGCTGTGTTTGGACTGTGGTCGTCAGCACTCAGCCTCCCAAGAAGCTACGGTTCCACTAATGAGCCACTGGCATCTGGCCTATTGTTTTTGACAGTCCTGTGGCTTGATTTTAGGGCCTGGGTACTGTCTCTAAGCTTCTTTTTCTCAAGCCTAGCCACTTGAACTACTCCACAGCTTCTGGCTTTTTCTGAGTATGTGGCACTGAGGATTTAAACGCTGGCATTCATGCATGCTGAGCAAGCACTTTACCACTAAGCCACATTTCTCGCCCCACCCTCACGATTTTATCCCTCACTTGCCTATCCTCAAGAAAACGCTTCTGAGTATAAATC
This sequence comes from Dipodomys spectabilis, assembly GCF_019054845.1. NCBI lineage: Eukaryota > Metazoa > Chordata > Mammalia > Rodentia > Heteromyidae > Dipodomys > Dipodomys spectabilis. The sequence goes on from NW_024870848.1 coordinate 1,403,439, forward strand.
ATCTAAAGAAAACCTGAAAGGAAAGTTCCAAAGATAAATAAGAAAAAGCTCATGATTTTGAGAGAGTCTAATCATGTGAAGACTGTGACAAATGCTTCCATTTAATTATGTTTTATGTTTCAATACTTAATAAACTATTAATGAAAATGAGTCAATGTCCTAAATTAGTGGGTTTAATTTTATAATAGATGTGCAAAATGTAATAAATATTATGTGTATAAAAATACTAAATACAGTAATCAAGAAATAAATGAATCAAAGAAAAATAAAATACAAAATCATTTTTTGGAAGGGTCCAGTTGTGGGGCCTGAACTCTGGGCCTGGGTGCTGTCCCTCAGCTCTTCAGTTCAAGGCTAGCACTCTACCATTTGAGGAACAGCGACAGTTCCTGATTTTTTCTTTTTGCTTATGTGGTGCTGAGGAATTGACCCCAGGGTCTCATGCATGCAAGGCAAGATCTCTACCACTGATCCACCTTCATCATAATATGAAATTAACATACATATGTAAGTATATAGATAATATATTACACATGTATTGAAATATTTTTTCCATTGCAGGGCCTTCATTCAGGCCCTGGGAACTCTAGCCTGAATTTCTTTCTTCATGAGCTTCGCCTTCACCCATGATGCAAAATAGTTACCTGGACGGTGAGCTCAAATCCTAGCAATGGCAGAAATACTGGCCCCAGTTCCAAGACACTGACATAATTTTTTACTGGAAGCAGTTATGTTTATTTAGTTCCATATTGAACATTTTAAAAAATGTAGAATTTTGTACAGCTATTCACTCAGAAATCCTTCCCTTACCTACAAAGTGGTTCTCTGAGAACTACATTGTTTGTCTTTGTTCGTTTTTTATTGTAAACATATTGTACAGAGGAGTTAAGTTTACAGGAGCAAGGTAATGAGTGCATTTCTTATTGAGCATTGTTACTGCCTCCTTTTGTTTCCCCCTACCATCCCTTCACTCCCATCTCCACAACTACCTCCTCCTGCTTAGGTCAGTGACTTAGTTTTCCATTTTTGGATGGCACAAGGTGTGAACTCAAGTAGTAGCAACTCTTCCCTCACATTGTTTCAGATTTACCAAGACCCTGAGTTCAAATCCCAGGCTAGGAAAGAAAATTAGCAGAAATTCCAAACTAAGGAGTTTATTTTTAAAATATTTAGTTAAATAATTATTTTTCTTTGTTCTTTTTCTTTTCTTTTCTTTCTTTTTTTTTTTTTTTGGCCAACCATGGGGCTTGTACTCAGGTCATGGAAACTCTGCCTCAGCTTGGAAATCCCTAGGCTCGGGTGCAGCCTCTGGCCCCATAGCTGATCCTAAGATCCTAGGCCCATGGGGCTTTCTGGAAGAAAAAAAAAACTGGAAATCAGAAAAAGTTGCGAGCTTCAGGGGGCTGGGATTGTATTATTTTTTTCTTTGCACCATCCTGGGTCTGAATGACATGGCTACAAATTAGATCTGACTTGCCATTGCTGATGGCTTGTTGGCTATCAGTGAAGCCATAGGCCAACCTCTGAACATAGGCCTTGGGTTCAAATCCCAGTCCTGACACCAATGGCAGAAGATCACAAGAGACTCATTCCTATGTATAGGAGTACTGACTGAATGAGTAGTTTATGCATACGTCTAGTCTAAAATTGGATGCAGTAGATCTAGAATGTTGATTGATCTTAACTTATAATTTTATAAGCATGAAAAGAATAATATTCCTTCAATGGTGGCATAATAAATGCCTAAGAGTTGGTAGGAACGTAGTAGGTGTCATTGAATCATAGATAGATGGCTCTGGCACTCTTTACCAATATATATTTATTTGTATACCACAGTCTGTCTATCCATGTATCACTGTTCTGGCCTAACCTGGGGTTCGATCTCAGTGCCTGGGATCCACCTGACAGCTTCATTGGGTAGAGGTTGCTGTGATCACACTCACTTATCCATGAATTGGGCCTGCTAGGCACTGAGTTCATATCCTAGCACTGCCAGGCATGATGGAGAACACAGCTAAAATCTAGATGCTATGTGATAGGATGTAAGCAGTGTAATATATGGTATAGGTGTCATCAGAGTCAATAAAATAAATGGTAAATAAATGAATAAAACAAGAAATAAAATAAATAACCACACCAAACACAATATGGACTGAACATCTGTACGGAAATATAAATCCTATCTTTAAAATGTACATAAGGATTATCTTTTCCAGGTCTTAGGCTTGAATTCAGTCCCCCTAGGAGGAGAGAATGGCGGGAGATCTTGAGATACTCGTTTCTGGACCTAGGAAGAGTCATGGAATGCGATCGATCTCATCCTTGAATGAGTAGTGCATGCATGATGTGAGTAGGAAATGATAGTCAAGACTCATGAGGTACCGATTATTTGTAAAGAAGAGTTGATGAAGCGTGACAATAAACATCACAGTCATGAAATGGAGGCATCAGGAAAGATCCAAGAATAGGTAGTCACACAGATTGGATTCCATCACAGATCACCATCTCTCCTACTCTATACAAATATGTACTTATTTGCATACTTCCTTCAGCTTATGAATGGATGATTATTGTGCTCCCAACTCTCCCCTCAGGGGGGCTCAATCTCAGGTCCTGGGAATGGCTGAGCTCTTTCGTGGCTCACAGGCTAGTGTGCTCATGTGGACCAATTCTCCAATTGGGCCTGCTAGCCTCCGAGTTCAGATCCCAGCCCTGCCAAAAGATTCATTTTGATGTCAGAAGCCAATCATTGCACCTGTTTTCCTTTCCTTTGCAAGTACTGGATCTCAGCTAAGATGAAGAATGCACGAGCCACCCTGTGGCCAGGGGAATAAGTTGCTATCCATGTCAACCCAGTTATACCTGTCATCATATACTCAAGAAAATACACAGTACATCCATGAAGAGCATACAAAATAAAGAGAATAACTACACTCAATGCACGATGCAGTCCACACACAGATGTGAATATACATCCCATGTTTCAATGATGCATTGAGGACTATTTTGGCCCCCCTGGGGCTTAATCTCACTTCCTGGGAACGGCCTAGATCCTTAGTCACTCACAGTCTCGTGTGATCATGTGGAGCCATTGGGCAGTTGGGCCTCCTAGGTTCTGAGTTCAAATCCCAGCATTGCCAAAAATTCACCTTGATGTGAGAAGACAGTCATTGTGCCTGTTTTCCTGTGCTGTTCAAGTTCTGGGTCTCAGCTAGGTTGAAGAATGTATAGGCAACCTTATACTCATGGGAATAGGTTGTCATCCAGTTAAACAGAGTTATAGCTGTAATCCTATACTCAAGAAAATACACAATACATCAATGAATAAGACAGAAAATAAAGAGAATGACTACACCGAACACAAGATGTCGCCCACCCATGTTTGGAAATATAGATCCTCTGTTTAATTATGAATTCATGACTACATTTGCCCCAACCAGGGCTCCATCTCAAGATCCAGGAATGGCCTAACTCCTTAGTGGCTCACAGGCTGGTGTGCTCACCATGACCCATATACCAATTGGGCCTGCGAGGCCTTGAGTTCAAATTCCAGCACTACCAAAAGATTTATTTTGATGTGAGAGGCCTATGGTTGCACATGTTTTCCTGTCTTGTGAATGTCCTAGGTCTTATTGAGACTGGAGAATGCTTTACAGGCAACACTATAGCCATGGGAATAGGTTGTCATGCATGTCAGCACAGTTATATCTGTCACCATAACAATAAAATACACAATACATCCATGAAAGAGACACAAAATAAAAAGAATACACTGAACTTAAGATGCATACCACACCTGTAGGTAAAGATAGATCCTATGTTTACAAAAGGTGTGCTTGCTCTTTTGTCCAGTGCTGGGGCTTCAAATCAAGCCCTGGGCCAGGCCTGACATTCTAATCTTCAAGGATGGTGACTTTCCCTTTCCCCCACAGTGCAACAGAGCTACCCAGACCTGAGTTCAAATCCTAGCACTGACAAAAGATTCATCCTGATGTCAGAAGCCAGTTGTTGCACATGTTTTCCTCTCCTGTGAATGTCCTGTATCTCAACTAGGATGAAGAATGCATAGGCAACCCTATAACCATGGGAACAGGTTGTTATCCATGTCAGCACAGCTATATCTGTAACCATTCTGAATAACATATATAATATTTCCATGAATTAGAGACAAAATAAGAAGAAATGCACCGAACACACGATGATGTCCACACATGTATGTCAATATATATCTTATGTTTAAATTATGAATTTATGACTATAGTGACCCCCCCTGGGAATCAATGTCAGATCCTGGGAATGGACTAGCTCCTACATTGCTCACAGGTTGGTGTGTGCACCTTGATTTATTGGCCAATTGGTCCTGCTAGGCCCTGAGTTCACATCCCAGCACTAAAAAGTGGATCCTGGAGTAAGAAGCCAAGTGTGAAACTTGTTTTCCTTTTCCCTGAGAATCCTGGGTGTCAGTCATGATGGAGAACATTTCTACAAATATAGATGCTCTGTGATAGGATATCATCAACGTTATAAACAGAATCGGTTTCATCATAGTAAAATCAACAGTAAATAAATGAATAAAACAAAAAATACAAGGAACAACCACACCAAACATGTATGGCCTGAACATCTATAGGTAAGTTCAAATCCTATCTTTACAATGTATTTAAATAGTATGTTTTCCAGGGCTGGGGCTTGAATTCAGGACTAGTGAACAGGTCTGTATTTCTTATCTTCAAGTACGGTGAGCTTCCCCTTCATCCACATTGTTGGAGATTTACCCAAATCCTGAGTTCAAATCCAAAGCTTGGAAGAATAAACAGTATGAATTGCAAGCCAGGGAGCTATTTTTTTTTCTCAGCATGGAGCTTGAACTCAGGTCATTGCATCTCTGCCGCAGCTTTGATTACCCTAGGCTGCGGTGCAGCCACTGGACCTACAGCTGCTCCTGGGATCCTATATCCCCAGGCCTTGCAGGGAAAGCAATGCACAGATAAAAAAGCCCTTTTTACATTTTCTTCCTTTGCATGGAGACCCTCCTGTGTCTGAATGACTCTATTGCAAAGGGTACTTCACCTTGCATTGCTGAAGGCTGGCAGACTATCAGGGAAGCCATAGGCCCACCTGGCAACATAGGCCCTTATTTTGAATCTACTTCCTGACACCAACAAATGGCAGGAGACAATAAGAAACTGGTTCCCAACCATAGGAATACCAAGGTCATGGGTGAATGAACTAATGGTGAATGAAGCTCCTATGTAATTAGACAGCATCATTTCAGAAGGCTGATTGATTTTATTATTTATGAACCATTAAAAGAATATTATTACTTTCAGGAATGAAATAATTTCAGGACACTGATTGATTTCATTAATTAAGGATTTAAACAATAACATTAATTACATAGACACATAATAAATACCCAGGAATTGGTAGGAATGTAGTCTATATAACTAAATAATGTATAAACATCTCTGGCACTCTATAAAGATATATATTTATTAGCGTACTGCCATATGCATGTCAATCTGTTCTTATTTTGTTAACCCCTGTGGCTCAATTTCATCTCCTGGGAACAGCCTGTCAGCTCAGTTTGCCCCAGGATGGCATGTTGACATTCATCCATTCATGAATTTGAGCTTATAGGCCATGAGTTCAGATGCCAGCATTCCCAAACAATGAATCTTAGAGTAAGAAGCTGATGGTGACACGTTTTACTTTTCTGTGAATGTCCTGGGTGTCAGGTATGAAGTGAAATACATATGCAGACCTACATCCTATGTAATCAATGTAGTCAATGCTCTATGTGCCATAATAGTCAATAAAATAAAAAGTCAATACATAAATACAACAAAAAATAAAATAACTACAGTGAATGCAATATGGAGTCATCATTTGTATATAAATATAAATCATATATGTAAATTGTACATGAATAGGATGTTTTCTAGTGGTGGGGATCGATTTCAGGCCTAAGGAACAGACTTGAATTTATTGACTTTAAGGAGGCAAGATTTCCTTTCCCACACAGTGCAACACAGTTACCCAAACCATGAGTTCAAATCCCAGTCCTGGCAGAAAAAAGGACACCTTTATAGTATCTGAGGCCCAATTCTTAGGTATTTCATTATGCCTCCATTTTATGAATGTGATTGTATAAATGATTAATAAAGTATCAACTAAAGTGGATCAGTGTCCTAAACTATAATTGTGTATAATTTTATCCTAGAATCATTCAAGAATTGCCCATTCAATCATGACATACATCACATTCCATTGGTAATCATATAGATAGGAATGAGTTTCTTAGGATCTCCTGCCATTTGAACATGGCAGGACCAGGATTCAAACTGTGGGCACCAGATCCCACCACTTCAGTCCAAGGATAGGGAACTCACAGGTCTGTGCAAGAACATCAGCAAGACCAATGATTAGGGAGGCACCAATGGCTCTCAACAGTTCTCCTTGATACTTACAAGGTTGTGATGGGAGGATCATGGTCAAAGTCACCCTAGGCAGGTAAGTCCTTGAGACCCCTGTCTAATTTCAGTGCCAACAATGCCAGAGGCCCTGTGGCTCTAGTGTGGAGTGCCAGTCTTGAGCAAAGGCAGGTCACAGACTGTGCCCAGATCCTGAGTTCAAGGTCCGGGACTGGAAACAAACAGACATACACAACAATCTGTGCAGCCATCCAGCTAAAGCAGGTTACCCTCTTGTCCCCAACTGAATTGGACAGAGTTCTCTGGGAAAAGGACTGGGGGAGCTGCTGTCATCTTGACTCCTCCCATGCTGCTTGCATCAGAGGATTCCGTCCACACCCCCATTCTTACATGGTTCTTTCTGACCAATGGGATACAAGAATGTTGAGGAAATAAGAGTTGGCTGAGTGGTGGGCAAGAGGGTCGAGGCGACTTCTGAGTATATTAGGAAATTGATGCACCTGACCCCTCCCTGAACCCTACACCCCTTCCCGCGGTGCCGGGTTTTAAACCACAGGCAATTGCACGCTGCCAGCCGGCCTAAGGCCCTGACCTGGTCCCTGCCCCTGGCCCTCTGCTCTGAGCCCATGTGTCTGCAATGCAACCATCATCGCAGTTCACCCTACGTGGAGCAGCCGCCAACAGCTTCTCCCAGCAGCACAGGTGAGTGGCCGCCTCAACACCACTCCCACCCAGGATCAAACACCCCTCTGGGGACACAATGACCCCCTTCTTGTTTCCTCTCCCTGGCTCTGAGGAGCCACATTGGGCATTTCTGAGATAGAGACTCAATATATGCTCAGGCTGGGCTAGATTGTGGTCCTCCTATCTGTGACAAGTATGCCCACTAGGCCTAGTCCTCTGTAGTTGGGATGTAGACATGCCACTCCATGGTCAGTCATAAGTTTAGATAGATTATCCCAAAATCTTAGTCCACAGCAGCTGATTCTTGACAGGTAAGTTTGGATAGATCCTCAACCATCTCCTCACAGGACAGTCATGAGGAAACAAGAGATGTATATAGAGGGCTCTCTGGAACATGGCTAGGCACAGAGGGAATGGCCTACAGATAAGGTTCTTGGCAATTCTGTGAGCATATAATAGGAAGATACCCGGAAAGTGCTCAGGTGAGGCCTGTTATTAATCATGCAACAACTGTGGGATTATGAGACAAAACATGGCTCTGTTTCATCATTACCCTATCCCAATGAGGAAGGGAATCCTTCACTGTGTTGAGTATTGCAGCTAGGGAAACCGAGGCACAGAGAAGCCAGGTGACATACTTTTGAATTCAAGTTCACAGGAAGCTTGGCATGACTTCTCTACCATCCTCCCTAGGACAATGGGTGCTATTCAGTCCACTTCCTGTGGTGGAAAGTCCACTTCTTGTCAGTCCACTTCTTGAACTCTAGGCCTGGGCGCTGTTCTCAAGCTCCTCAGCACAAAGCTAGCACTCTACCAGTTGAGCCCAAAGCACCACATCCAGTTTTCTGGTGGTTCTTTGGAGATAAGAGTCTCACAGACATTCCTGCCCGGGCTGGCTATGAACCACGATCCTCATATCTCAGCCTCCTTTATAGTTAAGATTAGAGTTCTGAGCCACCGGCAGCCGGCTTAAGTGTAATTCTGACTTTCTCTCTCTCTCACAGGAACTGGTTGAATGGGTGCTGGAAGAGGTGGCCCAGCGTCTCCATGTGGCTGGAACCCAACGTGGCCCTCTCATTCAGGAGTTAGGCTGTGTGTCAGGAGCTGTCTCGCTCAGCCTGTTGAAACAATTCCATGAGGTAAGCCCCTCTGTGCCCTGGCTAGACTGTGACAATTATTCATTGTCCATCCAGTCTTACTGGACTTATTTTATTGTATTTTTGTCTACATCATTTTCTAGTACTTGGCCAAAATTATGATACATAATTATGGAATGAAAATGTAATGCCATTCTAAGAAAATCATTTAGGGCTCTGGTGGCTTTATGGTATGGTGATTTTCTAGCATGCCTGAAACCCTAGGTTCAATTTTTCAGTAACACATAAACAGAAAAACACTGGAAGTGGTGCTGTGCTTCAAGTGGTAGAGTGCTAGCCTCGAGAAAAGAGAAAAAAAAATAAAAAATCTCAGGAATAATTCCCTAGCCCTGAATTTAAGCCCTGTATTGGCAAAAAACAAACAAACAAATTTAGTTAGTAAATGCAAAATAAAGAACCCATACTTGGAATATATTATTGCTCCTTGCATATTGACAACTGACAATAGTCCTTAATTCATGTACTTTATTTATATTAGGATACTGTGTTGAAAAAAAATGTTTTGTTCATTAGGTCACAGCAATTAATGCCAGGAATGTGTTTGGATGTCAGGTGAAGTTTAATTCTGGAAATTCAAAGATTCCAGGATTTTGTGTGGTCTGTGCTAATCAGAAAGGAAAAGGTAATCTAAGTGAGATTTGGAGATCTTTGTGGCCAGTCATGGCACCAAAAATTCAGATGCTAATTAACATTTGTGACAGAAGAGAAGGAATAACTCCAGATGGAAGGAATAAATAATAGTAAATAAGGTATACCAGAAACTGGTCTAGAGAACCATTTTTGGTTATTGAAGAACTAGTTATCAACTAGGCTTATTCCTCATTGCCTTTAGCACTCGAAATCTCTTAGGCTAGTTCTTAATATCTGTGTGATAAATGCATTTCATTCTATGCTGTTCTTTCATACTTGATCATCTCCTTTGCTTTCTAAAAATCTCAGTATTTCTCTATTTTTCTATGAACATTTTCTGTTACTAAATACACCTATACAGATGGCAAAGGATGCTAATGTAAAGGTCCCATAGCTCATGAGTCATTAATGTAACAACATGGAAAAGGAGGACATATTTATTATTACCTCAATTTTTCTGAAAAGCTGCAATGTCATCATTTGGTTAAATTTTCCATTTTTTGTTTACATGGTATCATTCAGTGCAGCTAAATGCAATTATGAGCTGGGTGCTGGTGGTTCATGACTGTAATCCTACCTACTCAGGAGGCTGAGACCAGAGGATTGTGGTTCAAAGCCAGCTTGCTCAGAAAAGTCCATGTGACACTTATCTTCAATTAACCACCAGAAACCTGGAAGTGGTGCTATAACTAAAGTGGTAGAGCACTCAACTTGAGCTGAAGAGCTAAGGGACAACATCCAGGATCAGAGTTCAAGCCCCACGACCAACAAAAAAGTGAAATATGACTTTAAGTTTCCCCAAAAAGAAAGACAAGATCAATAATCTTCCCAAGCTGAAAAAATAATTCCAAAAGGATTGAGTGCACCTACTTTTGCTGAGTTAAGTTATAGCTTTTTGCTGGGCATATACTCTTCTTTTAAATATTGTCAAATATTAGCTTTATAATAAACTTCATCTAATATTTCTCTTTTCAAAAGAGAAGTCCATACAGTTGATGTCACTTGGGTTTCTTACTATCTTGGTTCAAAGCCAACCCAGGCAGGACAGTCTGTAAAATTCTTATCTCTAATTAAACACCAAAAAACCAGGAGTGGAGTACTAGTTCAAGCAGTAGAGTACTAGCTTTGGGGGCAGGTTGGCACACGTTGTTCTGGCACAGGGTCCAGCCTCTGGGTTCCAGCCCCAGAACCAGCACACATTAAGCAAACAAGCAAACAACAAAAAAACCAGGTATTTCTTTGGGAGACTCCTTAAAGGAGTACTGGTCTGAGAAGATGATCCTTTTGCTGATCATACTCACTGGATTCTGATTGTTTGGAATCCTTATTACTCTGGAGATCTCAGGGCCAGACTAAAGGAATTGATAACTGACTCCTGCAACAAGAGAATCATCTCAGGGGTGAAATATCCATCCATAAGACACTTTAAAACCTCCATGTCTTTGTTTCTTTGCAATAGAACATTTTTAAAACAATGTTATTTCCTTTTGCTCTATGGCACTTTATTTCTTTTGTAATACTCTCAACTTGAAGTTTACAGAACAGTTTTATATGAGTAAAGAACACACTTGAAAAAGTCAGGGACAGTTTCCATCAAGCCTTGGGATTCTTTTCTTGTATAGTGAAAAGGAAAGCTCAAGTTGACTGGAACTTTGCCATTCCTCTATGCTCCATTCTTCTCCTGGGATCAGTTTCCACATCCAGTAACAGTTACTTCCAGTAGCAAGCAATGGTTCTGCTTGAGGTATAATGAATGTTTTCTGGCTACACTGAAATAACACAAGGACACTTTTGGACCTGAGGTAACAAGTGTTTCAGAGACTATTTAATAAAGAGAAAATATGAAATTTATATTGCTTGTAAATACATTATCCATGAGTACATTGAGTTCAAACTTTGTAAGTTCTCTGTGAATTAAGGTAAATTTTAAATGGGAAGAAGGTTCTCAGATCATTCTTTTTGTGAGGGTATGTGTTGCACATTATTTCCAAAGTGTACATGAATTAACAGTAAGACAAACAATAGTAATAAAAGGGGAAAGAGAAGTTCTGTGTTTAAGTATAAGGCTTCAATGTACAATAGAAGACTCTACAAATAAAATGACATTGATACAATAAAGCCAAGTCCAGTATGTAGATTTATGGGAGTGATATAGAGAAAACATTACTCCTAAGTGGAACACGAAGTATGAGGCCATTCTTTTTCTAAATCACGCTTGCTAATCACACAACTTTATAGAAAGTAGAATGGAAGAATAATTCTGGTTCCAATGCAAGTCAGGTATAAGAGCATGGACTTAACTGGATAAAAAGTCCATCTTGAGAGAGCAAGGATTATACTAGAAATGAACTGTTGGCTAAGGTGTTATTTCTTTTTCTTTTTCACTTTTTTTTTTGGTTGGTGATGTTCTTGGCACTTGAACTCTGGGCCTGGGCACTGTCCCTCTGCTATTCAGCTCAAGGTTAATGCTCTACCACTTGAGCCACAATGCCACTTCCAGTTTTCTTGTAGTTAATTTGCGAAAAGAATCCCTGAGACTTCCCACTTGGGCTGGCTTTGATCCCCAATTCTCAGATCTCACCACCACCCAGCATAAGATCACATTTCTAACAGTGTACACTCAGGATGCGTAATGTCTATGTTCATCTATCTTTATATGAATTCTTGAGTTAAAAGTCTGGGCTACAGTTTAGACTTTACACTCACAAAAATATTTGTAGTTTAAAAGTAGATACTCCTGGAGAAATAAAACCTAAGAATGTAAAGGAGTCTGGGAAGTTCAGTTTGCATCCAGCTGGGGCAGAACAGTCTTTGCAACAGTAACTATAATTAAGCAGCCAAAACTTGGATTGGAACAATGACTCAGGTGATGGAATACCAGTCATGATCAAGAATGCTTGAGACTTTTGGATACATACATACAAACATACACATACACACAGAGACACTTACATGTGCACAACCAAATACACAAATGAAACAACTCTCAGAATATGTAGAAAAATTAGAAAACAATAGAAAATATGTCCTGGGTAATACTAGAATCAAGTGATAATTTTTAATATTAGAAAGTCTCAAGTTAACTTTCTTCAAAATTGTTTGAGAATATTACATAGGTAGGGGCCAGAGATAGTAAGAGAGTCAAGTAATCATTATTAAAGGGATCAGATCCATGGAAGAAAGAATCAGAAACCCCTGCAGGTGCATCTGAAAATACTCATATACTGTGTCAAATTTTAGAACATATTTGAAAATAGTACATGAACAGTATGAGCAGTTTAGTGGATAATATCTCTGGAGAAGTTCAGAATTGCTAATCTGTATCTAGATTAAATAAACCAAGAAACTATGGCAGGGCAATGGGATACATGCCTTCTAGCATTCAGACTAAGACAGGAGATTAGAGAGTGGAATTACATAGTGATACCTTCCCTGGACCAGGTAGTATAATTTTGTCTTAATAAAACAAACTAGACAAGAAAGGAATACACAGTCATACACACACACACACACACACACACACACACACACTCACACACACACACACACACACACACACTGGAATTCTATTCAACCATCAGAAAGGATGACTTTTCACCAGTCTTATGGAAAATGAAAGGCTTGGGAACTTTGTACTAAGAGAAAAGAGAAAGGAATGCAGACTCAGAGCAATATAGGTTTCATGGATTCATTCATGGTAACTAGAAGGTATCCACAAACCTACAAGTAAACAAGACAGATTCTACCTCGTCCCAATTAAAACGGCCATTATCTAGAAAAGTAACAATAGTAAATGCTGGCAGGGATGTAGCCAAATGGGAACTCTATTACACTCTTGGTGTGAAATTAAACTTGTTCAACCGCTGTGGAATGCAGTATGGAGTTTCCTGAAAGACTAAACATAGATCTCTCTTAAGACCCAGTAATTTCCCTCTTCGGCACTAATCCAATAAATAACAAACAAGGTCACATTTAAGCTACCAGCAAAACCATGTTCAGGGGCCAGGCCCAGAATTCATTGACTGGAAAAAAGTTACCGCTGCTGGTATTTGTTTCTGCAAATATGAAACTTTTGACAAAAGATACCAAATCATTCTATTTGCAGTAGCTAGGATAGGACTTAAATGTAGTGGGTGATAAAATGCTTCTTTGGTGAATGTTAGGAAGAGTTAGACAGTCCAAGAAAATTGAGACTTTTTGTTGTTGTTCAGGGGGCTTGAAGTCTGGGAAGGGATAGTAGGGGGAAAACAAAGGTGGGGGTAACAATGCTCAATAAGAAATGTACTCATTACCTTACTTATGTAACTGTAACCCTTCTGCACAGGATCTTTACAATAAAAATGTGTATTAAAAAGATACAAGGAAAGCTTCTGTACTGAAAGGAAGTTGTATTTGTCACTCAATATCAGTAACGTATTGGTTTAAGGACCACAGGTATATTAAAACTTTGGATACTCAAATTCTCTACATGAACACAGTATATTATTTACATTAGAATCTGCCCACAACCTAGTGCAGTGTGATTGCTATGAAACTTTTACTACATTACGTTTGTAATGAACAATAAAATCATATGCACTATCAAATGATACAATTTTTTTCAGATTATTATTCTATTGTGAAAATACCATACACAAAGGGTACATAGGCAAGGTAATGAGTATATTTCTTATCAAGCATTGTTGCCTCCTCCTTTGTTTCCTATTCCCATCCCTTCCCATCTCCCATCCCCCCTGCTCTCCCCTCCTACCTATTACTCCCCCCAGCCAATGTTGTAAAGTTCATTTTTCAACATAAACTCTTGTACATCTCATTGTTGCAATGGGTCCACCTGTATCCCTATTTAAACAATTTGTTTTTCCCTTCCCCTCCACAAATTATGCCAACATCAAATACAGTGAAAGAAGGGGATATACTGTGGGGGAGGGACATACAAACCAACAAAGAAATCCTCTTATAAATATGTTGGAAACAATCACAAGAAAGGAAAAACATTTGAATCCTTACCTTGGGGTTCATTTCCCCTAGCATCAACTTATCTGAACATTTCTGCTTGTCTCAGACATATATTAGTTATTGCAAATAAGGGAAACCATGGGACCTCTGTTTCTTTGGGCCTGGCTTACTTCACTTAATATAATTTTTTCCAAGTCTTTCCATTTCCTAACAAATGGGGCAATGACATTCTTTCTGATAGAGGCATAGAATTCCATTGTGTATATATACTACATTTTCTTGATCCACTCATCTACTGAGGGGCATCTGGGCTGGTTCCATATCTTAGCTATGGTAAATAACGCTGCAATAAACATAGTTGTGCTGGCAGCTTTAGTATGGTCTTGTTTGTAAACATTTGGGTAAATGCCCAAAAGTGGGATTGCTGGGTCTTCTCAATTTTACAATTCATGAAATATAATATTAAAATTAGTTTCACTTTTTCTTTCTATAGCTGCGGAAATTAAAATTATGTATTAAACATTCAATATTAAAAAAATCAACAATAAGTAACCTATTATTCAAATGATATACTATTAAACTGTGATTTGAATTATAGTTCTAACAAACTATGATGTAAACAACATTTAATAGAACTATGAGTAGTATTTTTTAAACTTACCATATTGTTATTTGTTACCTAATTGTGTCATTTGTTATTCTTAGTCTTAGTCATTTCTTCATCTCAATGGTTTAGTTTTGTATTTTATCTTTATTGGTTTGCTAATTATGCATTTTGTTTTCCCTTTTTAGTGACTGACATGAGGCTCAAAATATGTATGCTAGTTTATTACTTCCTATGTAAAAGTAAAATTACTGCTCTCCACAGCTGTTTCACTAAACTATACTACAGTATTTCGCTCACTCCTATCTCCTGTATTGAGACTCTCATATATTTTATTTTATTTTTTATTTAAATTTTATGGTCAAGGTAATATACAGAGGGTTTATAGTTACATAAGTAAGGTAATGAATTCATTTCTTTTCTAACTTGTTTCCCCTTCCCCAATTTTATCCCTCTTCAATCCCAAAGTCCACCCCAAGATTATTTCCAACATATTATCTTGTGAGTATCACTGTTGCATAGGTTTCCCCTTTGTCTTTTGTCTCACCATTTTGTTTTTGCCCCTTTCCCTTCCCCAGTTCAGACCAACATATTTACAATACCCAGAGTATCAAAATCAACTACAGTGACTTCAGGCAACCATGGGGGGGGGGCGGATACAAAAGGATAAAAAGAAATCACGTAGTACATTAAGAACAACAACAACAAAGAACATGTCTTGGAGTTCATTTCACTTGGAATCACGTTATGCGGTCATATATACATAGCTATTGAGCTATTCTGCTCATCTACTAAGATTATCCTTGATGTACACAATAATGCTCCTCTATTATCCAGTAATCCCACTACTGGGCATTTAACCAGGTGACCACAAAAAAAGCCACACTAAAGCCACCAGCACAATTACGTTTATCACAGTAGAACTTACCATATCTAAGATAGGGAATCAACACAGATACCCCTCAGTGAATTAATGGGTCAAGAAAATGACACACACACACACACACACACACACACACACAGTTACACATACATGGGATACTATGCTTTCATCAGAAAGAAAGGTAACACCTCATTTTTAAGGAACTGGAAGAACTTGGAAAAAATCATATTAATTGAAGTAAGCCAGATTTAAAGAAACATAGGTCTCATGGTTTCCTTTATTTGTAATAATCAATTTACATCAAGGATAATCTCATGTATTTTATTTCAACATTTTCTTCTATGGTGAGCATGCAACATACTTGCTATATTGTTTGCTATTATTTCTGCAAACAGGCAGGTTTATTTAAAGAATTACATTCATCTTATACATTACTTAAGAAATAACAACTAAAATAACAACCCCTACTAGGAAGAACAACTCCTACTTAATTAGCTTCATTTCTATGTAAGGCCAGTGTTGTCCCCTGTATCCTTATGTTGTACATTACAACTCTATACCTGTTCATCCTGTATATCTACTATCTTCTACATTGTGACCTGAATGCCCCAAGAGTTACACTCTGGTTTATTTTTTTTCAGAATTTCTCTCTTAATGTTTGATGTTGGTTTGTGTGTGTGTGTGTGTGTGTGTGTGTGTGTGTGTGTGTGTGTTTACAAAAATCAGAAGACAACATTTTTGTTCATGTAGAATACATCTTCCAGGTCATTGTAAGTTGTGGCTAAAGGGAGAAGTCTCTTGCTATTTTAAGGATGAAACAGAAAAAGATATTTTTGCTGGTACCACAGATGCTTTATTTCTCTGTACTTGAACACTGAACTTTGATTTATATCTTGGCTGTTGTGAATAATATGAATAACAATGAACTACAGATAGATTTACGAGTTACCCCGAGAAAAATAATCACATGATTGGTGGGTCAGATGATATTTCAACTTTGGATTTCTTTAGAAATCTGCATACTACTTTCTACAACCAGAATACTAACCTGTATTTTGACCAAGACTGTAGAAAATTTCCTTTTATCCACACTCTCACTAACAATATTACCTTTTATTCAAAAGGTAATAAAGGGCAGGTTTTTACTATCTGCAGTACCCAAGACTGGCCTTAGACTTAAATCCAACCTTTAAATGATTGGAATTACAAGCCTTTACCACCACACCTGGTTCCTTTGAGTGTTTTTGGTAAGAGTTATAATAGTTTTGATGTAGTATCATAGTAATTTTGAATTACATTTCTCTAATGACTTCTACTCACAAAGCATTAAGCCAGCATAGAAGTTGTATTAAACACAACTTTGTAAACCCAGTGTCGATTTTCAGGGCTTTATGGAGAACATGTCTATCAAGTTTTTTGTCAATCTCATCTTTAATCTCTCTATACAAAGTCAACAATTAATTCAAGGTAGTAGAAAGGAAAAAAATTAAGCAACTCCTACCACTTTTCAATTTTCAATAACATGATATTGCTTAATTATTTTCTGTTTACACTTGAGAATATATAACTCAATTTAGAACTTTTACAAGGTTGTATGTATTTTATTTATTTTACCTTGATTGTTCTTTCCAAAGCCTGCGTGTCTAATTTCCCTTGGTTTCTTTCAGTTTCAAGAAGTTCAGATTTCAAACTGAAGAATAAATGGAAGGAAGCAAACAAAAAAATATACAGTTCCTCTCAACTGATGATGCCTCTACAAGAATGAAGAAAGAGTTCTAAGGTCCTATGATAAGACATCAAAAAGAATTCATTCTTCTAGGACTTTCTTATCTTTGTGATGTAACTTAAATGATCTAAACCACAATATTATTGCTCAGATAATTTTGTATTATCAGTTTTGCACATTTTCATATGGACTTCACCTCAGTCTACAACATTCCTTGATTATTCTGTCCCTAATATTTTTACACTATCAAGACCTAAGATAACTAGTTTGATTTACAGCATAGGAAGTTATCCATCTGGCTTCCTTGGAATCAGAGCATGGTCAATAGATAACATTACTTCTGGTTGTTCACTACATGTAATGGTTTCTTTAATACTTATCGTATTCTATTTATTATTATTTTTTTAAAAAAACAGCTGGCTAAACTCAAAGCTCATTCATAGAAGTTTATGTTAAGTATTTCACAAGTTTTATTTCCCTTAATTCTTTTGTTTTTTTGGGGGGGTCCGGTCGTGGGGTCTGAAGTTTGGGCCTGGGTGCTGTCCCTCAGCTCTTCAGCTCAAGGCTAGCGCTCTACCACTTGAGCCACAGCACAACTTCCGGTTTTTTCTTTTTGCTTATGTGTGCTGAGGAATCGAACCCAGGGCCTCAGGCATGCAAGGCAAGCGCTCTAGCACTGATCCACCTTCCCAGACCCCTTAATTCTTAAGATAACATTTGCTATAATGCTAATGTTATTACCATTTTAGTGTTGGGAAAAATTGTAATTAAAGACAGTGAGAGCATGGCCCAAAGACACACTGTGAGGAAGGAAATGAGTCAAAGTTTCCAAAAGTCTTTCAGCAATACAAAAAATGTGGGTAAAATCTCTCCATTCTCTTACACTCTCAATTCAATATTCATATTGTCCAAGAAATAGTAGCATAGCAATTATTGCCCATGGTTATTATTTTCTGTTACATTTTGTCTTCAACACAGACTGTGTTGGTGATATTGGGTTATCATGCACAAAGCTGAGCTTACAAGAGAGGCAATTTTTTGGGGGGAGGGCGTCCAGTCGTGGGGCCTAAACTCTGGACCTGAGCACTGTCCCTCAGCTCTTTACGTCATGACTAGCACTCTAACACTTGAGCCACAGTGCCACTTCTGGCTTTCTTTTTCTACTTATGTGGTGCTGAGGAATTGAACCCAGGGCATCATGCATGCAAGGTAAGCGCTCTACCACTGAGCCACCTTCCCAGCCCTGGGCAAATTTCTTTTGTCCCACAGTTCCAGTTTCCTTTTTTAAAAGTACTAAAACATTTAAATATAATCACTTACTTTTTTAAGAATCCAAAACCGAAAAAATTCACACATAATCACTCCAAATTGCTTTAAAAGTAGGAGATAATGAAACAGGCCCTGTGAAGTAAATTTTCTTCTACTTTTAAAGTAATTCTGTAAGCCATGTCTTGATTGGTCACATCTGTAATCCTAACTGAGATCTGTGGATAACAGTTGGAAACCAATCAGGGCAACATAAATTCATGAGATTATTTTTCAAAAATTGTAATGAACCAGCAAAGGCCCAGGAATGGAGATGTAGCTCATATATTAGATCAGCAATCTAGAAAGGATAGGCCTGGCCAGATCTTGAAGCTCTGATTTCAAATTCTGAGCATACTAACACACATGCAAGTTTGTGTGCATGCATGCGCGTGCACACACACACATTTATTCAAAATCCTTCATATCAGTGTTTCGCATTAATTTCTTTGTTAAAAATATTTTATGAGTAAAATAAAGGAAATAAACTCTTCCCTCTCCGAATATTTTTGTACGTTTTTTATGTAAAAATACTGTACAGAGGAGTCACATTTACATGAGCAAGGTAATGAGTACATTTCCTAACAAGCATTGTTAGCTCCTCCTTTATTTTTCCCCTACCATCACTTCCCTCGCACCTCCGCAAGTACACTCCCTTCTTCCCTTCCCCAGCCTAAATTGTTCATTTTTTTTAACATAGTGTCTTGTGCATCTCATTGTTTCAATGGGTCAACCTGTATCCCTATTTAAACATTTTGTTTTTTTCCTTCCCCTCTCCAAATTAGAGGAGCGTATATACAAGGTGTAGGTGCACCAACTTCAAATACAGTGAAACAAGGGTTATAGCATAGGGGAGGAACATATAAAGAAACAAAAAAAAATCACATCACACATTATAAGTACGTTAGAAACAATGGCAATAAAGAAAAAAAAAACACTTGTGTTCCTATCTTGAGGTTCATTTTCTTTAACATCATCTTATTTGGTCATATGCAGATAGCTTTTGACCTTTTCTGCTTATCCCAGACATATATTAGTTATTGAAAATTTGGGAAACCATGGGACCTATGTTTCTTTGGCCCTAGTTAGTTCACTTAATTTTTTCCAAGTCTTTTGATTTCTTAACAAATTGGACAATGCTATTCTTTCTGATGAAGGCATAGAATTCCATTGTGTATATATACCACATATCCATTCATCTGCTGGGGGGCATCGGGGTTGGTTCCATATCTTAGCTATCTTAAATAATGCTGCAATGAACATAGTTATGCTGGTAGCTTTAGTATGGTCTTGTTTGTGATCATTTGGGTAAATGTCCAAAAGTGGGATTGCTGGGTCATAGGGAAGCTCTATGTGGAGTCTTTTGAGGAACCTCCATACTGCTTTCCAAAGTGGCTGAACAAGTTTACACTCCCACCAACCATGCAGTACTGTTCCCTTGTGATCACATCCCCTCCAGCATCTGCTGGAATGCTTCAGGAATTTGCCTGTCATCCTTATGCAGGGGCATGCTAATCTTCTCTGTATTTTTCCAATATTAGTGTACGTGATGCTGAATTGAGCACAGAAAACTTTTTATATATAAAGTGTAATTGATTTTATTAAACTATATAATTCAACAAAAAGTACGTTTAAAAGAATCGTCGTGAACTTTTAGAAACATGTATTCCTTACATAAGCACACATTTAAGAATAAAGTCAAGATTGACATGTCAAAAACAAAATAATCCCAGATATTTGTTGTTCAAGATATGTGTAGGAGAAGGAATGCAATTATTCTATACAAGGCAACTGTCCTAATGAACACAGCAGCAAGTGTTAAGATTTGATAAAACTTTTAATGTTTTAAACATATTTAATTTTGGGAATTTACTTACATATGCAAAAACTAGGACTGTTTGTCAGGTCATAATACTTTTCTATAAAGTATTTAAGATTTATGGTAGCAGACATATACTACTAATTATGTACATTTCAGAGTTTATAGAAACTTTACTAATGAGAAGTTGCAAAGTCTTTGTGTAAAGGAACAGAATAAAGAGTTAAGACTTTGTTAACTACAGTTTCTGTTAAAACAATAGTTCTTCCTTACTTTATATGTTAGCGAGGAACAAATGATGATATAAGCCATGTACAAATGATGAGATGAGCCATAAATAGTAATCTTAGTGGGTAACTTTAAAGACTGCACATAGTCTATAAAACTCTTGTTGAGCATCATAATCTTAGTCAGTTTTAAATGTACAGGAATATGAGAAAATAGTAAAATCTAATAGGTAGTACCCTTCAAATACTGAAAACACTGGTAATTGTTTTGTTTTTTATTTTATTATTCATTAATATTTAATTATTGGTTTTTCTTATTTGTAGTATTGTTTTCCTTGTTGTACTATAATACTATTTTTTGTAAGTCCTCATTAGGAGGTACTTTGAGAAGGTTACTGGGATGGCCAAATCATTTTTATAGGAGCATGTGAATTTACAAAGAGGAAAATTAAGAACAAAATATTTATTTAAAAAAATGATGAAGTAGAGTCTGAATCAGGAGTGTTGAAAAATGTCCATACCTAAAATCTTAGCCCTAGGATGAAGCAGCAGTATTACAGGTTGAGGCCACAAAAGTGAGACTGTGTTTTTTTTATTTTGATTTTGTTGGTCATGGGGCTTGAACACTGGGGCCTGGGTGCTGTCCCTCAGCTTAAAGCTAGCATTACCACTTGAGACAAAGCACCACTCCATCTTTTTGTGCTTATGTGGTGCTGCTGAGGACTCAAACCCACGGCCTCATGCATGCAAGGCAAACACTCTACAACTGAGCCATCTTCCCTGCACCTGAGATAACTGTGTTTAAAAAAAATCATCAAAACAACATTTGCTTTCTGCTTTGGGTTGTATAATGAAATATATGAATATCTTTTGATGTTTTTGTGAATTGTCGTACTTCTAAATTTATACTCACTTCAGCCACTTTATCCTTTTCAAAGTCATGAAATATCTCTGAGAGTTTGCTTCTGTGAAGATTGTTTTTGCATTTATAATTTCTTCTGAATCATTTTTATTTTTTGTCAAAATGACTTTATATTTCATGTTGATGGTTTATCATACATCAAATACCTTTAAATGTACATGAAGAGTCTGAAGATCGCAAAGTGATTATTCTCATACAGCTCTTGTTTAGCTGTTATGCACTTTCAGCATTATGATATTTCTCTCTCTTTAACTCTCTCTCATTTCCTCTCTTTCATGCTCCATGTCTGCTACTTAGAATTTCTGCTGGTCTACTATAATCCTACAGAATCCACTGGTTTTGTGGGAACATGAGAGGGACCATCAGTTACCCTTACATTTCTTAAGAATTATAACAGTGAAATGATATTATTCTTTTCTATTCTAAATGGTAAAAAACCAGATCTAGGAATTCCTTTTCACTTTTATACTATTATAAATTTTATCTCATAGGAATCATTGGGACGGATAGGATACTTTTAACCTCTGACCTATAAGTACTTTTTCTTTTACAAACGAAACTTTTTTATTATCAGTAAGTAACTACATGTAATGAAAACAAATCTATCCTATGAAAAGTAGGCCGAAGTTGTTCACAAGGATGGGGGGAAGTGAGCACAAAGGATGCCCGTCATAGAGCACAGATCCTCAGAGCAGTTTATCATGTACACTTTGTGAGAATGAAATGTGCTGGGATGTATAAATTAAATCACTGAACAACTGATATATATATATATATATATATATACAAATATATTTATATATGTATATTTATTTATATATGCATATATGTCTGTATATGCTCTTATACATGTACAATGCATGTTATTATACACACAAATACACACATACATATATACATGTACACATGCACACAAGGAGAAAGACATAGATACAGCCAACACTAGTTTCACTACTTGTTGAATATGCCTTAGAGGGAATGCTTGGAACAAAATAATGTTGAAGATACGTTTGTCTCCAAAAGTTCTTTTACCACTCCTCTTATCTCTTAAAGCTGGTAGGTTTTGCTAGATTCAACTTGTAAAATGCAATACAAGTGACAGCAAGTCACTCAGAAATCTCAGTAAGTAAAAATCATATGGTGTCTCCCTGCTCCCAACAGAATGGTTGCTCTTGTAGACCTTCTCAACAACCAAAGTAGATGGAGAATACCCTGGAAAAGAATAAAGTTCTATGGACTTAAATGGCATCCAACAGCCAGCATCAATTCCTAAGCAGATGAGTGAGTCCTCAGAAGTTTGGAGCTTAGGTCAACATTTAACCAACCCATGTGAAAAGTCTTATGTGAGAAATGCTGATTGAGGTCTTGCTGATTTCCTGGCCAAGAAAATAAGAAAGTATTTTTAATATATTAAAATTTGAGAATAATTTGTAACCTGTCTATAAATGTGTAGAACACTATTATATCAACTCAAAAAAATGATGTGGGAAACATACTGCATTGCTGGTGGGAGTGTAAACTTGTTCAAATACTGGAAAGCCATATGGAGGTTCCTCAAAAATCTCCACATAGAGCTACCCTATGACCCAGCTATCCCACTTTTGGGAATTTACCCAAATGATCACAAACAAGACCATACTAAAGCTACCAGCACGACTATGTTTATTGAAGCATTATTTAAGATAGCTAAGATAGGGAACCAACCCAGATGCCCCTCACTAGATGAATAGATCAAGAAAATGTAGTGTATATATATACAATGGAATTCTATGCCTCCATCAGAAAGAATGACATTGCCCCATTTGTTAGGAAATGGAAAGACTTGGAAAAAAATTATATTAAGTCAAGTAAGCCAGGCCGAAAGAAACATAGGTCCCATGTTTTCCCTTATTTGCAATAACTAGTATATGTCTGAGTAAAGCAGAAAAATTCAGATAAGTTGATGTTATGGGAATGAACCCCAAGATAAAGATTCAAATTTTTTTGTTTTTTTTCTTTCATGCAATTGTTTCTAACATATTTTTAAGATGATTTCTTTGTTGCTTTGTATGTCCCTCCACCACGGTATAACCCATGCTTTCACTGTACTTGATGTTGGTATAATTTGTGGAGGGGAAGGGAAAAAACAAATTGTTTAAATAGTGATACAGGTGGACCCATTGCAACAATGAGATGTTCAAGTTTTTATGTTGAAAAACAAACTTTACAATTTTGGTGAGGGCTGGGGGGAGGATCAGGTGGGGAGAGGGGGAGAGTATAGGAAGGGATGGAAAGGGGAAACAAAGAGGAGGCAACAATGCTTGATAATTAATATACTCGTTATCATGTAATTGTAAGTCCTCTGTACGGTATTCTCACAATAAAAAAAAGAAATTAAAATAAATGTTGTGCGTTTTATTTATGTACTCTTGGACTTGGCAAGTGACTTTAGGTGTGTCTACACAAGTAGAATCAGCATGAAACAAGCCAGCATTTCTGCATTTAAGATACAAGGAAAGAATACAGGTTGACCCATTGTAACAATGAGATGTACAAGACACTCTATTAAAGGGGGTGGATGAAGGGAAGAATTGGGGAGGTATGAATGGAAGAGATGGTAGTGGAAAACAAAGGAGATGGTAACAATGGTGAATAAGAAATGTACTCATTACCTTACTTATGTAACTGTTACCCCTCTGCACAGGATCTTTACAATAAAAATACATATTGAAAAGATACAAGGAAAACTTCTTTACTGATAGGAAATTGCATTTGTCACTCAATATCAGTGGTTTAAGGGCCACAGGCATATAAAAACTTTGGATACTCAAACTGTCTACATGAACACAATATATTATTTACATTAGAATCTGCCCACAACCTAGTGCAATGTAATTGCTATGAAAATTTTTACTACATTATCTTTGTAATGAACAATAAAATCATATGCACTATCAACTGATACCATTTTTTTCAGATAATTTTTTTATTGTGAAAATACCATTTGGAGAGGGTACAATTACATGGACAAGGTAATGATTATATTTCACATTAAGCATAGTTGCCTCCTCCTTTGATTCCTCTTCCCATCCCTCCCCATCTCCCATCCCCTCTATCTCTCCCTTCCCTCTCATTCCCGCCTCAGCCAAACTTGTAAAGTTCATTTTCGACCTAACTTCTTGTATATCTCATTGTTGAAATGGGTCCACCTGTATCCCTATTTAAACAATTTATTTTTGTCCTTCCCCTCCACAAATTATGCCAACATCAAATACAGTGAAAGGAGGGGTTATACTGGGGGGGGGGAGGGGGAGGTACATGCATTGTTACATCCTTCTTTGTTTCCCCTTAACATCCCTTCCCCTCTCCTCCCCCCACCACCCGCCAAAGTTGGAAAGACCATTTTTCGACATAACTTTCACTAGCCAAAACGGACAAGGGTCTCATATCTAAAATATACCTGGAATTCAAAAAATTAAATCCCTCAACAACAAATCCTCAAAGAAACAACTGCTCAATAGGTAAGTGGACTAAAAACTTAAAGAGAATCTCTCTGAAGAGGAAAGTAGGATGGCCAATAGATACATGAAGAAATGCTCAACCTCACTAGCCTTAAAAGAAATGCAAATCAAAACAACTTTGAGATACCACCTCATGCCAGTTATAATGGCTATAATCAAGAACTCTAATAACAACAGATTCTGGAGGGGATGTGGACAGAAGAGAACCTTATTGCATTGATGGTAGAAGTGTAAACTGTTCAACCACTTGAGAAAGTAGTATGGAGGTTCCTCAAAAGACTCCACATAGAGTTCCCCTATGACTCAGCAATCCAACTTTTGGGCATTTACCCAAATGATTACACCCTTGAACCACCAGTGCCTAGCCATGTTGCATATTCTGTGTAATTCCTATTCTCAGCATTGTATAGATGCTACTACTACAATATAAAAAAATTTAAAACATACTAAGGATATTTGTAAAGTATATAATGAAGGAAGTATTTTCATCCTTTACAAAAACTCTGCAAAATCTATCCTAAACTATTTATATTTTACTCTACATTTCCTTCAACCCGTTTGATATAGTTTAATACTTTTCAAGCCAACTTTCTCCATATTCTACTGCAGATTTACTATTTCATGTATCTATGTATATGTATATGTAAATGTATATGTACATGTATATGTATATGTATCTATCTATAAATGATCCAATGTGAATCATGAGACTTGAAACTTTGCTTTATTTTGCTGTTCAGCGGTTGAATCTGGTCGGCTCATTCTGTGACAATATCTGTGCTCATTCTCATCATTCTTTATTTACCACACCATCAGCCTCCTAAAATCAGCTTCATTTCCCGGAGATGGTTACCAATCAGTCCAACCAATATCCACCCAGGAGGTTTTAATAATTAAAGATTTAAGGAAGGAAGATAACATGAAGTGACATGTACAGAATTTCTACAAAGACCTGACATCTTTCACATTTCTTCCTTCCTTCTCTTTTCATACTTCAGAAAGCATTGACTAACCCTATAAATATGATGCAATTATAACTTAAGGATCAATGGTTTTTTTTCCAACCTGAAGCCTTTTGACATAAACATTTGGGAAATTTTTTTGTTATAGGATTCCATCCAAACAAAGCCATGTATATCAAGAAAGCCAATGTTTTCAAATCAGAGTACTAAACAAAAGAGGGAGAAAATTAAAGTTAGCTATATATGTTAAGCACAAATATAGGCAATATCAAGATATTTTGAGATTGTATACTTTTACTGTATAAGGTGGCTCAAACCTTTAATATTATCTACTTGGAAAACAGAGATTAAAGAATTCCAGTCCAGGAAAGCCTAGACAAAAAAAGAGGTTTCAGAAACTCTAACCATTTGCTGCGTGCAATGTGTTGGGGTTGGGTTAGAAGGACCACAGTCCAAGCAGACCCAGGCACAGTAATACTACCTCAAAATAAAAATCCAATTACAATCTGCAGGTATGGCTATAGTAGAGATGCTGTTTAACTTACAAATGGGGTTTGGAGTTCAATCCTCCAGCACTACTAGGAATTTAAGTGTGTGCCAGAGTAAGAATTTGGCATGTCTAATGTCAACAGTTCATACTGGTTTAGCAAGTTTTAATAAAAATTTTATTTCCTTTACTAATTTTTTAAAGAATAACCATAACTTCCTTGCACAAACCAAATAATTTCTTATTAGAGATTTTCTTCTATCCATTAAGTAAAATGTTATGTGTTGGATACTGTCCACTGAAATCATACTAAAGATCGATAACCCACGGGCTGGGAAGGTGGCTCAGTGGTAGAGCGCTTGCCTTGCATGCTCGAGGCCCTGGGTTCGATTCCTCAGCACCACATAAGCAAAAAGAAAAAAAAAAAGCCGGAAGTGGCGCTGTGGCTTAAGTGGTAGAGTGCTAGCCTTGACCTGAAGATCTGAGGGACAGTGCCCAGGCCTAGAGTTCAGGCCCCACGAATAGACCCAAAAAAAAAAATCGATAACCCATTGCCTTAGAAAATGACTGCATTGGGAAACAGAATCTCAAAGGTAGCATTTAAGTTGAAGTATCCTCCAAAAGAATCAGAAGGTCTTGAATATGCCAAGGAAGGAGGACTCAGAAGAAGCCAAACCTGATCTTGGAGTGCTAGATCCACCACTTCAGAGGCAATATATTTACAGTGTTAACGCGACTTAATCTGTGGTAGTTTATTATTACAATTACTAGCAAACATGTGGAATCTATAAGACATGAAAAGTCATTGACTCCTGGGGTCTATGACTCATCTTTATAATCCTAGTGATTAAGAAGGATGAGACTTTGGGAATAATGTTTTTCCGAGTGGTAGGAAAGTTCATGAGGTTCTGTCTCCAATTAACTATAAAAATTTCTGGGCTGGAGGCATGTTTCAAAAGGTAGACTGACTATTGTTAGCAAACAAACTGAGAGCATGAGTTTTGTTCAAGCCCCAAATTGGGAGAAAGAAAAAGTCCTTAATAGAAAACTATGAGAAACAGAAATATGAATAGGAAAGCAGAAGCAAAAGAAATAAACTTATTGATACAAAGTTTCCCAATGTGAAATATGGCACAAACTCCAATATTTAGGGTTTTCCTTCCTGTATAGTAGAAATAAAAGGTATTTCGACTTGATGAAACTAACGTAAAACTGTATGCAATAAATAATTACATTAATATTATGTTTCCATACATTAACTTGTTTTCCTACAAATTTATAGAATAGTGTAGCTATGGAAAATCAATAAAAACTGTTTTCATATAAGATTATGTATCCTTTCAAGTGTTGTCTAAAATTGATCTACACTGAAATGATTGCCATTGATATCTTTCTCAAGATTCCAAATGTTTATACTTTCAGCTGATTTTCCACAAAACTCACACCCCAAACATAACTCTTAGTTTGTTCATGAAATCATAGGAACATATGGCACTAAAGGTTAATTACCTTTATCTGCTGTCCTTAATGTAGTATACCTAATAAAATTAAGTATATACCCTGACAAAAATAAGATACTTCCTTCTATATACAGACTTGCACACACACACACACACACACACACATACAGATACACACACATATTTACCACTGTGACTCAGGTTAGGTTCCTGACATTGTGTATCACACAATGATCTATTAATCAAACTTTCTTACACAGACATAAAATACATTCATAATTCTGCACATATAAAAACACCAGATCATTTAAAATGATGAGAATATTTAACAGAACCATCAAGCTCCTGAGCCATCTACTCCCTGATTTCATTCATTCATGATGATCCATTTTTCATATCATAATTAAAAGTCTTTTTGAGTCTGTCTGATTAGCAGACAAAAGTATGTTATCATATATTAGAAAATGTAGGTGAAATTACTTGTCCCTAGGTAATCTTTAATATATCTTATCAAAGACTTCTGTTTCCTTCTTTTATTTTCTTGTTTTTGGGGGTCCGGTTGTGGGACCTGACCTCTGTCCCTCAGCTCTTCAGCTCAAGGCTAGCGCTCTACCACTTGAGGCACAAGCCACTTCTGGCTTTTTTCTTTTTTCATATGTGGTGCTGAGGAATCAAACCCAGGGCCTCATGCATGCAAGGCAAGCGCTCTACCACTGAGCCAGCTTCCCAGCCCTTTCTGTTTCCTTCTTGCAGAGTCTGTTTCCAGCATTTTGCCCTAATCTCTAATATTAAATTACAAAGGACATACCATATTCCTAAATTCATTTTTCCTAAAGGTTATGCTAAAGAGTTGACTCTAATTTGTTTGCTTATTATAAATTAAATTTTCTCAACAACTTAAAATATTGTTTATGTTACTCCTAAGCCTTTTGAAATATCAAAACACACTGGAAATTCACCTTTTCAATAATTTGTGAATGGCAGTAATGTTTGAGGGGAGATGAAGGACTTGAATTATCTAGTGCCTTAAAAATGGCACTATTACTTAAAGGGCTGATCATCTAGTAAGCTTTCAAAGTGTGGTCTTCTGATTTCATTTAAGAAGATAAAAGTATGCTTTTCATCACATTCTTGCTTGCAAATCACTAGAATTATTTCCTTTGTACAGTTTATGCCCTGCTGCTATTGTATTGAAACCCACATACAACTGCATAGCTGTGGTAGCTGCTCTAAATTTTGTAATTTTCTGCCAGTAGCCCTGGTGATTTGCGCTTAGATTCATGGGATAGTCACATAATCCACAATTACAAAGCACCACAATATATAAAGACCACGTGCAAAATGAGACTCAATTTCTTTCTTTGTTGTTTCCTTTTTTTCTTATTGATTGTCTTTTAAGGAGCTAGGGATTGTTGATTTCTTATTATTGTTGATGTTACTTAAAAAAATTTACCAGATTTTTCCAATAAAATAAAGAGATATTAAAAAAGACATATCTAGTCACAAAATAAAACTAAACATTTGAGTCTTTTTTATTCTAGTCCTGTTTTTAGTTATCTTCAAATAACATTGAGATGAGCCAAGCATACACGTTAAATGACCCTATCAAGCACACAGAACTCTGGAATATTTGGGCTTTGATTTCCACATCAACTTCACCTAGAAAAGAAAATTATCACTTGCTTCATGTCTTAAGTAATCTACTTAAAACAAGTTTTATTAATTTTATCAATAGATCTCACAATCTATGGAATTGATGCATTGTATAAGTATTTGATTTCTTATTTCCACTGAATTAATATTATATTAATTTTATTTTTTTTAAAAATTTTATTTTATTTTATTTGAGAACATACTGTACAGAGGGGTTACAATTACATGGGCAGGATAATGCATACATTTCTTACCAAGCATTGCAGCCTCCTCCTTTGTTTACCCTTCACCTCCCTTCCCAGCCTCCCCCCTCCCCCCCACCCAGTCATACCCCCCTCCCCCCCACCGACATTGTAAAGCTGGTTTTGACATGACATTTTGTACTTCTCATTGTTGCAACAGGTCCTTGTCATATGAAATAATGACATTCTTGAGGATAAAACATGCCTGTTTTTCATTTTTGTTGCCAAAATGGAACTATTAGACATTTTGAAAATTTAACTTTAAATCTGAACCTTCAAATTTCACTAGGACTTGAATTGTGTTACTTACACCTTTAATGTTAAAATCAAATGCATTATTAAATACAAAACAAAATTAAAAGTTATCACACCTTATTCCCAGAATTGACTTTATGATTAAATACAATTATATGTATATACTGTAACAAACTGAGATATGGAAACAGAAGATTCCTTCTTTTTGTTTTGTGTTTGTTATTGTTGTTTATAGTCTGTGATGGGTCTGTCTTCCTGACCTTATGCATGTTACATCCATTTATATCTTCAGGAAGGTGGGGGGTGAGCACAGAGCTTTAGAGAAAAGGGTGAAAAAATGAAGCAGTGGAGTTCATTGAACGTTGATGAAAGTGAACTATTTAACTCATGGGTGGAGGCAGGAGGGGGGGACTGGGAAAAAGTGAAGGAACTGAAGACATTTCATAAAAAGAAATGTCCTCATTGCCTGATTCATATAACTGTAATCCCTGTATAAATCACCTTAATAATAACAACAGAGTAAATTTATTTTAAAAAAGCAAAACACTGTTTCCTAGAATCCTAGAAGTTTCTTTCATTCACTGGTTTGAGCTGGGTGAGTCTATCTCTGGAAATAGCTACATTAATATTCATTGGGCAAATTTGTGAGCTACTAGTAGATAAAAGTCAATTATGATTGTGTGTATGATTTTGAGATGCTGATTCATTTATTTCATTAATCTAATTTGTATTATTTCTGTCTACCGGTTTTTGGTTTGGCTTGTTCCTGTTTTTCAAGGACATAGTGGTGCATCATTACTGCTGATTTAAGATTGTTCTAATTTGTTGATGTACATACTCAAAGATATAAATTTTCCTCCGAGTATTGCCTGTGCTCTTGTTTCCCAGAGAAGGTAGTATTTTATGTGTTCACTTCCACTGAATTCCATAAATGTTGGAACTTCCCTCCATATCTCTTAATGTAAGTTTATCCCAAGTTTTTCCATTTCCTTATGAATAATGGTGTAATATCATTCTTTCTGGATCCATAGAATTGTATGAAACTGAAGAGTTTATTCATGGCAAAGGAAAATGTTAGCAAGATATATAGAAAGAGAACAGAATGGATGAAAATTTTTACTAGCTAAGCATCAGACAAGGATTTTTATAACTAACCCATATTAAGAGATCAAAAATTAAACTCAACAAAAATAAACCCTCAAATAAACAACAACCTAATTAATATATGGGATAAAGACTTAAAGAGAACTTCTTAGAAGAAATAAAATGACAAGTAGACATATCTCTCTTCATAAAAGAAAGGCAAATACAAACAACACTGAGATTCATCTAAACCCTGTTACAATATCTTTTGAAAAAACAATCACAGATACTGATAGGAATGTGTCGAAAAGGAAACTGTATTACACCGTTGCTGTAAATGCGATCTTCTTCAAGCTCTTTGGAAAACACTATTGAGGTTGCTCACAAAACTGAATAGAGAGCTCCCTATGATCCAGCAATTCCACTTACGGGTGTTCATCCAATAGAGCAACAACAAGGCCACACTGAAGCTGCCAGCACAATCATGTTCATTGTTGCAATATTTTCTGAAGCCAACACATGGAATTAGCCCAGATGCTTCCCATTGTAAAAAGGGATCAAGAATTGTGTGTGTATATGAATTATATGTATAATTTTATTGATCCCTATTTACAATTATGCATGTATGTATGAATATATATGTATACATACATAATCAAATTCTATTCATCTATCAGAAAGAATAATATTGCACTATTCTAAAGGAAAATGAAAGACTTAGAAATAATCATGTCAAGTGAAATTAACTGGACCCAGAGAAACTTAGGTTGCATGAGTTTCCTCATTTGTGGTAGATAGAAGGTGCCTATAATTGTAAAAGTAAACACACCGCATGGTATGCAAGGAGGTACAAATGAATTATCTGAAGTGTCAGAGTCCATGGAGAGTGAAAATACTATAATTCTCTTAAAATATTAAGTCAAAGTCCAAAAAAATAAATACCAGTAAATGTGTACTAGAAAAGAGTACAGTGGGGGGCAATGTGAGAGGGGTAGGAAATTGAGGGGGAAAAGGATAGAATACAGGCAAGAATCCATTGCATACTTCCCAGAATTAAAATACACAAAGCAAGGGGTAGTGTTTAATGGGTATGAACATGTTGAAATGGTAACAGAATTCCAGGTTCATTGTACACATAAACTGCTTTGTTAAATGACATGTAATTCTGTACATAATATAATATTGAGATATGTAATGAGTGGGGTTGATTGTGAAGGGTGGATGAGAATGTTGGAACCGGTGACATTGATCAAGATGCATGGTATCCATAAACTGTTTCAGTTAATGACAACTCCTTTGTACAACTACATAAAAGATAATAAAAAATATTCAAAAAATTAATTATGACATTTGAATAGAGAATTGAACCTCAATTCAATTCACATTTAAAAATATTTTTAACCTGAAGGTTTGGAGTATAAAATTCAAATAATAAAATACTATGAATCTTTATTTCAGAAAATTTAAAATTTAAATTAAAACTCCTTTGCTTTTTGTCAGCCTTTGGGCTGTTATAAGAGAATACTCCAAAGTAAATTGCTTAAAAACATCAGGAGTATAATACCCACACTTGAACATTGATTATAAAAATGATTATTCAAAGCAATTTCTTGTCTTATAGGGGTCCATTTTCTAGTTCATTATAATCTATTTGCTGGACATTCACCTGGCAGAGTAGTTATATTAGGCTTCTTTTATCAGGATCATTATTGCAGGGTCATCTCTGAAAGGTTGAGTCAAATGTGACCAGACAGGGAAAGAGAATTTCAACATGTGTATCTGGAGGGAATTACATCGTCCCATACACCTTGCAAATTTTCCTTTAACTCTTAGTGTAGTTTATCATTTGGATATTATTTCATAGAAAATAATAACTTCAGGACAAACCTATGTCGTGTAAATTATGTGACTGTCATCACAATTGTATAGAAATATCTACCCACCACTCTAGAAATTGAATCTGAAATCATAAAGGATTGGGATTAATAATTAATATTCACTATGTTGCCATAAAGTGGTGGTGAACCTTTTCAAGAGGGTACATTTGTAGAGATTTGGTCACTGAGAACTTGTGATCAAAGAGGACGTTAAGATCAAAGTCATTTCCTCCTCTTCCTTCTTTTTCTTCTCTGTCTCCTTCTCCTTCTCCTTCTTCTTCTCCCTCTCCCTCTCTCTCTCCCCCTCCTCCTCTTTCTCCCTCTCCCACTCCTATTCCTCCTCTTCTTTACTTCCTGGATCCCATGAATACACATAATCTATCACATGTTCCTGACATGGGACACTGTGCTACCACCAACCCAAAGTAATGAGGATAAGAAACATAAACTGAAATGTATAAAACTAGAAGCTAAGATTAATGTTTCCTCCTTTCAAGCTCATCTTATAAAGTATTTTGTCATTTTAATAGGAGAGTGACACAGCATGCTCTCATTTATTATAAAGGATAAGATTTACTGGAAAAAACTGACCAACATCGCCCTAATGAAATGATTGATTAAATTAATACTATATTATGACAAATCTACTTTAAAATATCAGATATACGTCAAAAAGAGCACAAAAATTCTCCTTTATGGATTGCTATGAAGAGAAAGCAGAATTCAATCTGTTCCTCACGGAAATTGACCTATGACTGGCAGTATTGTCAATTGCATAAATGATTTAAGAAGACTGAAGAACAAATTTCAACTCAAACTGTGTGATATAAAATTTACTTTGCCCATGTAAGAAACTTTTGTATTCTATCTATGTTTGGTCCACAAAATGACTTTCATTTTATTCTAATCATATTTTAATTAACTTTAAGTAGTTGTATGGGTGTTGCTGTTTGGCAAAGCAGTTTACGAATACTATTTACTGAGATTTTTTTTCTTCTTTCTCGCCTGAGGTTTGAACTGTGGGTGTGGGCGCTGTCCCTGATCTCGTATGGATGAAGATTTGAACTCTATCACTTGAGGCACTGCAATACCTTCAGATTTTTCTGAGATCTAATTGGAGATAAGAATCTCACAGGCTTTCCTACCTGGGCAGGTTTCAAACCTCAGTCCTCAGCTTCCTGAGTATCTAGGTGTACAGGCATGAGCTGGTAGTGTATATCTTAATACAATGCATCTATTTTTTTGGCCAGCCTGGGGCTTGAACTCAGAGCTTGGCAATGTACTTGAGCTTCTTTTCCTCAAGCTAGAACTCTACGACTTGTGTCACAGTGCAAATTCCAGCTTTTTTTTGTTTATGTAGAACTTAGGAATTAAACCCAGGGCTTCACACAACTAAGTCTACACTAAGCCACATTCCCAGCCCAATACAATGCATCTTGATGATCATCATCCCTCATCCCTCTCAATCCTATCTCATCCTTCAATTTACATAATTTTGTAGAATATTCACTGACTCACAATGTCATATGTCACTCAGAGGATATATCATATCAGATTTTATTGATAGTCTTATTCATCAACATAATAAATGTTTGCC
This sequence comes from Dipodomys spectabilis, assembly GCF_019054845.1. Classification (NCBI taxonomy): domain Eukaryota; kingdom Metazoa; phylum Chordata; class Mammalia; order Rodentia; family Heteromyidae; genus Dipodomys; species Dipodomys spectabilis. Next base: position 1,437,902 of record NW_024870848.1, read on the forward strand.
TTTAAGAATTCTGTAATTTTAAATTCTAAATTTTCACGAAGATTCACCCACTACTATTCTAAAATTTTTCCTAAGGTTAATGCAAATGCAATCTGTAATTCTTCAATAAAGTACAATAATACTTGGAATGTTAAAGAGTTGGACTCTGAATATCACCTTCACTTTTAGAACATTTTATCATCACTACCCTCTCAAAATGCTCCAATATTTATTAGTACTCACTTCTTGTCATCATTTCAACCCACCCTCCCCCTGAGCAGCTATTATTTCATATACTACCTCTACAGATGTGGCAATTAAAAGAACTCACATAAATAGAAAATGTAGCCTATTTTATTAATTTCCCCCATGTAAAATTAGTGTTTCCAAAGTAAGTCCATTTAAATTTTCTAATGGATAGAGCATATTGTTTTGTATGCATGTGTATACGGGTGTAACGTCCTCAATGGGAATTTCAATATTTTATTGTATGTTATTTTAAAAGGTTTTGCTACGTATATTCTTGTACATGTGTCTCATTGGACGTATGTTGAAATCTATTTTGTATATAAAATTATGATTCAAAATGGTGAATCATAGAGGCAACTCTGTGTAATATCTAAAAGATCGTCAGTATGTTTCACAAACTGACTATATCACTTTAAGTGCCAAGCACCAATGTATAAGGATTCCAATTTCTACATAGTGGTTGTGCAGTGCTATCTTATTGTTGTTTCTATTTCTACTAACCTTTATATGTATGCAATGTCTATGTATTAACTTTTCTTATGAATTTTCCATATGTTCTTTGGTTGTTGGTATATTATTATAGAGATATGTATTTTGATTTTTTGATAACTTATACAGGATGGTTAAAGTTTTCCATTGTCATTAATATGCTCTTAATATATTACTTATTTGTCTCTTTAAATAAACGTATATGTATACACACTGTGTACATATGCATATATTCATATTTATATGTAAATATATACAAATACCTGTATATATATGAATATACAGATGTGTATATACATGTCTATAGACACATCATGTATATTATTACTTTCATTTGTCAGTAAGTTATCATTTTATTTTATTTGCCAAACATGTCCTTTATTGATTTTACTTTATTTAATTTTATGGTTAAGATGTTGTACAGAGGGGTTACAGTTACATGAGTAAGGCAATGAGTACATTACTTGTTGATCATTGTTACCCTTTCCCTTCCTTGTTGTTGTCCCACTATCGCTTCCCTCCCCCAGATCCCACATTCTTATTTACCCACCCTTTGCAGCATGAAGTGGTAAAGTTCCTTTGCATTATACTGTCTTGTGGGTATCTTTAGTGCAATGGGTTATCTTGTGTCCATGTTTCAGCGTTTTGTAATTCCCGTTCCCCTCCCTAGATTAGACATGTAATTACAAGATGCAGGGCATCAAAACTGAGTAGTGATAAGAAGGGATATGCCATAGGAGAAAGATACAAAGGAAACAACAACAACAAAAATGAATAAAATTGCATTGCACATTTACAACAGTAACAATAGAGACAGAACTCCCAAACATGTCCTTTATTGTCAAGGAAGTTATTTCAGTTCATGTCCTTACCATTTTTGGAACTTTGCTAAAATGTTTTATAGCTTTCCATATGCACTAATATGTTCATTTTTTTCTAAATCTATCTACTCCTAAGATACCTGCCATCTCTCTTCTAAAGCCAAAAAGCAGTCTTCTACAGCTTGGTTCCAAACACTTGTATTTTTTCCTTGAAATAAGAATACTGATCTAAGCCCGGTGCTGCTGGCTTACACCTATAATCCTAGTTACTCAGGAAGCTGAGATCTGAGGATCGCTGTTCAAAGCAAGCCTGGGCAGAAAAAGTCCATGAGACTCTTACCTCCAATAAACCACCAGAAAATGGAAGTGACTCTATGGCTCAAATGGTAGAGGTCTAGCCTTGAGCTGCAGAACTAACGGACAGCGCCCAGACCCAGAGATCAAGGCCCACGACGACCACCACCACCACTAACAACAACAAAAAGAATACTGACTAGAAAAGCAATAGCTTTAAACAGTCTTAAAGATAGGCTCATGTCTAATATTCTAGTATTATCTTAGATACCAACAGCCTTTTAGTCCAATGAGCCATGAGCCCTCAGAATGTTGACCAAATTTCTTATTTACACAATTACTATAAGTATGTTTTCTCATCTATCTTTCCTTCATTTCACCACAGAATTCGTATTTATCCTTTCTGTCATACATGAATACCAATGCCTTTGGAAGATATTTATTAGTTGGTGTGTATTATTTGTAAGAAGATATCTTACTGAAATACTTAACACACTCACATATTGATCAAGGGCCTGATTAACCTGTTTCTGTCTTTCTCCATTCCCATTGCCCCTTAGTTTTCAACTGTTTTCTGTGAATTTCTTTGTGCTGTCTTCACACATTGTCAAAATGTATTTCAGTGTTGTTCACCCACTATCACTGACAATTATACATTGCTGAATAAAAAGCAAACATCTAAATAAATGGAGACATATAATTTTTGTGGATTGGAGGATATAATTGAGCAAATACAATAATTGTCCCCCACACCGTTTTTTTTGGTCATTCATGAAGCTTGAAATGTGGCCTGGGCACTGTCCCTCAGCTCTTCAGCTCAAAGTGAGTCTTCTACCCATTGAGCAACTGTGTCACTTCTGGTTTTCTGGTGGTTAATTGGAGATAAGAGTCTCATAGACATTCCCGTTCCAGCTGGCTTTGAATCACAATCTTCAGACCCTCAGCCCATTAGAGAAATCTTCACTATTTCATGTTAATAAGGATCTTATATTCTGTGAGCCACTTAGAAATGTGAAATCATTGGTATGAAGTATCCAATCAGATGTTTGTTTTTTTTTCTGTATTTCAATGCTTCATGTGCAAAGACATTGTGGAAAGTATTACAAACATAAGTGTAATCCCAATACCTTCATTCATTGTGAAGGGCACTTTCTTCCTAAATATTTTGACCCAAATTATCTTTTTCAGGAAATTACTGTTTGGTAATTAAAGGTCAATTCACAAATTTTGATGTCTTATTTTTTAAAGAACTTTGAATTTAAATTCCACTACAACCTTGTTTCACACAATGAGAGTACATTTCCTGGGTAAGGACAATTCTCAAAGGAACCTACAAGATTTACAGCAAGGCTTCTGAGGTTTGTTTGTTTAGTGTGAAAAAGAGCCTTCTTCACCCACATTGCTCCCTCTCCACTAAGTCTCCATGGATTTCTGTGCATAAAAGCCTATTTTCCCAGGCAATTTAAAATTGTCTTCATGGGATAAGTTATTAAAAAGTTTGAACAATTCAACTTTACCTGTCATAATTTTAAAACTCTTTTGAAATGCCTTTATCAGAACTGCGAATTCACCAATCCTAATTCCACCTTTACCATCAAAAACAGTTAACAGGTTGTTTTCTTGAAATACTTTCCATGCAACTCTTATTTTCCAGTGGCTTTTTATGTGTATATATGACCATATAAGCTGATGTTGAGCAGAATGAGCTCCAAGATATGGAAAAAGAGATTTTTATTTGTGGTTTTTGTTTTTAATGTACTTTGTGATTTCTATTTTCTTTTGGGTTTTTCCCTATGGTTTACCCCTGCTGTATTTGATTTTGTTACCCTGTGTATTGTATATGCATTCATCTTAATTTGGCAAGAGAAGAGGAACGACAAAATGGTGAGACAAAGGACAAAGGACAAACCAATGCAATAGCAATACTCACAAGACAATATGTTGGAAATAGACATTACAGCTTGTGAGGTATTAGCATGAAGGAAAACTGTGAGAAAAATGAGGAAGGGGGTAACAAGTTTGAAAAGTTATGTATACACTACCTTACAATTACCGTAACCCCACTGTACATCAATTTGTTAATAAAATTTAAAAAATAAGCTGCATAAAATATAATTTTACTATAATGGTAAGGTAAATATTATTCTTTAGGTAGAAACTGTTTTAAAATTAATTCTATTTGGCATCTAATTTGATTTAATTACCCCTTCTTTATCAGAGGGTCATCAACTTGAATGTCATCCAACTAGACAATATTTTCACAATATACCTGCCAATATTTTCCAAAAAAATAAATTTGGTACTTTCTCATACTAAAACCAAAAACAGTTTAATTTTATGGAAACGCATAACTTTTCAAAGTAAGTAAGTTGTAAGGAGGACAGAATATATGTGTTCTTTAAAATTCCTATGACTAATAACTACTCATTTTCAAATTCTGAACATTTCATACCTGAGAGATTCAAAACAGTACCTACTTGCATGTTATGAAATTCTGCAATAGATAAAGTTCCCAATGGGGTATTACAGATTGAGAAGTCAACAGAAAAATAGCAACATTCGGGTAGAGGATAAAACTATGAAGCATCTGAAATAACTAATTCTTCAAGAGTAAACAATACTTTTTTAACTATTATAGATGTTCAGGATGCTAAGATCAGAAGATTAGGGTTCAAAGCCCATGCAGGCAGGAGGGATACTTAGATTCTTATCATTAATAAACTTCTTAGGAAAAGCCAGTCACAAGTGGCACTGAGGTTGAAGTGATGGGGCATGTGCCTTGAGCATAAACAGGCTCAGAGACAGTGTCTAGGCCCAGAGTTCAAGCCCTAGGTCAAACCAATAAAATAAAAACAAACCCTAAACCTAGCATTTTTCTTCTTGCATAAAGAGGCAAATAGTTAAGGAAATTTCTTCCTGTGTTACACAGAGGTAGAAGAAAGATGTCATACAATTATTCTCTTCATAGCATCTAATACCAAACTCTTAAAAATTGCTCTTTTTCTAAATTTATAAATTAATATCATCCATTTGTTGGCAACTCTCTCTAGATTATTCACATTATCATGCTATACATGAACTGTAGGAGTTATCTATTAACTAAATTCTAATAATATCTCTCTTGAAATAGTATTCTAGGAAAATAGAATGCCAGAATTATTTATGAATTTGTCAATTAAACCTTCTACTTAAAAATAATTTTGTTTTATCCTATAGAATATGAAATTACAAACAAAACCAAAATATTTATTTCATATCTAAATACTAATTTAGCAAGGTCTACAAAGTCCTACATTAGACGAACTTTGATATTTCTCCAGGCTTAAGCTTTTGTAATCCTTCATCAGTTCTTTGGAGTCCAACAGAATGATGCTTACTTACTTTTTTCAAATTTTTGAATGGGAATCTTGAGCCATTTTGCATCTAGGAATGTTTTGTATTGAAGAGAGCATTTAAACACAACTGAGATTTAAATATGCGTTGCATTTCAATAGGAAAATTGACTTCTCAAAACATAATGACAAAATTAGCCCAACCTTCCAACTGTGAATTCCTTTCTTGTAGTTTGGTTTGTTTTATTGAGACAAAATTATACTACTTGGTCCAGGGAAGGTATCACTATGTAATTCCAATCTCTAAAATTATGTCTTAGTCTCAGTGCTAGAATTCCAGGCTTGTATCAAATTACCCTGCGATAGTTTCTTGGTTTATTTAATCTAGATACAGACTAGCAATTCTGAACTTATCCTATTTTCTTATCCACTAGACTGACTGCTCACACTGTTTATGTACAATTTTCAAAGATGTTCTAACATTTGACAGGATATAAACATTTTCAGATGCACCTGCAAAGGTCTCTGATTCATTCCTCCATGGATCTTATCCCTTTAATAATGATTACTTGATTCTCTTAATATCTCTAGTCCCTACCTATGTAATAGTCTCAAACTTTTTTGAAGAAAGTTCACTTGAATATTTTCTAATATTAAAAATTATCACTTGATTCTAGTCTTTCTCAGAACATATTTTCTATTGTTTACTAACTTTTCTACATATTATGAGAGTTGTTTCATTTGTGTGTTTGTGTGTGCACATATAAGTGTCTCTGTGTGTATGTGTATGTTTGTACGTATATATGCAAAAGTCTCAAGCTCTTATTCAGCAATCTTGCTCATGACTTGTATTCCATTACTTGAGCCATTCATCCAATTCAACTATTGTCTGATGAATTATAGGTAGTGTCTCAAAGACTGTTCTGCCCAGGCTGGATGCAAACTGAACTTCCCAGACTCCTTTATATTCTTAGGTTTTATTTTTCCAGTACTATCAATTTTTAAACTACAAACATTTTTGTGAGTATAAAGTCTAAGCTGTAGCCCAGATTTTTAACTCAAGAATTCATATAAAGATAGATGAACATAGACATTACATATCCTGAGTGTGTACTGTTAGAAATGTGATCTTAAGCATGGGTGACAGTGAGTTCTGAGGATTGGGGTTCAAAGCCAGCCCAGCTAGGAAGGTCCCGGAGATTCTTTTCTCCAATTAACTACCAGAAACTGAAGTGCCCCTATGGTTCAAGTGGTACAGCACTAGCTAGCCTTGAGCTGAGTAGCAGAGGGACAGTGCGCAGGCCCAGAGTTCAAGTGCCAAGACCACCCCCAACAACTTGATAGATAGATAGATAGACAGATAGATATGTAAAGAAAAGAAAAAGAAATGTGATCTTAGCCACCAGTTCATTGCTATTATAATCCCTACTCTCTCAAGATAGACTTTTTTCCAGTTAAGTTCATGCTCTTATATCTGACTTGCATTGGAACCAGAATTATTTATTCCTCCTTTGTACTTTTCACAAATTTGCATGATTAGCAAGCGTGATTTAGAAAGGGACTGGCCTCATACTTCATGTTCCACTTAAGAGTAATGCTATCCCTATATTACTCCCATAAATCTACATACTGGACTTGGCTTCATTGTTTCAATGTTGTCTTATTTGTATAGTCTTCTATATTGTCTTATATTTAAAGACAGAACTTCTGTTTCTCCAATTATTGCTATTGTTTCTCTTACTGTTAACTCATGTACACTTGGGAAATAATGCGCAGCACATATACCCAAAAAATGATCTGAGAACCTTCTTCCCATTAAAATTTACCTTGTTTTACAGAGAACTTATGTAGTTTAAACTCAATGTACTCATGGATAATGTATTTATAAGCAATTTAAATTTCATATTTTCTCTTTACTAAGTTGTCTCTGAAACACGTGTTACCTCATGTCCAAAGGTGTTCTTGTGCTATTTCAATGAAGAAAGAAAACATTCACTATACCTCAAGCAGCACCATAGATTGTTATTGGAGGTAACTGTTACTGTATGTGGAAACTGATCCTCGGAGAGGAATTGAACATAGAGGAATGACAAAGTTCAAATTAACTTATGCTTTCCTTTTTACTGTACAAGAAAAAATCCGAAGCTTGAAGGAAACTCTGTCCCTTACTTTTGCGAGTGTGTTCTTTACTCATATGAAACTTGTCTCTAATCTTCTAGTTGAAAGTATTACAAGAGGAAACTATGTGCCATTTGAAGGCCAGCATAGAACAAAAGGAAATAACCTTGTTTTAAAAGTGTTCTACTGCATAGAAACAAAGATATGGATGTTTTAAAGTGTCTTATGGATGGATATTTCACTACTGAGATGATTCTGTTGTTGCAGGAGTCAGTTATCAATTCCTGTAGTCTAGTCCTGAGTTTTCCATAGCAATAAGGATTCCACAAAAGCAGGATCCAGTGAATATGATCAGCAAAAACAGCCTCTTCTCAGACCAGTACTCCTTTAAGGAGGGTCCCAGAGGAGCCTCTGATTTTTCGGTGCCATGAATGACCAAAAAGGTTTCCAAATCTCACTTAGACTACCCTTCTAATTGTGATTAGCAATGACCAATTAAAAGCCTGGAATGTTTGAATTTCCAGAATTAAACTTCACCTGACATCTAAGCACATTCCTGGCATTAATTGTTGTGACATAATGAACAAACTTTTTTTTCAACACAGTATCTTAATATAGGTACATGAATTAGGGACTATTGCCAGGTGTCAATATGGAAGGAACATGTATATATTCCAAGTATGGGTTCTTTATTTTGCATTTACTAAGTAAATAATTTTTTTGTTTTTTGTTTGTTTGTTTTTTGTTTTGGCAGTCCTGGGGAATAAAATCAGGTCTAGGGAATTATTTCTGAGCTTTTTTTTTTTTTTTTTTTGCTCCATTCTAGCACTCTACCACTTGAGGCACAGCACCACTTCCAGTGTTTCTCTTGGGTACCGAGGAATTGAACCCAGGGTTTATGCATGCTAGGCAATCACTGTACCATGAAGCCCCATTCCCAGAGCCCTAAATGACTTTCTTAAGTTTTAATTCCGTAACTATGTATCATAATTTTGGCCAGGTGATAGAAAAAGACGTAGAAAACAATACTAAGTCCAGTAAGGCTGAAATTCCTATCCCATCATTAAGGAAGTACAGTTTTAAGACTTGCAGGACTAATAGAACTCATAGGGCTGCTAGAACGCTAACCTTGAGCTGAAGAGCTGAGGGACCAAGCCCGGGCCCAGAGTTCAGGCCCCACAACCCACAAAATACAATGGCCATATTATCATACCATTACTTGGACAAATGCCTAATAGCAGATAGTTTTAAAACCTGTCCCTCTGATTTGAATATTGTCTATACTTCTACCTATAATTGAATAAGAGATTATTTTTCTGCTTTATCTTCCTTATGGACATTCTTACATATCTGAAACCAAAATAAATCATTCTGCCTACTACTAAGCTACATGTATCTACTTTATATAGGTTGTTCTGTTACTAAGCATGTGACTTTAGCTCTCAAGTTTATTCAGGTTTAACATGAGAGAACAGAGTCTGTGACATGTCAACAACTCTAGTAATTACTATTGAAGGGATAACTAAAGCTAGAATGTGCAGATGCAAGCACAAACCATCTGTAACTCTTATACAAACACCTAGAACTAAGTACATAGAGGTTCTAAGAAAATGTTTCCACCAAGCAAAGATGTCATTTTTTTCTATTTCCAGCTAGAGAATACAAAGTATCCTTCTGTGCTCTGTAAAGTTCTCTCCTATGTCATATTGGACAGATTGGCCTTTAATGGCACATAGTTAAGAGTTTCTGGTGATAAATAATGAAGCAAGCTAACAGATTATTCCTAAAGACAATTATCCGGGGCCCATGACACTTTATCTTCCATGAGGCCCTCGAAAGGGATTGTGTAGCTATAGAAATTAGAACAAAATTGAACAATATTTTTTAAAAAAGCAATTCCATCTGTCAAACAGATGATGCATGCTGTCCAAACCTGTGAAAAAAAACATGAAGTGCTAATTCTATGCACTGCTGATGACTTTAATTATGCGACTTTGCCAGATGGAAAGATCATTATTCTATTTTTATTTAAGAAGCTCATGCAACTGTACAGTTTGTGCCAAGGGTAATCAGTCACATGAAGGAATCTACCACATGTATAGCTATGTTTCATAAACGCACAGTCAAATTGGGAAAATAGAAAATATACAGGACTGTAAATTAGAATTTAGAAATTACATGTCAAAACAAGAAGCCTTTTCTGTGCCCGTTCTAGGGCTTGAACTCAGGGCTTGGACTCTGTCCCTGAATTTATTTACTCAAGGTTAGCATTCTAACACTTGAGCACTGGGGATTCTGGGGGTTTTGGTGGTTAATTGGAGATAAGAATCTCACAGAGTTTGCTTCTTCAGGCTGGTTACAAACTGCAATCCTTAGATCTCAGCCTCCTGAGTAGCTGGGAATACAAATCTGAGCCACCAAAACCTGCTTAGACAGCCATTTTCAACTTACACAGTAATGTTCCAGCAGGCAACCGACAGCAAGACCACACTGAAGATAATACCACTGGTACAGGATTGCTGATCGCTGATGCCCCAGCAAGGAGGTCTCCAAAAGGGAGAAGTCATCTGCCTGGCCCTTGCATACTGAGTTCCTGAAGTTGACTCAGAAAAGAATTTGAGGATACAAAGTAAAGGTCAAGAAAGTTTATTAGTAAAGCAGAGTGAAGGAAAGGCAAAAAGATAGTGCACAACCCAGAAATGGGTATGGGCATATCTAACCATAAATTCCTCATGTTGTTAAAGCATTCAATATACCTGTGCTCAAAGGGAGGTTGAGGGATTAACTCATATTTATTAAGAGTGATTAAATGTACAAAGTGTGAGAACAAAGATAAACACATCAGGTACACTTTCATCAATTAGGCTCAGAGAATTCTAGACTGACCTATTTGTTAAATTTTGGTCATTGGTGTCTGGTAAGTCCTTAAAAGAAAGGATGGATTTTGCAACATACTCAAGACAGTTGTCCATTCGTGAGATAAACAAAAATTTTAAACACATTTTATCAAGAAAAGTTATTTTTCCCAACTGTTTGTTTTTCCAGGATGAGTCTCTTTAAGATATCGTGTTCAGTTTTCAGATCACACTTTATTTTGGACAAGCAGTCTAAGTCAGAGGAAGAGATCTATTCTTTTACTTTATTCTTTTTCTTTTAACTAATAATGAAGCTTTTGATGGAATATAGACCTTAAAGATAATGCTTCTGTGCTTTTAATAGAATTACTAATACAGTGTCTCTCAATTCCATGTTGCTGTTTCCCATGCTTCACTTTCCCTGATTTACCTCACCTCATCTTGTAGAAGTAGTATTTCAAAGGTGTGAAATATTTTTTCTATAGTCTCAGTTTCATCAAGATCTTCAGAAAAACAGAATAATCCCTGTTTTTCCTGAAGTATACCTATATTAGCTTATAGGGTCTTATCTGATTCTGATGGTTTTCCTCTGTCCTTCCTGGTAGTTCCTTGAGGTACTACTATTGGTATCTCACTTGCCCTAATGCATTAGATTATTTCCTTTGGTGTTCCTACATTGGGGCATGTCTTATGCTCATCTCCCCAACTCTGTGTTGTCATCTTTTTTCTAGAGTGTAGGCCAGTGCCTGGCAGCTCTGCAGATCTATAATCTCAGGACAGTTAGTGAGTAGTTGGAAGTGTTTTTGGCTCCATAACTGCCACTCAGTCCATGCCTTCACCACCATGAAGTTATTTACATGTCCTCAGACATAGTTTCCTCACTCTTCTATTCCTCTACCTCTTGATTCAACCTGTAAATTATTTTCAGGTGGATCTTAAAGCACAGTTCTTCACATAGTCCTCCTATTTAAGATCTCTTGTGAGTCAACTTCATTTAAAGGTCTAGTCAACCTTTCTTTTCTTCTCCCGCTGCTAGCCATATATACCCTTCTCTAATCAAGAGTCTATCATTTCTTAATTTTCCTCTTCTCATCTTTTTTTTGTGTATCTCCATTTACCTGCCTTGAGAACCTTCCAAACCATCTAAAATTCTTTAAAACCAACTTCTTTTGCAATTTTTTATATCTAGGATTAAAAGAAGTGTGAATACTCCAAACTATTTACCTTTCATTCAGTTTTGAGACATGGCTATGTTATAAAAAAATACCAACTTAGAATACTGCAAATAATAAGTGAATATATTTGCTGAAGTTGTAAGGGCTTAGATTTCGAGATTCTGAGGGGTAAAATTAGGTAGCATGAAGAACATAAAGATTAATCTTCGGCATATTTAAACTCGAGGCCTGACTATTTTATGCCATTGGATATATTACCTAACTCTCGAAACCTTGCTTGATTTATAAAATTTAGAGGTATATTGTAAAACTAATGTCATGAGTTAAAAGCTAACATAAATTAAAGCTATTAATATATTTAATTTACCTTACTTTTTCAATGTTAAACATAGTGACTGGTAAATAATTGGCATTTAATCAACCTTAATTCAATCAACTGACTATATTTTCATTTAACTCTAGCCATTGCCCCTACAGATATTAGATAATAAATCATCTGAATTTAAATAGGTTAAAGTTAAGACGGGATGAGCAGAACTTCTTACTACAAAATCATTTAAACTTATGTTTTTCATTAATAAACTTGTCTCAATTATTAACATGTATATTTCAGTTGAGTTTATTTTACACAGGTTGGATGGTTGAAATGCATGTTGACAACCCAATGAAGACATCTGCAGAAACAGTGGCCTGAATTCAGTAAAAACAGGTGTCACCTGAATTTCAGCAGAAGAGCTTATTGACACCAAAGAAATTTTTAGAGACATAAAAAAAGTAAGATCCTGTGATTTTAGAGAGGTTCGTAGAGGAGACTGCATAACTAGGTCTTTACTTTGAACACTTATTTGTAATTCAGGGGATTCGAATAAGTTAAAATTTCATATACAAAACAGAGCATCTTTTAAAATATATAACTAGCTAAATGAGTTTTCCCAGTAAAAATTCAAGCCTGATTCTTCCCTTCCTTTAATAAAGGGGAGATTATCATTTTTATGATAAAGTAGTCTAAAACTACAATTCCCTCCCTCATGTTGTATGATGTACCAAAAGAAATTTATGGGGAAATGATTCCTTCAATGTTGAGCTGTGATGCTTGCTCCTTCATTGCCAGATTCCTTTGTCCTCTCAAGAGTGGTGCTGACCCTTGTATGTACTCTCCATTAAGTTCTTTGTATCCAAAGGTGCTTAACTTGGTCAACAAAGCAGAAGTATCTTATTCAAAAAGTTGTTGGTAAGAAGAAATTTATATGAACTTGGAACAGATCTGAGTCACTTTAGAAATAAGGGAGATTTAGTCATTTCCTCAGTGTCACAATTCTGGAGAGTGATGACATTTGATTTATTTCATCAAATGAAAAGATACAGGCTAACAGGATTTCTGTAGAAAAAAGGACCCATTTTGTGCAAAGAAATTAATTCCTAATGGAATTACAGAATTGGTAGGTTCTCTACTCCTCTGCATAAATTTCCATTAAGTCTTCAAGACATAACAGTAAATGTCAAAGCAAATGTATATGGCTATTATTGGGTACCTGGTAAACAGAGATACCTTAGCTCTGACAAAGTGCGTACCATAGTCATTAATGTGATCTTTTTGAACAACTGAATAGTGTATATGTTCCACTGTGAGCCCATGAGTGGCACAATCATATCTAACACAGAGAAGCTTGTCATCAACGTAAAACCCCTCCTCATCTTCCACCAACATCAAAGGGGTGAGCTTGAATTATTTGTGGAGTTCTCTGATGTCTTCACTAGGAGGAGGCTGGGCTTAAAGAAGGAAGTAAAAAAGATCATCATTTGTGTCCTTTTTCTGATATTTCAATGTTTGTCATGAATGTGATCCCTGAGAATTATAACCTCAACAATGTCAACAACAAATGACTCTAGCCTCAACAAATACTTACACTTCTTAGTTATTTGTCATCCATGATAATTTTGACATAATAGAGTGACTCGTCATCATAATCCGTGCCACCCAGACCATAAATACCCTTTCAGAAATTGTCACTTTTAACTTGTGGAGTTGCAAAATGTTCAGTGTTATTAGCTGTAAATCTGACCTGTCATCAAATTTGGTAGCTGTTTTCAGATGTCATCAAAAAGAATGGTGAACCAAACTTCAAGAGATCCCCTAAAGGGCTATACTGAGAATCAGATTGTCTATGTCTTTAACAATGATATCCACTCTCCAACTTGGATCTGAGAAACAATGTCACCCTTAATAATCAAGCATTTGTCAAGCTAATTTCTTGCTGCAAAAATAAATTTAGCTGAAAAACCTGGATGGGAGATATCATGATTCACATGGCCTCCAAAGAGTAACGTTATTACCCTATCCCCAATCAAATAACAGTGTACAGATTTGGGGAAACTTCCATGGAAGAGGAGCCCTTAAGTTGGGACAGATGGTCTCCTCTTCTTGACAGTTTCCAGGTCAGGTCCTTGAAGAAGAGAAGGAACATGGGGAATTTTACCTTATATATGGTCAACAAACTTCACTATATACAGAAACTGCTACTAAATTTTAGAAAAAAAAAGCCAACTAAAAAGAAAGTGAATTTTGTTAGGAATCAACACTAAAGTTCAGTTTGGAGTTAACTATTTACTGGTCATTGTGCTTCACATTTGTACCTCCTCAGGTTCTTTTTTCCCTCAGCTCTTCAGCTCAAGGCTAGTGCTCTACCACTTGAGCCACAGGGCCACTTCCGGCTTTTTTCTTTTTGCTTATGTGGTGCTGAGGAATCAAACCCAGGGCCTCATGCATGCACGGCAAACGCTCTACCACTGAGCCACCTTCCCAGCCCCTTCCTAAACTTCTTAAATACTGTTCCCCATTACATTTTTGTGCCCAACTACAGGGGAAAATAAACTTTATTCTCAAACTTAACTCTTTTGGACATCTATGGGAATTTTTCTCAAAAATAGATAATTCAGTTCTCAGGTACGCATTGGTAAATCATCAGGTTCATCCACTTAAGGGCAGAACCTTACAAGATTGTCCCCCCCGTCAGATGTCAATCATTACCCCTTCTTTGTTAGATCATTTGCTAGAATGGTTCACAATCCTCAGAAAAAGTTAACTCCTACATTAAGGATTATAAAAGACATAACTCACTTTTCTGCCAATCAAGTGTTCAACAACTTAGAAACTCACAGAACTTTGTGATTTTATTTTAAATTTTATTTTAATCTTTTAGTTGTACAAAGGAATTGCCCTTTCAACAATGCAGTTTGTGAATATAATGCAACGTCTAAAAGGCAAATCCCAAAATAAAGAAATAAACTGAATTTAAGAGTGCTAAAATGAAATAGCCAATATAGTCAATTACTGGGGAACTTGGGAAACTACAGAATAGTAAAAAATGGACACTGGAAATTGACAATACTTAGGTAAGCTGTAGAGTAGGAAACTGACTATATGGAAAGAATAAGTAAACAAAACAATATTGCTGCTCAAAAACACTCTTAATTTCTCTTTTTAACTTCCTACCTAGAGATTTCTTATAGCCCATGCAATATACCCTGAGACCAAATAATAGATAATTTATTTCAAAGTTAAATGCCCTGTTTTTTTGAGTACTGTCCAGGATTTTTCTTTTGCCTTTAATAAGCTATTACATGGATATCAAAAATAGTATTGGGCAAGGATTATATAAAGCCCTTCAACAGAAAGCAGTATAATAAAGCTTATGGAATTTCTTAGAAAAGTAGTAACTTTTAGTTGATGAGCTCTAAAATTGAGACATATGGTCTTGTACCAGTGACATAAAACAAAAATGATGGAAAATGATCAAAGGTGAAGGAGTCCCTAAATAAAAGGCCAGGTAGCAAGTTGATGTGAAAACAAAACAAAACAAAACAAAAACACTGGTAAACCATGTGTCAGTAGCACATATCTGTAATCCTACCTATGCAGGATTTAGAGGATGGCAGTTTGAAGCCAGTTTGAGCAGAATCATCTATGAGATTCCATCGCCAAAATAACTAGAAAACTTGAAATAGATTCTGTATGGAGGCTGAATGAAAATTGTTAGATTATTTATTTTCCAGCTTCTAGTGACTATTAGTGTATTGTTTTCTCTGTGGTATCTTCTTCCATCACCAAAGCATACCACCCTAACTCTGCTTTCATCACATCACCTGCTTTCATTACATCACCCCCTCTCAAATGAAATCTACCTCTGCTTTGGTGAATGAAAACTCTTTTGTAAAAATACTTCAAGATAATATCTTATCCCTCACAACACACCCATTCCCTCATTTATCTTAATTTTAGGTTATTTATGAAATTGTTTGTCATTTAACACAGCAATTTATTTGTACAATGCATCTTAATCGGTGTCATCACTTCAACATCATCAACACCTTTCACCCACTCCTTCCCTTAGAGTTCTCAATTCTGTGGTATATACAATTAATACTTGCCTCTATTCTAGCCCTTGCCTCTTCATTCTTCTACCCCTCCACTTGGCTCCAATCGCCCCTCTTACAAGAACCCATTTCCTGGTATTTATTTGGTTGGACTTTGAGTTTTTAAAAATCTTTACAAAGTTTTTTAAAAAGAATTATTCTATTTGTGCTCTCAATCATAAAGTCTATTACACTTCAACTAATTCATTTGCAACCCCTTTCTCACACACTGCTTACCTTCCAGAAAGTTATAGGCACATTGTAGTTACAACAAATGAAGGAAATAATGAAACTATATTTCTCTGTGGTTAGTTTAAGGACAGTCCCGATTATATCTCTGACAGAGCTATTTGAATTATCCAGTCTCAAGATCCTTCTCTGTCTTTCTTTACCATCAACAGCCACAGGTACTAGGGATTAGAATGTAACTATTTCTTGGGAGACCATTGTTCGACCTACCATAATGACCCAGCAAGAATTAATTGTTTTGTGTAATCCTAAAGATAGCTAGCTCTGGAAAACTTCGGGTTGATTTTGAAATTTAAAATAAAGTGCTTTGCATTGTCAGAATTTTCCAAAAGTAGGGAGACTTCCTTGGATCTGTGAGAAGATAATAAACCAGATTTTTTTATTCCAATCCTGGGGCATGAAGTGAAGGCATGGGCACTGTCCCTGAGTCATTTTGTGATAAAAGCTAAAACTCTACCACTTGCACCAGAGTGCCACTTCTGGTTTTTTCTGAGTAATTTATTAGAGATAAGCATGGACTTTTCTGTCTGAGCTGGCATTGAGCTACAACCCTCAGATCTCAGCCTCCTGGGTCGTTAGGATTATAGGCATGAGGCACTTGTGCCCAGCATAAACTCGATTTTTTTTTAAATTGTGATAATTACGTACAGAAGGGTTACAATTACATGGCAAGGTAATGAGTACATTTCTTATCAAGCATTGTTGCCTCCTCCTTTGTTTCCCCTTCCCATTCCTTCTGATCTCCACCCCTGTCCCACTCTACACTCTCCTCCCGCACCCTGCCCTTCCCCCAAACCCCGCCTAACTTGTAAAGTTCGTTTTTTGACATAACGTCTTGTAGATCTCATTGTTGCACTGGGTCCACCTGTAACCGTATTTAAACAATTTTATTTTTCCCTTCCAGGCCACAAAGTATACGAACATCAAATACAGTGAAAACAGGGGTTATACCTTGGGGAGGGGGAATACTAAGCAACAAAGAGATCATCTTATAAATATGTTAGAAAAAATCACAAGAAAGAAAAACATTTGAATCCTTATCTTGAGGTTCATCTCACCTAACATGAACTTATCTGACCATTTTTGCTTGTCTTAGACATATATTAGTTATTGCAAATAAGGGAAATCAAATAAGGTCATAAACTCGATTTTAACCATGTCAACCCAATATAATACTTGTGACATTCCAGAGTGCTAGGCAAAAATACATTTTTCAAAATGATTCTATAAATGAATTGTTAGATTAAATTACATTTTGCCAGAAAACCATGCAGACATGCAGCTACACAGAACAAAGAAAAGTTTATTACCAGGAAATGGGCCAACAAGAACCCTTCTCACAAGGGAGAAGTGAAAAGAAGCACCAGCTATTGTCTTATGTAACCTATATAACCTGGGAGGTTTAGCAAGGACTAGAAGGGGATAGGAGGTGTGGATATGTGGGCCAGGGCTTTCATTATGGTGAACTAGGATTTATGGCTGCTGTCCAAATCATAGATAAGGGGTCTTGCAACTGACCAGACTTGAAGTCACTCAAAGGGGCTCTTGCTGCCTTATATGGTGTAGTTGCCCCAGAGAAGTGACATCTAAAGGTAAAGGAGGTTGGAGGGGGATTATTTACTGCCTTTACTAAATGGGCCTCATCCTGCCTAGGAAGGAAGCATGCTAAAACATGGAGAGGGGAAGGAGTGTACTAAGTGTATTAAGGGACTTCATTCTCTAAGGGGAATCGTATAAGGGGACTACCTATCTAGGATGGCTTTGAACCGTGTTCCTCAGATATCAGCCTCTGAAGTAGCTAGGGTGATAATCCAGCTCATCTTTATCATGATTTCTTCGGCTATAGAAGGTCTTATGTGGTTCCATTTGTGTATTCTATTTTTTTTTTTACTCTTTCTATGAATAGTGCCACTGGCAATTTAAGAGATTGAAATGAATCTATGTATTATTTCTTATTGTATGGAGATTTTAAGCAATTCTTATTAAGTCTATTACATAGCATATACTTTCATTCATTTTCCTTTTCTTTGAATTACTTTATGTCATAGTTTTAAATGCACAAATCCCATCCTATTAAAAACCTCTTTTTGTGTGTGCTAGTCCTGGGGCTTAACTCAAGGCCTGGGCACTGACCCGGAGTTTTTCTCAAGGCTAGTCCTCTACCACTTGAGCCATAGCTCCACATCCAGCCTGTTTTTGTTTATTGGAGATGACACTCTGACAAACATTCCTAACCAGAATGGCTTCAAACAGTGAAGCCATGAAACCATGATTCTCAGATCTTTTGTTTAAATGCTATTTTTAATAGAACTAGCTTTGATTTAAGAACAATCAACTTACACTTTTCAACTGATGTGTACCAGGACATTTTAAAATTTACTGGTGTGTGGGCTGGAAATGTGGCTCAGTGGTAGAGTGCTTGCCTAGCATGCATGAAGCCCTGGGTTCGATTCCTCAGTACCACATAAACAGAAAAAGCTGAAAGTGGCGCTGTGGCTCAAGTGGTAGAGTGCTAACCTTGAGCACAGAACGGCTCAAGGACAATGAGCAGGCCATGAGTTTAAGGTCCAGGTTGGGCAAACACAAAAACAAAAAAAAGTTTACTAGTGTAAACTGTATCAAAATTTAAAGTTATTACTGCAGATTGAGCTATTGGTGCAATGATTTCCATGAAACTCTCTCCAAACACAGGACATTTATAAGGTAAGAAATTCAATAATTAACAGCAATTATATAAAATCTATCTAAGGGACAAGAAAAGTCTGAATATCCTGATAAACACACTATTAATAAACAACCCAAGAAAAAACGTGAAAAATTCCAACCTGTATATTATAAAAATATGCAAGGATGGCAAATATGCCTGTATACTGCTCCAAGGGAACACATTAAACCATAAAGTAGTACTATAAGCCTATTGGAATGGCCCAAATCCAAAGCATTTACTCCACCAAATGCTGAAGGCTGTGAACAGAAACTCACTCATTGCCAGTGAGAATGCAATTATACAGTTATGCTGGGGGTAAGGAACATGATGGCAAGGTTATATGGTGAAAATATTTAGTTTTGTTAGAAATCATGTTCCTTACTGTTTACACAAAAATGCTAAAAACTCAAGTTTAAAACAAAATTACAGTGTGAGTATTCACAACAAGTTTATCCATAGTTGTCTAAACTTGGAAAGAACCAAAATGTCCTTCAATACCTAACTGAATCGATAAGCTGTGGCCCATCCAATGTAGTAATTTGTGCTAAAATGTAAATGAGTATCCAGCCATAGACATGGAGAAAAGTTAAGCAATCACTAGTTAAAAGAAAACAATCGGAATAGTATGTATGTATGTACTAGTTTCTAACTACATGGCATAAAAAGGCAAAGCCATGGAGAGAGTAGAAAGGTCAGTAGTTCCTAAGGGCCAAGGGACACATTGGAGAAATGAGAGGCAGGATAAAGAGAAATAGATTGATGCTACATTTGTAGATTCATGGTCATATTCATTCCATGAATGTGAATAAATTTATACCAAGAGTGAACCCTGATGGAAACTGTGGAGGACACCAGTTGATAATGAGGTGTCATTTGGAACAATGTACCACTCAGAGGATACTGATAGTGTGGGAGGCCATGGATATGTAGGGAGAAATCTCTGTATCTTCTACTCAATATTTTTTTGCTGTGAAATATAAAACAAAAAAAATCATTATTTATGAAAAATACAACTTCCCACACTCAAATATTTGCATGGCTTTGTTCAAAATATGTTAATGAGAAAGAATAAGTTTACAGGCAAAACTCACTTTTAAAGCTAGATTATCTTCAAGTGTATGAATGTTTTATTACTGTTATTATAACTGCCCTTTAATGTAGGACTTCTCATTTATTATCATGGACAGTTCTGAAGTGAAATGGAAAGCAATAGCTTCTTGACAAGCTTACAGACTTTAAAATTATTCGGGTGGGTGAAAGAAATGAATGCTGCAAAGCTTTATTGACATTGATATTGACGTTTGCTTAATTCTAAAATGACATAAATTAGCCTCTTCAGAAGCTTCATCAAGTATATCATGTAAATTTCTGTCAGTTGTTGCAAGTTGACAACTTTTTGACCTTAGGCATAAATAATACATTGCCCTGAAAAACTTGAACCAATGCTTTTACTAGCAACTTCAAAGATTTCTAATACTGCCTTCTGAGAGTTTGCCATAGTAATCCTTAATCAAGTATGTGTGTGTATGCATGTTATTTCAAACTGTAAAAGTACATTTTATGAAAGTACTAAGGGAACATTTATTATGTGTTAGGTACTTCAATATTTCACTTAATCTTAAGAGGTCAGAATTGTCATCTTCTTCTTACCTTCATTTTAAACACAAGCAAATTATGGTATGGATTCACATAACATTGACTATCATGTGTGGGGTACTTTTTCAATTATTTTCTTATTAATTGACGTTTAATTTCTAATTTTACCAGCATTGGAAAGATGGGTTTGTCCAATTACCCCATTTTGCAGAGGAGAAAACTGAAGAACAAACAAATCATTGAAAGTAACATACGCTGATTGTAGATATATGAAATCTGGCTGGATTCTGTGAGTTTAACCAAAAAAGCTATTCAACCTAAGGCATAGCAAAAATATAGTAAGGATATCCAGTATGGAATGTAATCAGCCCAGGTGGTTTTCAATGTACAATTGAGTCAAGAAAATGTGGTGTATAACACAATGACAACTGTAAGTAAACACTGAGTAATAGGCAAGTGGCAGATTAAAAGGAATACACAAAGACTCAAAATTACTTAGAAAAGCAGTGATAGCCCAACAGAATAAACACCAAGAAACAGTACTTGATTGTGGCCAAGGAGAAAGCAGAAGACAAATGAAGAGTAGAAAGGAGAATAAAATAAAAAATTCCATGTATATTTCAAACAACTATGAAAAGGAAGAACAACTAAGAAAAGGTCAGGAGGGGTGAGTGAGAATGCTGAGTAACAGTGATTAAGATGAATTGTCTTCAGAAATTGCTTGGTTAAATGGTAACTCATATGTTCAACTGAAAATAAAGTATCTGTTCAGCAGATCTTTTGCTACACCTGTCCTGTCTTTCTGATCCTTGAACTCTCTCATCTTTTAAGCCATTTTCTCATTTTAGTGAAAATTTCTTTTTGTTATTCCCCGACTGTCAGAGTATTAGGATAAAATCAGGGAGTATTAGGAAAAAGTCAGGGAGTAAGAATAAAGTACAGAGCATTAGGATAAACTTTTTCACCTAAACTATAATGACACATTATTTTTATCCCCACAAAGTAAGTAGTTAATACTGATTTGGGTATTTATATTAAGCTCTTTTAAGATAGAGACTAACTTCTTGTTTCCTTGCACCATAGTCCCCAGGGAAAGTTTGAAATCAACATTTGAGAGTGTTCTTTTGGTTTTTCTGTTAAAGAGACAAATAAAGGAAAATGTGATAATATCACAGAAGACTGAGTAAATAAGTTAATGTAAGTTGTGAGAATTTGTATTATTATAAAATAAATTATGAATAAGTGGAAGTTCCGGTAAGATGGCAGAGGAGAAGCTGGAGGCTAAACAAGCTCTCGCATAGAAAGCAGTTTTAGTGCTCCAGTGAAAAGTCCTAAGCCAGAGAATCACACCAAGTGTAACATCACAGTAAAGAGAGTTAGGCCAGAAAGGGAAAATTCAGACAAGGAGACAGATCTGAGCACTTGCCAGCAGCCGCGGCTGCGGCGATGGTGGTGGCACTGGCCGTAACTGCCATACCTGCAACACAGTCTGTGAAAAAGGCACCAGACGCAGCTCCAAGCAGATTCTACTCAACACCAGTAAGAACTGACAAGGAGCAGACATTTCATCTTGCAGACCGCAGACCAGAAAGGACCCAGGAACCAAGACTCCAGTGTGAGCAGAAGACTGACATCCTCACTCCTTCTCTGGGAGCAGAGAAGGGAAGGCCAATCCTCCCCCTGCACTACTGGAGATCTCCATCTTCGATACTGACAAAGGCCTGGCTGAGTAGCTAGCTCCAACTCAGGCCTTGGAAGAAAACTAGAGGCATTTAGCAGATCAAAGGAACCTCTTCTGACCTGCCAGGCTCAGCTCCACCCAGGGAAATGTCACCCAGCCCAGGCAGAGCAGGAATGGCTTTCTTCACTAGGTAAACAGAGCCAGAGGCTGCCCCTCCCTACAGCAGCCATGACAATCATTTGAAATTCAGTAAACCTAAACCCTGAGAATGGCTACAGGCTGGGCTTTGTGAGTGTCTCAGAAGCTAGCCCCTCAGGGAAAAGCTAATGTTTGCTGAAAGGCCTCAATTCTACCCAGAACCTAGCCTTAACACAGCATCTCCAAACTAGAAGAAACAGCCATTTCTCTCTTTTGTGAAACTCAAAGCATATCTCCTTCCCATTGAACTAGCCTGGGAGGAGAATCACAAAATCCTGGGTAAAGCAGAGCATTTTTCTGCCTGCTCAAACAAACTGAGTTAAGAAACCAACCAAGCCACAAGACAATCAAACACCACAAGGAGACCAGAGACTAGAGACTAGTTAAGGACACAAGAGAGATACAGGATCTTCCCATCCCCTCCATAAAAATAAAAGAACTCTTTTTTTGTATCTTTTATAAAAAAATTTTAAACTTTTTAAAATTTTTAACTTTAGAACAATTGTTTTCTATTAAATTTTTTTCTTCCTCCTACACCTTTTATATTAGGGATATATTTGTGGGTGATTTTTTTCCTTTTTTTCTTTTTCTTTTTTGTTTAGCTCTACTGATCTTTTGATCCTTTTTTTCTTTCTTTCTCATTCTTTTCAATTTTTCTTCTCTTTCCTTCTTTACGTAACTTAATTGCTGTTCTGATCATGCTCAGATATACCCGTAGTCGATTATTAGACCTTATCCCCCATTTTGTACACACTTTATCCAGAAATTTATTACTTAATTCAAAACATCTTAGACTTAAATTTCTTAATAGCGGTATTATCTCTTTTTACGTATATAAAATTCTAAGCATTTTCAGTTTTTAGTTTTTCATGTCTCCTTTCTATCCCTCCCCTTCTCTTATGCTATCCCAGTTCTTCTCTGTATATTACATTGTTAAATTAGCATACTTTTTAATGTGACACTATTTAAATTTTGTTTTTCTATTTATTCTTGTCTCTATTTTTTCTTTCTCTTTCTTCTTTTTTTCTCTCTCTCTACTAACATTCTATACAACCTATTTCCTGCTTGGAGATTAGGACTTAGTTAACTCTCCCTCTAATTATCCACATCCGTCTATTACAATTTTACCCAAATCTGTTCCTACACCTAATAATTTCTGGTTTGCCAAATTCTTCTTTGCGGTTCATAGCACATTAATAGTTGTTTGTTATTGACTAGATATATCTGTTGAACTAGATTGTATCTGCAGACTTTTCACTGTGCAACTACAGACTTTGGTTGATGCTTGCTTTAAGATAGTGTTCTAGCACTAAAGTGGTGTTACTTTCATTCCAAATGGGCAGAACAAGCCGAAAAAACACAAGAAAAATGGCAAGTCCGGGTATATCAACTCCTAATCATGATAATGAGGGGACAGAACAGATAATGAGTAATCCAGAGGAGAGTTCCCCAAAACCTCTAAAAACAATACTGGTAAACTTGGTAAATGAAAAGATTGAAAACCCGAAAAGGATTCTGTGCAAGCATGAGAAGGAGAGAGAGGAGGCAAACCATAGGTTAACACAGGAACGTGAGGAAGTCACTGAAAGATTGATACAGGAATTGCATGAGCGGCTTGAGAACACTCAGAGAAATGAAGGAATGGAGAGAGCCGGCTGAGATCAATCAAAGAGATAGACAGGAATTGCAGGAGTTTGCCAAGAATAGACAAAGAGAAAGTCAGGAATGGTGTGAGCAGGCTGAGAAAACTCAAAGAGAACTACAGCAATTGCATGAACGTGAGGAAGCTAATCAAATTGTAATACCAGAATTGATTGAGCATGATGAGAATACACAAAGATCACTAAAGGCATTCATGAAATTATAAACATAGAGCTGAAAGAACTCAGGGGGGTCCACAAAGAGAATGCTGACTGGAACCCAACAAAAGGAATGGGATTCCAAGGAAACCATAACCAATCAACAAAGTGATTTGAGAATAAACACTGAACACCAAATTAAGGAAGTATAGAAGTTCATACAAGATCTAAACAAAGCTCCAACAAATAATTTGAAGCCATCAAAGCCAACCAACTAGAAGGAAAAGAAATAAAAAACAAAGTAGAAAGTCTTGACAGCAGGTTAGACCATGCAGAAGATCGAATCTCGGGGATTGAAGACAGCCTAGATACTATAGAGAAAGAACATACAACCATCCAGGACAAATCGAAGAAATATGATACATCTATTCAACACTTGGAATACACCATCAGAGGGCCTAATCTGAGGATAATGGTTGTAGAGGAGCACCTAGAGACAGAATTTAATGGTCTAGGAAATTTGTTTAACAGGGTCTAGCAGAGAACTTCCCAAACATGCAAAAAGATAGGCCTATTCAGATACAAGAAGCTTTTAGAACTCAAAATAGACCAGACCAGTACAGGATATCCCACCATCACATTAAAATCCACACAGGATCAATTCAGATCAAGAAAAATATCCTTAAGTCAAGGAGAAAAGATCAATCACCTATAAAGGGAAACCAATTAGAATCAACTAAGATTTCTCAAAAGAAACAATCAAAGCAAGAAAAGCCTTGAATAATGTATGCAATGCCTTAAAAAAAAAAACAACGATCAACCAAGGATACTGTACCTAGCTAAACTGTACTTCATAACAGAAGGTCAAATAAAAGCATTCCATAGCAAAGAAAAATTGAAACAATATGTTTCTACCAAACCAGTCCTACAAAACATTCTTTTTGTTTTTTTAAATTTTATTTTATTTTATTTGAGAACATACTATACAGAGGGGTTACAATTACATTGGCAGGATAATGCATACATTTCTTACCAAGCATTGCAGCCTCCTCCTTTGTTTACCCTACACCTCCCTTCCCAGCCTCCACCCTCCCCCCACCCAATCATACCCCCCTCCCCCCACACACACCGACATTGTAAAGCTTCTTTTGACATGACATTTTGTACTTCTCATTGTTGCAACAGGTCCACCTGAATCCTTAAACAACTTGTTTGTCCCCATCTCCTCCACATGTTATACTGACATCAAATATAGTGAAAGCGGGGGTTACACTGTGGGGGAGGGACATACAAAGGAACAAAGAAATAATCTTATAAATGCATTAGAAACACATGCATGAAAGAAACGAAAACATTAAAATACATATTTAAGGGTTCGTTTTCCTAATATCACATTATCTGACCTTTTCCGCTTGACTCATACCTATACTAGATATTGCAAATAAGGGAAACCATGGGACCTATGTTTCTTTGGGCCTGGCTTACTTTACTTAATATAATTTTTTCCAAGCCTTTCCATTTCCTAACAAATGGGGAAATGTCATTCTTTCTGATGGAGGCATAGAATTCCATTGTGTATATATACCACATTTTCTTGATCCATTCATCTACTGAGGGGCATCTGGGTTGGTTCCATGTCTTAGCTATGGTAAATAATGCTGCAATAAACATAGTTGTGCTGGTAGCTTTAGTGTGGTCCTTTTTGTAAACATTAGGGTAAATGCCCAAAAGTGGGATTGCTGGGTCATAGGGGAGTTTTATGTGAAGTCTTTTGAGGAACCTCCATACTGCTTTCCAAAGTGGTTGAACAAGTTTACATTCACACCAACAATGAAGTAAGGTTCCTTTCTGTCCACATCCCCTCCAGCATCTGCTGTTGTTAGAGTTCTTGATTTTTGCTGTTCTAACTGGAGTGAGGTGATACCTCAATGTTGTTTTGATTTGCATTTCTTTTATGGCTAGGGATTTTGAACACTTCTTCATGTGTCTATTGGCCATCCTTCTTTCTTCTTCAGAGAATCTTATCTTTAAGTCTTTTGCCCACTTATTTATTGGGCAGTTGTTTCTTTGAGGATTTGTTGTTGGGTGGTTTAATTTTTTGAGTTGCAAGTATATTTTAGATATGAGACCCGTGTCCATTGTATGGCTAGTAAAGATCTTCTCCCAATCCTTGGGCTTTCTATTGATCTTGCTAGCTATGTGAATTGCCCTGCAGAAGCTCTGCAACCTTATGCAATCCCATTTGTCCAACCTTTCTTTGATTTGTTGTGTTTCCGGTTCTCTATTCAGAAAATTTCGGCCTGAAACAAGGAGACCTAGGGTTTCTCCTATTCCATCCTGTAATGTTTTCAGAGTGTCTGCTTTGATTTCAAGGTCTATGATCCATTTGGATTTGATTCTGGTGCAGGGTGATATATAAGGATCTAGCTTTAGTTTTCTACATGTAGTTAAAGAATTTTGCCAGCACCATTTACTGAAGAAGCTGTCTTTCTTCCATTCTGTTGTTTTAGCTCCCTTATCAAAGATTAGATGGCTATAGGTCTGTAGGTTCATTTCTGGGTTTTCAATTCTATTCCATTGGTCCTGAGGTCTGTTCTTATGCCAAGACCAAGCTGTTTTGATTACTATGGCTTTATAGTAGAGTTTGAAATTTGGTATTGATATTCCTCCAGCAGTGTTCTTTCCGTTGAGGAGCGTTTTTGCTATTCGGGGTCTTTTATTATTCCATATGAAGTTTTGGATTGACTCTTCTATTTCCTTGAAGAATGAGGGTGGAATTTTGATAGGTATTGCGATGAATTTGTAGATAGCCTTGGGAAGTATTGTCATTTTCACGATGTTAATCTTTCCAATCCAGGAGCATGGGACGTTTTGCCATTTTTTAAGTTCTGTGTTGATTTCCTTTTTCAAGAGTTTAAAGTTTTCATCATAGAGGTCCTTCACTTCTTTAGTTAAGTTAATTCCTAGGTATTTTATATTTTGTGGGGCTATTACAAATGGAGTTGCTTTCCTACTTTCAGCCACACTTTTCTCATTGTTGGCATACAGAAAAGCCGTTGATTTTGGGGGGTTAATTTTATAACCTGCTACTTTGCCAAAGTTTTGAATCAGCTTGAGTAATTTGGGAGTGGAGTCTATGGGATTCTTTAAGTACAAGATCATGTCATCTGCAAAGAGGGAGAGTTTTATTTCTTCTTTCCCTATTTGGATCCTCTTTATGTCTGCATCTTGTCTTATTGCTGTAGCTAGGCATTCTAATACTAGATTGAAGAGAAGTGGAGAGAGTGGGCATCCTTGCCCTGTTCCTGAGTTAAGAGGAAATGGCTTTAGTTTTTCACCATTGAGTATAATGCTGGCTGTAGGTTTGTCATATACAGCCTTTATTGTATTGAGGAATGTTCCATGGATTCCTAATTTTTCCAAAACCTTCATCAGGAAGGGGTGTTGGATCTTGTCGAATGCTTTTTCTGCGTCTATTGAGATAACCATGTGGTTCTTATTCTTGCTCCTGTTGATGTGATGAATAATATTAATTGATTTGCGTATATTGAACCAGCTTTGCATCCCTGAAATGAATCCTGTTTGATCATGGTGTATGATTTTTTGGATGAATTGTTGAAGTCGGTTTACCAAAATTTGTTGAGAAGTTTTGCATCAATGTTCATCAAAGAAATGGGTCTATAGTTCTCTTTCTTTGATGAGTCCCTGCCTGGTTTTGGGATGAGGGTTATGATGGCTTCATAGAATGTGTTCGGTAGTAAGCTTTCTCTTTCAATTTCATTGAAGAGTTGGAGGAGAATTGGTGTGAGCTCTGCTTTGAAGGCCTTGTAAAATTCCGCTGTAAAACCATCTGGTCCTGAACTTTTCTTAGCTGGGAGGTCTCTTAATGCTGTTTCTATTTCAATGCTTGATATGGGCCTGTTAAGATAGTTTAACTCATCTTGGTTTAGTTTTGGCATGTCAATATTTGCTAGGAAGAGGTCCATTTCTGTCAAGTTCTCAAACTTATTAGCATAAAGTTTTGAGAAGTATTCCCTTATAATGTTCTGAATCTTGCTTGTTTCCGTGGTGATGTTTCCATTCTCATCTCTGAGTTTATTAATTTGGGTGTGTTCTCTTTTTCTGATAAGATTTGCTAAGGGTCTGTCAATTTTGTTAAGTTTTTCCAAGAACCAACTCTTTGTTTTGTTGATTCTTTCTATAGTTTTTTTGGATTCTAATTCATTTAATTCTGATTTAATTTTGATTATTTCTTTCCATCTACTGGATTGGGGTTTATCTTGCTGCTCATTTTCAAGGAGGTTTAGATGTGTCATTAAATTGTTAGTTTCAGATCTCTCCAATTTGTGGATGTAGGAGCTCAGAGCTATAAACTTGCCTCTGAGTACTGCCTTTGCTGTGTCCCAGAGGAGCTGGTAATTTCTGTGTTCATTTTTGTTGAATAGCATGAACATTTGAATTTCCTTTCTAATCTCTTCCATGACCCACTCATGATTCAGCAGTGTGTTGTTCAGCCTCCATGTGATACCGGACTTTCTTTGGTGGCTTTTGGTGTTGAGTTCTAATTTTATTCTCTTGTGGTCAGAGAGAATGCAAGGTATAACTTCAATGTTTCTGAATTTAGACAAGTTTGCTTTGTGGCCTAAAATGTGGTCTATTTTAGAAAACGTTCCATGTGCTGCTGAGAAAAACGTGTATTCTGATGGTGCTGGGTGAAATGTTCGGTAAATGTCTGTTAAGTCTAGTTGATCTATGCAGCTGTTTAGATCTGCGGTTTCTCTGTTGAGTTTTTGCCGAGTTGATCTATCTAGTGGGGAGAGTGGTGTGTTAAAATCCCCAAAAATTAATGTCTTTGGATCTATATGGGATTTGAGGGAAAGTAGTGTTTCTTTGATAAATTTGGGTGCTCCATTTTTTGGCAAATATATATTTAGAATTGTAATATCCTCCTGAAGGAGAGATCCTTTAATTGGTATGTAGTGACCTTCTTTATCTCTTCTCACGAATTTTAATTTGAAGTCTATTTTATCTGATATTAGGATTGCAACTCCCTCCTTTTTATGGGGTCCGTTTGCTTGGTAGATTTTGTTCCAGCCTTTAACATTGAAAATGTGTTTGTTTTTACGGGCAAGATGTGACTCCTGCAGTCAGCAGATAGAAGGGTCTTGTTTTTTTAATCCAATTAGACAATCTATGTCCCTGAATTGGAGAGTTCAGTCCGTTAACATTAAGAGATAGGACTAAGAGGCATTTGGGAGTTCCTGCCATGTTATCTACCTTCTTGGGGGCTGTGAAAACTGGGTTCTTCCTATGGTTCTTGGATTCTCAGTTTGGGTGCAGTTTCTTGGCCTTTATTGCTGTCTTGTTGGTTTTCTATGTGTAGGACATCTTTAAGAATCTTTTGTAGGGCTGGTTTGGTGGAGATGTATTGTTTCAATTTTTCTTTGCTATGGAAGGTTTTTATTTGGCCTTCAGTTATGAAGGAGAGTTTAGCTGGGTACAGTATTCTTGGTTGATAGTTGTTTGTTTTTAGGGCATGGCATACATCATTCCAGGCTCTTCTTGTTTGATTGTCTCTGCTGAGAAATCTGAGGTGATTCTAATTGGTTTCCCTTTATAGGTGATTACCCTTTTCTCCTTGACAGCTTTAAGGAGCTTTTCCTTGTTCTGAGTTGATTCTGTGTGGATTATAATGTGACGGTGGGATGTCCTATTCTGGTCTGGTCTATTTGGGGTTCTAAAGGCTTCCTGTATCTGAATAGGCCTATCTTTTTGCATGTTTGGGAAGTTCTTTGCTAGGATCCTGTTAAACAAATTTCCTAGACCATTAACTTCTGTTTCTAGGTGCTCCTCTACACCCATTATCCTTAGATTAGGCCTTCTGATGGTGTCTTCCAGGTGTTGGATAGATCTATCATATTTCTTGGACTTGTCTTGGATGGTTGTATGTTCTTTCTCTATAATATCTAGGCTGTCTTCAATCCCTGAGATTCGATCTTCTGTATGGTCTAACCTGCTGTCAAGACTCTCTACTTTGTTTTTTATCTCTTTTCCTTCTACTTGGTCATCTTTGATGGCTTCAAGTTCTTTGTTGAAGCTCTGTTTTAGGTCTTGTATGAATTTCTTTACTTCCTTAATTTGGTGTTCAGTGTTTGTCCTCAAATCACTTAGTTGATTGGTTATGGTTTCTTTGGACTCCCATTCCTTCTGTTGGGTTCCATTCAGCATTCCCTTTGTGGTCTCCCTGACTTTCTTCAGCTCTTTGTTAATGGATTCCATGAATGCCTTTAGTGATCTTTGTGTGTTCTCTACCTGGTCTCTCAATTCCTGTATTACTCTTTGATTAGCTTCCTCCCATTCGTGGGATTCCTGCAGTTCTCTTTGAGTGTTCTCAGCCTGCTCACGCCATTCCTCCCTTTCTCTTTGAGTATTCTCAAGTTGTTCACGCAAATCATGTATCAGTTTTTGAGTAGCTTCCTCACGCTTATGATATTCCTGTATAAACTTCTGGGATGCCTCCTCTCTCTCCCTATCACGCTCATACGGAGTCTTTTTTACATTGTCAAACTTCTCATTTATCACGTTTGCCAGTAGTGTTTGTAGAGCTATTTGGGAACACTCCTCTGGATTATTCATTATCTGTTCTATCCCCTGATTATCAAGATTGGGAATTGAGATACCCGAATTTGCCATTTTTCTTGTGTTTTTCCGGTTTACTCTGCCCATTTGAGATGAAGATAGCATCAGTTTTGTGCTAGAACACTATCTTAAGGCAACCATCAACCAAAGTTTACATTTGTACAGTCAATATTCTACAGCTACAATCTAGTTCAACAGATACATCTATTCAACATCAAACAACTATATGTTAAAGGGCTTCAAACCGGAGAAGAATTTGGAAAACCAGAAATTATTAGGGTTAGGGAGAGATGTGGGTAAAAAATAGGAATAGATTGGTGTGGGGAGGCACAGGGAGAGTTAACTATGTCCTAATCACAATGCAGGAAATAGGTTGGGTAGGATGCAAGTAGAGAGAGAGAAAAAAAGAAGAAAGGGAAAGGGGAATGAAAAGAGACCAGAAAAAAAAATAGAAACATAAAAATTAATGTTATTATAGAGATTTAAAGACCATCTATTTAGAGAGGAATATGTTGAGAGAAAGGAAGGGAAATAGAGGAGATGTGAAAAACTTTAAAAAAATGCTTAAAATATTATATAGGTATAAAGAGGTAGTACTGCTATTAATGAATTTAAGTCTCAAAGGTTTTGATTTGAGTAATAAATTTGTGGATTAAGTGTGTACACAATGGGGGATAGGGTCTACTAGTTAACTATGGGTTTATCTGAGGATGTGCAGGACAAGAGGTAAGTCACATAAAGAAGAACAAAAGAGAGGAAAAGGTGGAAAGGATAGGAAAGGGAGAAGAAAAGATCAGAAGTTCAGTAGAGCTAGACAAAAAACAAAAATATAATTAAGAAAGAAAGAAAAAGAGATAAAAGACAAGAAAAGAAAGGAAAACGCACATTCACGTATGCCTAAAGTAAAAATTATAAGAGGAGAAAAAAAAAGTTACTGGAAAACAATTATTTTTTCAGAAGAGGCAAAAATTAAAGATTAATAAAAGTTTTAGAAAAGGAAAAAAAATTTTTTTATATATATAAGGTAACAAAAAACAAAAAAAAAAAAGAAAAGAAGAAGAAGAAAAAAAAAGTTCTTTGATTTTTTTTGGGGGGTGAGGGGTGGGAAGAATCCTGTATCTCCCTTTTGTCTGTAACCAGCCTCTTGTTGGAGTCTCTGGTCAGCTTGAGGTCCTGTGACTTGATTGGTTTCTTAAGTCAGTTTGTTGGAACAGGCAGAAAAATGCTCTGCTTTACCCAAGATTTTGAGATCCCCCTCCCAGGTTAGTTTACTGGGAGGGTGATCTGCTTTGAGAATCACAAAAGAGGGGGATGCCGTGATGAGGCTAGGTTCTGGGTAGAGTTGAGTCCTTTCAACAAACAGTAGCTTTTCCCTGGGGCTATTTTGTGAAAAAACGCACAGTGCCCAGCCTGGAGCCATTCTCAGTGTTTCTGTTTTTCAATTGATTGTGGTGGCTGCTAGAGGGTGGGGCAGCCTCTGGCTCTGGTTACCTGGTGAGGAGAGCCACTCCAATGGCTGGCGCCTGAGCTGGGTGACTTTTCGCTGGATGGAGCTGAGTCTGGCAGGTCTCTTCGCCGTTAAGTTCTTGTGATCTGCTAAATGACTAGTTTTATTCCAAGGCCTGAGCTGGAGCTAGCAGCTCCTCCGAGTTTTGTCGGTATCCAAGATGGAGATCACCGGTGCTGGGGGGGGGAGGGGTAGCCTTCCCTCCTCTGCTCCCTGAGAAGGAGTGAGGACGTCGGGCTTCTACTCATGTCGAGTCTTGGATCCTGGGTAGTCTCTGGTCTGCAAACTGCAGGATGAAGATGTCCGCTCCTTGTCGATTCTTGCTGGTGTTGAGTAGAATCCGCTCGTCCACTGCGTCTGGCTCCTTCGTCCCGGACTCTCTGTGTCTCAGGTATGACCCCGCAGCGGTGGTCGCAGCTGCGACCCTGCCGCCGCATCGGCAACTGCTGGCAAGTACTCAGATGTGTCTCCTTGGCTTCCCCTCTCTTGACTAACTCTCTGTCCTGTGATGGCACACTTGGTGTGATTCTCTGTCTTAGGACTGTTCACTGGAACTCTAAAACTGCTTTCTATGCAAGAGCTTGTTCAGATTCCAGCTTCTCCTCCGCCATCTTCCCGGAACTCCAAAAGATTCTTGAAGAGGTTCTACACATACAAAACCAACAAGACCACAATAAAGGCCAAGAAACTGCACCCAAACTGAGAATCCAAGAACCACATGAAGAACCCAGTTGCGGCAGCCCCCAAGAAGGTGGACAAAATCTCAGGATAACGCTCTCAGTCCTATCTCTCATCATTAACAGACTTAACTCTCTAATTAAGTGACATTGACTGTCTAGTTGGATTAAAAAGCAAGATCCTTCTATCTGCTGACTTCAGGAGTCACATCTTGCCCATAAAAAGAAATACATTTTCAGTGTGAAAGGCTGGAACAAAATCTAACAGGCAAACGGCCCCCATAAACAGGCAGGAGTTGCAATCCTAAAATCAGATAAAATAGACTTCAAACTAAAATTAGTGAGAAAAAACAAAGAAGGTCGCTACAGGCTAATTAAGGGATCTCTCCTTCAGGAGGATTTTACAATTCTAAATATGTATTCACCAAACAATGAAGCAACCAAATTTAACCAAGAAACACTGCTTTCCCTCAAATCCCACATAGATCTAAAGACATTAATTGTTGGGGACTTTAACATACCACTCTCGCCACTAGATAGATAAACTCTACAAAAACTCAACAGGGAAACCACAGACCTAAACAACTGCATAGATCAACTAGATTTAACAGACATCTACCGAATATTTCACCCAGCAGCATCAGAGTACACGTTAATTTCAGCAGCACATGGAACATTTTCCAAAATAGATCACATTTTTAGGCTAAAAAGCAAACGTGTCCAAATTCAGATACATTGAAGTATAACTTGCATTTTCTCAGACAACAAGGGAATAAAATTAAAAATCAACACCAAAAGCCACCATAGAAAGTCCTGTAACACATGGAGGCTGAACAACACACTGCTGAATCACGAGTGGGTCATGGAAGAGATTAGAAAGGAAATTCAAGTGTTCATGATATTCAACAAAAATGCGCACACAAATTACCAGCTCCTCTGTAACACAGTAAAGGCAGTGCTCAGAGGAAAATTTATATCTCTGAGTACCTACATTAACAAATTGGAAAGATCTGAAACAAACAACTTAATGAGACATCTGAACCTCCTTACAAAAGAACAAGAAGATAAACCCCAGTCCAGTAGATGGAAAGAAATAATTAAAATTAAATCAGAATTAAATGAATTAGAATCCAAAAACAACATAGAAAGAATCAACAAAACAAAGAGTTCGTTCTTCGAAAAAAATCAACAAAGTTGATAGACCCTTACCAAATCTTATCAGAAAAAGATGAGAACACACCCAAATAAATAAATGGAAATATCACCACAGAAACAAAAAGATTCAGAACATTGTAAGCGAATACTTCTCAAAAATTTATGCTAATAAGTTTGAGAACTTGAAAGAAATGGACCTTTTCCTAGCAAATATTGACATGCTGAAAATAAACCAAGATGAGTTAAACCATTTTAACAGGCCCATAAGGAACATTGAAATAGAAACAGCAATAAGAGTCCTTCCATCCAAGAAAAGGCCAGGACCAGGTGGCTTTATAGCGGAATTCTACAAGGCTTTCAAAGCAGAGCTCACATCAGGACTCTTGCAACTCTTCAATGAAATTGAAAGAGGAAGTTCACTACCGACCTCATTTTATGAAGCCATCATAACCTTAATCCGCACACCAAGGAGGGACTCATCAAAGAAAGACAAGTATAGATCCATTTATTTGATGACCTTTGATGCAAAACTTCTCAACATAATTTTGGAAAATCGACTTCAACAATTCATCCAAATAATCATACACCACAATCAAATAGGACTCATTTCATGGATGCAAAGTTGTTTGAATATTCACAAATCAATATAATTCATCACATCAACAGGAGCAAGGATAAGAACCACATGGTTATCTCAATAGATGCAGAAAAATCATTTGACAAGATCCAACACCCCTTTATGATGAAGGTTTTGGAAAAATTAGGAATCCATGGAACATTCCCAAATATAGTAAAGGCTGTATATGACAAACCTACAGCCAGCATTATACTTAATGGTGAAAAACTAAAGCCATTCCCTCTTAACTCAGGAATGAGACAAGGAATGAGACACTCTTCACTTATCTTCAATCCAGTATTAGAATGCCTAGCTACAGCAATAAGACAAGATACAATAAAGGGGATCCAAATAGGAAAAGAAGAAGTAAAACTCTCCCTCTTTGCAGATGACATGATCTTGTATTTAAAGATCCCACGTACTCCACTCCCAAATTATTCAAACTGATTCAAAATTTTAGCAAATTAGCAGGGTATATAACCCTCAAAAATCAATGGCTTTTCTGTATGCCAACAATGAGAAAAGTGTGGATAAAATTAGGAAAACAAATCCATTCGTAATAGGCCCACAAAAAATAAAATACCTAGGAAATAGCTTAACCAAAGAAGTGAAGGACATCTATGATGAAAACTTTAAAAACTTGAGAAAGGAAATCAAAACAGAACTTAGAAAGTGGCAAAAACCCCCATGCTCCTGAATTGGAAAGATCAACATCAATAAAATTACAATACTTCCAAAGGTTATTTACAAATTCAATGTGATACTTATCAATATCCCAACCTCAATCTTCAAGGAAATAGAAGAGGCAATCCAAAATTCATATGGAACAATAAAAGACCCTGAATAGCTAATACGATCCTCATCAGAAAGAACAGTGTTTGAGGAATATCAATACCTAATTTCAAACTCTACTACAAAGCCATATTAATTAAAACAGCTTGGTACTGGAACAAGAACAGACTTCAAGACCAATGGAATAGAATTGAAAACCCAGAAGTGAACCTACATAGACCTATAGCCATCTAATTTTCAATAAGGGAGCTAAAAAAATAGAATGGAAGAAAGACAGCCTCTTCAGTAAATGGTGATGGCAAATTTGTTTAATTACTTTTAGAAAATTAAGCTAGATTCTTATATATCATTCTGCACCAGAATCAACTCCAAATGGATCAAGACCTCAGAGTCAAAGCACACACTCTGAAAACATTACATGATGGAATAGGAAAAACTCTAGGTCTCCTTGGCACAGGCTGAAATTTTCTTGATAGAGGCCCAGAAATACAACAAATCAAAGAAAGGTTGGACAAATGGGATGGCATGAAATTGCAGAGTTTCTGCATGGCAAACGACATAGCTTGCAAGATCAATAGAAAGCCCACGGATTGGGAGAAGTTCTTCACTAGCCATACAATGGACAAGGATCTCACATCTAAATTATACATGCAACTCAAAAAATTAAATCCCCCAACAACACATCTTCAAAGAAACAACTGTCCAATAAATAAATGGGCTAAAGACTTAAAGAGAAACTTCTCTGAAGAGGAAAGAAGGATGGCCAATAGACACATGAAGAAATGTTCAACCTCCCTATCCATAAAAGAAATGCAAGTCAAAAGAATATTGAGACAGGGGTTATACTCTGGGGGAGGGACATACAAAGCAAAAAAGAAATAATCTTATAAATGCGTTAGAAACAAATGCATGAAAGAAAAAACAACATTTGAATACATATCTTTGGGTTCATTTCCCTAACATCACCTTATCTGATCTTTTCTGCTTGACTCAGACATATACTATATATTGCATATAAGGGAAACCATGGGACCTATGTTTCTTTGGGCTTGGCTTACTTCACTTAATATAATTTTTTTCCAAGTCTTTCCATTTCTTAACAAATGGGGCAATGGCATTCTTTCTGATGGAGGCATAGAATTCCATTGTGTATATATACTACATTTTCTTGATCCATTCATCTACTGAGGGGCATCTGGGTTGGTTCCATATCTTAGCTATGGTAAATAATGCTGCAATAATCATAGTTGTGCTGGTAGCTTTATTGTGGTCTTGTATGTGAACATTTGGGTAAATGCCCAAAAGTGTGATTCCTGCTTTCAATGCAATTGATGTCGGTATAATTTGTGGAGGGGAAGGGGAAAAACAAGTCGTTTAAATAAGGATACAGGTGGACTAGTTTCAACAATGAGTAGTACAAGTTGTTCTGTCGAAAACGAACTTTACAACTTTGGTGGGGGGGCGGGGGAAGGATGGGTAGGGATTGGAAGGGGAAACAAAGGAGGAGGCTACAATGCTTGATAAGAAATGTACTCATTATCTTGCCCATATAATTGTAACCACTCTGTACAGTATTTTCACAATAAAAAATAAATAAAATTAAAAAAAAATCAACATTGAGATACCACCTCACCCCAGTTAGAATGGCTAAAATCAAGAACTCTAATAACAGCAGATGCTGGAGAGGATGTGAACAGAAGGGAACCTTAATGCATTGTTGTTGGGAGTGTAAACTTGTTCAACCACTTTGGAAAGCAATATGGAGGTTCCTCAAGAGACTCCACATAGACATCCCCTATGACCCAGCAATCCCACTTTCAGGCATTTACCCAAATGTTTACAAACAAGACCACACTAAAGCTACCAGCACGACTATGTTTATTGCAGCATTATTTATCATAACTAAGATATGGAACCAACCCAGATACCCCTCAGTTGAGTTGATGAATGGATCAAGAAAATGTGGTATATATGTATACACAATGGAATTCTATGCCTCCATCAGAATGATTGATATTGCCCCATTTGTTAGGAAATGGAAAAATTTGGAAAAAAATATATTAAGTGAAGTAAGCCAGGCCCAAAGAATCTTAGGTCCCATGATTTCCCTTATTTGCAAGAACTATATTATGTCTAAGTCAAGCAGAAAAGATCAGATAAGTTGATGATAGGGAAATGAACCCTAACGTATATATTCAAATGTTTTTTTTCTTTCATGTGATTGTTTCTAACATATTTATAAGATAATTTCTTTGTTGCTTTAATGTCCCACCCCATGGTATAACCCCTGTTTTCACTGTATTTGATGTCGGTATAATTTGTGGAGGGGAAGGGAAAAAACAATTCGTTTAAATAGGGATAAAGGTGGATCCATTGCAACGATGAGATATACATGTCGTTATGTCGAAAAAGAACTTTACAACTTTGGTGCGGGGGAGGAGAATTGAGTGGAGAGGTGGGGGTAGTATGGAAAAGATGGGAAGGGAAAACAAAGTAGGAGGCTACAATGCTTGATAAGAACTGTATTCATTATCTTGCCCATGAAATAGTAACCCGTCTGTACTATATTTTCACACACAAAAAAAATTATGTACGACCCCACCAGGATGAGTTCCCAAAATGGCATTGGCTGCACTGGTTGACACCAAGCTGCTAAGGTAGGAAAGATGGCTTTTGAACTCCAAGTGTCAGCAGATAAGTTGTGGGCTACTCTGCTGCACTCTCTGAAGAAGAGCTTCTGCTGGTTTTGGGTCCTCCCCATCACTGCATGGGTCTCCTTTACAGCACACAACAGATTTGAAGCGTTTACCAGAAAGGCGGTGTTCCTGAGTGGAAAAAACTAGCTTCTGAGGAAAGTTATTTGTGAAAGCCAGCATGACCACAGAAGGAATTCCTTTTGAAGAAAGTATGAACAATCAGGATTTACCAAACTGGAGCCGTGAGTGTGTTGACGATCAACTTAACAACATGGATTGAGGTGGTCAAAAGAAGAAAGCAAATAGTTTATCAGAAAAGAGTAAGAAAATTTGCTTTAGGCTTGTTCAAATTCCTGACTATATTACCAAATCCACGACCTTGTTGGAAAAAAAGAAAGATCTGAGAAAGTTGAGCATCTTACTTAACATCCAATAGTTCACCTTAAAGAACAAGAAAAATCAAACATGAAATATCTCCAAAAAATCCTTGCTTGAGAAAATGAGGAAGAGGATGTTCAGACTATGGATTCAGCTGTGGGATCTGGTTCTGTTGCTGGGAGCATGTCTCTAAACATAGATGTGCACTCTGAAACTTGAGATACCATGGAAGTAATCTGGGGTATGACATATCATATGTAGCTCACCTCTAGAAAGTGCTGGGTCAAATTTGAAGAAAGAATATTTTAGAGTGCCATTAAGTTTCATGATTGCAAATTGGTTACCACAAAGATAACAATAGTTAGTAGCACTGAAATTTGTTACTACATTCTGGTCATGGCACCAGTTTTATCTCTCCATCACCAACTTATGCCACACCAATGTCAGACCATTTATTGGCATGATTAAATGTCTCAGAAATATCCTGCCCAAAGGTGAAACCAGCTCCTCAGGGAAATATACCCCAACCACTACCATCATCTGGATCTGACCACAGCAAGTCAGAGACCCTGAAGGGGAACTTCCTGGAGATCAAGTGCTCTGATGTGATCCAGTGTTTCTATGAATGGTGAGAGAACACCATGTAGACATAAGGAATGCCCATCCACCAAGGCAGTGAGATGAAGAGCCAAAAAGATCTGTAAAGTATTTCCAAACATTTGCATTTCCATATTTCCCTAAACACTCATCATAGAAATCATACAGTTGTGTGCTCTTATGATTTCCTCAAAGAATGGTGAACCATTCATGGTAATGTACCTTCAGAACTACAAGCAGTGTGACTGTTTCAAGTAAATAATACCCTTTGTCAACATAAACAAGTAATTTGTATCTGGTGATTTTTCCACCAACTCTAAACAGTTCCATGAGACTGAAATTGCTCATGCACATCTCCACAGAAATGACTGTACATGGAACCTCTTATAAATGGGATTCTTTTGTAAGGATTTCTTTAGTCTTCTCACAGGGACTCTTGACCTGGGACTCGGTTAGCTGCTTGCACTCATTCAGCTGTTCAATCCCCTGGTCCAGGTTCTTGGTGAACACATTCATGTCCATGATGCCACATGCCCAAATGGGCTACTGCTCCATGCTACTCCTGCACCACATCTGCCCACAGGCCACATGCACACACTGCCACCGGTTCCCCTGGTACTTCTAGGGGCCCTGGTGGGCTGGGCACTGCCCCTAATTCCGCCCCCTCACCCTGGCTCTCTGCAATGCTCCACTGCCTGCTCCTGTGTCTCCTCCATTCGCCCAAGCTCCAGAGCTCTGCTATCTGTAATGGCAGGATATGCTACAATATTTAACAAAGGAAGCATCTTTTAGTCTGAGAATTTGGCCAGGCATTGAGGACAGGGGTCTATTTTGGTCATGTCAATGGAGCTCTTTATGAACTCCTATGCAGATGCTTGTTCTGAACCATTTTCAAACCTGTTGTGACTTTATGTGAATGGCTAAGTATCATCGGGGGTGGGGGCACTGAAAATAGCAACCTCCAAAGTTCAGAATCTGTACCCAGGAGATTCTCAGTTCTTGGCCCACGCTCCTTCTTCCATTGCTTTCCAATATCCCTTTCTGAAATATAAGCACTGACAAAATGCTGACAAGTCAACATAGCTGGTGATGCAGAAACACTGAATTGGGCACTGTGGAAAATGATCTGACATCTTTAGCTTTTGGACATGTGGATATATATTCCTATATTTTGACAATCGGATATTTTTAAGTTACATTTTCTGTGGATCCTTAGAAATTCCCAGTAGAACCAGTTCCCATGTGTTCCCAGTGATGATCATTTTGGAAATGTACTCTTGTGTAGGCTTTCCACTTTTCTAGTTTCATTTCTTCCTACTTGCTCACTCAAGGTTTCTGGGATCCCTCCTTAAAATACAGGAATTTTTGTCATAGCTCTGAATTTATTGAAAGGCACTGAATTTAGTGAAATTCAGAGGAAGGACGACAAAGTGTTACTTTACCCCTATTCTGTATCAACTGGGTCTTATCCTTCTCCAAATTATTTGCACGTATGTATATAGGTTGGGTAACATAATGAAATTAATGTTACTCAGGCATTTTTTATATTTTTATTGTTAAAAATAGTATACAGAGGGGTTACAGTTACAAGAGTAAGGTAATGTATACATTTCCTATAGAGCATTGTTACCTCTGCCTTTGTTTTGCCCATACCATCCCTTCACTCCCCACCTCCCCAAATCCCCCATCACCCCCCAAATTGTAAAGTTCATTTTCAACATAGTGTCTTGTACATGTTATTGTTAAAATAGGTCAGTCTGTATCCTTGTTTCAGCATTTTGTTATTTCCCTTCCATTCCCCAAATTAGAAAAATGTATACACAAGATTCAGGCACCCATGTCAAATACAGTGAAAGCAGGGATTATACCATGGAGGAAAGACACAGTAGAGAAACAATAAAAATCACATAGTACACTTTAGATATATTAAAAACAATAGCAAGAAAGGAAAAACAAGTTGTGTCACTATCTCGGGGTTCATTTCACTAAACATCATCTTATATGATCATATATACATAGCTTTTGATCTTTTCTGCTTGTCCAAAACTTATACTAGTTATGGCAAATAAGGGAAACAATGGGACATGTTTCTTTGGGCCTGGTTTAATTCACTTAATTTTTTTTCCAAGTCTTACCATTTCACAACAAATGGGCCTATGTCATTCTTTCTGATGGAGGCATAGAATTCCATTGTAGGTATAGATAGATAGATAGATAGATAGATAGATAGATAGATAGATAGATAGATAGATAGATATAGATATAGATAATATTTTCTTTATCCATTCATCTACTTAGGAGCATCTGGTTCTTTACCTTAGCTATGGTAAATAATGCTTCGATAAACATAGTTGTGATGGTAGCATTAGTATGGTCTTGTTTGTGATCATTTGGGTAGATGCCCAAAAGTAGGATTGCTGGGTTATCGGAGAGTTCTATGTGGAGTCTTTTGTTTCAAAAGTGGTTGAACAAGTTTACATTCCTACCAACAATGTAGTAAGGTTCCATTTGGGCCACATCCCCTTCAGCATCTGTTGTTATTAGTTTTCTTGATTACAGCCATTCTAACTGGGGTGAGGTGCAATCTCAATGTTGTATTGATTTGCATTTCTTTTATGGCTAGAGAAATTGAGCATTTCTTCAAGTGTCTTTTGGCCATTCGTATTTTTTGTTCAGAGAAGTCTCTCTTTAATTCTTTAGCCTTCTTGATAACCAGGAGGTTGTTTCTTTGAGGATTTATTGTTGGACGATTCAATTTTTTTATTAATAACTTTTGTATCATGAAAATATCGTACAGACGGGTTACAATTACATGAGCAATGTAATGAGTACATTTCTTATCAAGCATTGTTGCCTCCTCCTTTGTTTCCCTTTACCATCCCAAACCACAATACCTCCTCCCCGCAGCCCCGCCAACCCCAACACCAATCCTCCCCAATTTTGTAAAGTGTGTTTGTCACTGTAGCATCTTGTACATTTTCATTGTTGCAATGGGTCCTCCTGTATCCCCATTTAAACAATTTTTTCCCTTCCCCTCCCCAAATTATACCAACATCAAATACAGTGAAAACAGGGGTTATACCGTTGGGGAGGGACATAGAAAGAAACAAAAAAATCCTCTTATAAATATGTTAGAAACATAGCAAGAAAGATAAACCATTTGAGTCCTTATCTTGGGGCTCATTTCACTTAAAATCAACTTATCTGACTGTTTCTGCTTTTCTCACAGTAAAAACCTGGAACAGGAAATCAAAACAGAACTTTCAAAGTGGAAAAACCTCCCATGCTCCTGGACTGGGAGGATCAACATCGTGAAAATGGCAATACTTCCCAAGGCTATCTACAAATTCAATAAGACATCTGTCAATATTCCAACCTCATTCTTCAAGGAAATAGAAGAGGCAATCCAAAAATTCATATGGAGCAATAAAAGACCCCGAATAGCAAGAACGATCCTTAATAGAAAAGTGCTGGAGGAATATCAATACCAAATTTCAAACTCTACTACAAAGCCATAGTAATCAAATCATCTTGGTACTGGCACAAGTACAGACCTCAGGACCAATGGAATAGAATTGAAAACCCAGAAATGAACCTATGGCCATCTAAACTTTGATAAGGGAGCTAAAATTAGAATGGAAGAAAGACAGCCTCTTCAGTAAATGGTGATGGAAAAATTGGTTAATCACTTGTACAAAACTAAAGGATTTAATTTTTTGAGTTCTAAGTTTATTTTAGATATGAAGCCCTTGTCCATTATATGGCTAGTGAAGATTTTCTCCCAATTCATGCGTTTTCTATTGATATTGCTTGCTATGTCCTTTGCAATGCAGAAGCTCTGAATTTTCATTGAATCCCGTTTGTCCAAGCTTTCTTTGATTTATTGTGTTTCTGGATCCTTATTAAGAAAATTTCAGCCTGTGGAGTATAGAGTTTCTCCTATTTTTTCCCGTAATATCTTTAAGGTCTTTGATCCATTTGGAGTTGATTCTGGTGCAGTATGATATATAAGGATCTAGCATTAGTTTTATACAGGTGTTTAACCAGTTTTGCTAGTACTATTTACTGAAGAGGTTGTCTTTCTTCCATTCTATTTTTTTAGCTCCCTTATCAAAGATGAAGTGACTGTAGGTGTGGGGACTCATTTCTAGGTTTTCACTTCTATTCCATTTTTCCTCGGGTCAGTTCTTTTGCCAGTCCCCAGCTGTTTCGATTACTATAGATTTGTAGTAGAGTTTGAAATTTGGTATTAATATTCCTCCTTACTTTCTACTAAGGATTATTTTTGCTATAAGGGTCTTTTATTGTTCCATATGAATTCTT
Source organism: Dipodomys spectabilis (assembly GCF_019054845.1). Taxonomy (NCBI): domain Eukaryota; kingdom Metazoa; phylum Chordata; class Mammalia; order Rodentia; family Heteromyidae; genus Dipodomys; species Dipodomys spectabilis. The sequence continues at coordinate 1,481,237 of NW_024870848.1, forward strand.
GGATTTCTTCTTCTATTTCATTAAAAAATGAAGTTTGCGTATTGGTAGGTATCACATTGAATTTGTAGATAGCAATAGTGCCAAAGGCTATCTACAAAGATTTCTTATCTTTGTCTTACCTTCTCAGTCTGAGATTTCATTTCCTAATAAGCTCAATGTGGCCTGTCTTAGAAGAAGAGATGGTCCATCTGTGTGTTCAAATCACAGTTGCTTTAGGATGTTGAGATTTGGACCTAGTTTTAAGAAATAAAACTGTAGGGTTGGAAGGTGGCTCAGTAGTAGAGTGCTTGCCTCAAATTCATGAGGCCCTAGGTTTGATTCGTCAGCACCCACATAAGCAGAAAAGGCTGGAACTGGGGCTGCTGCTCCAGTGGTAGAGCTCTTGCTTCGAGCTGAAGTGCTGATGGCCAGTGCCCAGGCCCAGAGTTGAGGCCTCATGACCAACAAAGAAGAAGGAGAAGAAGAAGGAGGAGGAGAAGGAGGAGGAGGAGGAGGAGGAGGAGGAGGAGGAGGAGGAGGAGGAGGAGGAGGAGGAGGAGGAGGAGGAGGAAGAGGAGAAGAAGAAGAAGAAAAGAAATAAAATGTGAAGATAGTTTGTACGTATGGTTACCAAGTTTCCATCAAATTAAGGAAATGCCAAAGGAGATAAAGCACAAGAACTAAAGAAACTATGATCATTCAGAACTTGTACTTTACGGAAAAAAATATGTAAACCAAGAATTGAACCAACAGTTGATTTTAGAAAAGGAAATCTGTGTTTTGTTTTGTTTCATTTTTCAGTCATGGGGCCTGAACTCTGGACCTGGGTGCTGTCCCTCAGCTCTTCAGCTCAAGGCTAGTAGTGCTCTACCACTTGAGCCACAGTGCCACATTCAGCTTTGTCTGCTTATGTGGTGCTGAGGAATCGAATGCATGCAAAGCGAGCACTCTACCACTCCCAGCCTCAAAATCTGCATTGTTGTTAAAAACTTGTCTTTCTAAACTGAAATTACATCTTTGTATGCAGCCCTGAAAGCAGAATCAATTCCAAATGGATCAAAGCCTCAAGGTAAAAGCAGATACCCAGAAAATATTACAGGGAAGAATACGACAAACACAAGGGTTCCTTGCCACAGGTTTAAACTTCCTTAATACCGTTCCAGAATCACAACGAATCAAAGATTGGATAAATTAGACTATTAAACTGTAGAGCTTCTGCACGGGAAAGGACATACCTAGCAAGATGAATAGAAAGCCTACAGACTGGAAGATCTTCATTAGCCATATTGCATGGTGAGTCACTCTATAACCCACATTTAGGTATGGAACAATGGAGTCTTTATTACACAGTTAGCAGGCTGCAGGCCACCCATTGTTACAAAAGGCTTTCGCCCCCAAATACACAAAACACAGTTAGGAAACAGGTCAGAGAGGAAACAAAGAACAAAATGGTGGGGGGGTGAGGAGGACTGGGTAGGGGGCAGGGGGAGGATGGGAAGGGGAAACAAAGAAGGAGGTAAAATGCTTGATAAGAAATGTACTCATTATCTTGCCCATGTAATTGTAACCCTTCTGTACAATATTTTCACAATAGAAAAAAAAAAAACAAAAAAAAATACCAACCAACAAGCCAATTCAGCTCCACTGGAAAGATGAATTGGGAAGCCATGATGACTGGAGATGAGTCAGGAGTCAGGAGAAATTACCAGTCCCAGGCACTGGACTGACAGATTCAGTAACTTGTGGAACTGTCCCCTGCTTAGACACTATTTAGGGCCGGGCCAGACCACACCAGCTGCCATTACACCATGCCACATGTGTCTCTGTGAACATGTCTGTCTGTGAACGTTTCAGCCAATTGCCCGTCTCTGCCTCCAGGGCATACCCACTACCTTGGAAGCAGATGAAGGGTAGAGGCCTTTCCTTCCCCCATGATGAAGACAAGATGCCAGTCCATGTGGCCAATATGGCTCCTGCCAGACTTGCCCCTTTACTTCATTCATTCCCTTTTTATTCTTGTATACATGAAACCAAATCAGTGATTTTTCTGTAAGAGATCCAAACTTTTGCCTGGCCTGTTTCCTTTGTAATTTAAGGACTCTCCAACAGTTAAAGTTGGCTCCATATGGATGGCATCCATATAGACAGGGGGCTTGAACTTAGTAAACCTTACCCTGCCTAACCTGGGAAAGAAGGTTCAAATTCATTTCCCGCAGAAAGAATGTCCCACAACCAAAGTCTTACTTTTGGCAGATCCAAAGCAGTTTTTTACTGGAAAGCAGTTATGGTAATGGAGTCAGGCAAGAGTCCAGTCCACTTTCCCCCTAACTAAGGTGGTCAGGATGATGTAGTCTCCTCTAGGTGATGTAATGCTCTCTTTGAACTTTATCTAAACAGGAATCTCTAGATTAGAAGAGATGGGCTGCGAAAAAATTAGAATGGAAGAAAGACAGCCTCCAGTAAATGGTGCTGGCAAAATTGGTTAATCACCTTTAGAAAACTAAAGCTAGATCCTTATATATCATCCTGCACCACAATTAACTTCAAATGGAAAAAAGACCACAGAGTCAAAACAGACACCCTGAAAACTTTACAGGAATAGGAGAAGCCCTAGGTCCTGAATACTGTTCCTCAGCTCTGCAGCTCAAGGCTAGCACTCTACCACTTTGAACCCCAAAGCAACTCTGCTTGCTTTTCCAGAACTCTGCAGTCTGATTAGAGGTGACAGTCTCACCAGGACCTTTCTCTACCCTGGCTGGATTTAGACTACAGCTTGTAGATCAATGAGTCTTACAAAAGGCCACTTCACTCCAATTAAAAGCAATAAAGGTGCTCGTTAGAAATAGTTTTCTAAAACATGGTCTTACCTGGATCTTATTATGGGCCAAAAGTTATATCTGACCAACTTTTAAAAATCCTCACTCCTTGTTGTGGGTCTGCTGGGAACTGTTACAAAAAACCTATAAGAGCAAACTGAAATTGCAATTAAGCAATTATTTTAGTAATCCTAATTTTCCCTTTATGCACTTAGAGGCAAATGTTAAGAACAATTTTACTTTCAAATTTATGTCCAGAAACACATTTCTATTTTTATTTTTGTTTTTCGCTAGTCCTGGTCCTTGAGCTTCTTTCGGTCTAGGCTAGTGCTCTACTACTTGAGCCCCATCATTGCTTCTGGCTTTTTCTGTATATGTGGTATGGAGAAATTAAACTCAGGGTTTCATGCATGCTAGGCAAGCACTCTACCACTAAGCCACCTTTCCAGCCAATCCATTCCTAGTTTTTTAAGCCATTTATTCATCTATACTTTAACATTTTATACATTAGTTTTATTGCATTTTGAAAAAATCCCTTGAAATCTTGAGGCTAGGTACCACTGATTGCCTCTTGGCTGCTTGTTTTATATCCAATTGCAGAATATCACTGAAAGCAAATCACTTTATTCAGATAAACTTTTAACCCTCTTTGTAAGCATTTTCCAATTATAATACATCCTAGGGGCAGTTTTAGCAATACCAATCACATAATCACATCACTCATTTTACCATCATGTTTCCAGTGTCTATCTGCAAGGAAAAGGGACATGACAAAGATAGGCCACTCAGACCCTCCTAAGGAATGGTCATGCACCCAATCCAACTCTCTAGGGTTAGATGAACTGCCTTTCTGCCAGTTTTACCTCTTCCACCATATGTGGAATCCCTCCAGGGTCTGTCCCACCATGCATGACCGGATGAGCTGCACTTCTGCTTGTTCACCCCTCACTTCTAAAGATAGGGAAAAACTTAGATCGCAACAGAGACCTTTTCATTTCTCTTGGTTCTTGAATGAAATACAGTTTTAGACAGAACAGGTAAAGTCTTTGACAGTGTTAAACCTTTATATTTAAATTTCTAATATTTATTCCCAAATTTTAGCAGAGGGGACTAAATCCCAAGTAGTCAATGCCTTTTTGTTATGCCAGATAATTAGATTACAGTGTAAACAGCCTTTGCATTATAAAAATACCAAATTTAAAAATACAGATTTTTTGATTTTCAAATTTAAGAATTCATAGAAAGTCTTTTAACTAAAGTTCCTCTTTAAAACAATACAATAACCATTTAAGACATTTGGCATCCAAATCTGATGACCTTCCTTAGAGTTTAACCTCATCCAAAAAATTTTTTACAGCATGTGGACGATTTGCATCTTGAACACGTTCACATACTCACACACACCATAAAGCACACAAAAATGAAAATCAGTCTTACAGTTTCCAGAATTTTTAGATAAAAATATCTTAACTTAAATCTTAGTTAACAAAGTACCATTGCTGAACTTCATTTTCTCAGGGGTTGGGTGTTGAGCAAGGCATTTTACCAATTGGCCTTGTGAATAACTTCAGTTGGTGGAAGGCTGGGTGATGGTCAACTGAAACTGGTCTGACTCTGTCTTTTCTCCAATTTTTTTAGACAAGAGCACGTTACAATCTTATTTTTACTGTTAAGACCAGCCAAATGTCCAAATGAGGCTCACAGCTGTCTAGGCCCTCATCTTCTCTGCAGGGCGATGCAGTCTAAAACTTGTAGGGGACCACACAAGTGCTGCAAACTTGCATGTCCCAACTCTTGACTGTTTCAATAGAGGGACAAAATGTAGCACGTCTGTGACCAGACCCCAGGCAAAGCTGGAACTTTTATTTCCCGAGAGATGTCCAAATGGACAACAAAAAACCCCCACAGAATATGGACTATGTTTTTTTCAGAGAATTGTGAGTTTGGGTGTTAAGGGGAGCTGATTTTGGTGACCAGGAGTCCCAAAATTACTCTCTGAACCTAGAAGAGAAGGGTTAACTTAAAGTATCTCTCCTGCAGTCAGTTCCCTTAAGGGATGGCCAATCTACTTAGGAGAGAGTGCAGAAGTGATCTTGGGAAACAGTAATGCCCTGGCTTTTCCCTGAAAATAAGAAAAGTGATCTAAAAGCATTTCCAAAATGTATGGAAACAGAAGTTTGATGCATTTCTGTAAAAAGAAAACAATCAGGTGATTTCAGAATAAACTTAAACAGAAGTTGTTTCCTACTTTTCCTGCTTGAGCCAAATAAGCCTTCCCCTTGGAATTTTGTCAGCACTAAGTTTGAGAGGAGATCTTCCACCTCATCACGAGATTTCTCCAACATCTGTGACTGGAATTGGAGACATAGGTTTGACAGGAAATTTTCCACCTCATCCTGACATTTCTCCCATGCTTGTGGTTCTCAGACATTTAGACAGAAATGACAAGCAAAACAGACACAGACAGTTGACCAAACAAACAAACCAAATGGTCAGACAGATATAAGCAAACAGCACCAGAAGGCACCTCCAACAGTCAGACAATTAAGACAACTCAACTGAGGTTAAGAACCAGAATCTGCCTCCATAGGAGGTGAGAGGAGTCCTAATCTCCTCCAGGACTGGGAGATCTGCCGTGTGCTGCCTCCCTTTTGCCTCTTCCACTACAACTGGCCAGGCTTTTCAACTTGCTGCTAGAGGTTTTTGAGGCCTAAGTTCCTGCTAGGAACTTCTCTCTATGGCCATCCCCTAGGGAAGGGCCCTTCTGAATGCCAATCCAAATTCCCTGAGCTCAAGGCCTGGGATCCTGGATCTCCATCTATTATATCTCAGATCCAAAAAAGACTCCACACACCCAGTTAAAGGAGCTAAGAACTTTATTACTACCACATAGGACCACTTCCAACAACCGGAAAAGTAGGAGAACAACCTTGAGATAAGGGTCGGGTGCCTTTTTATAGGGGTAGGTTACATAAAGTTACATAGACGAAACATGCAAGGCAGGTTTGGCATATTTTTCTTTGCTTACAGTTATATGACCTTTGAATTAATTTGTTCATTATGGTAAATATCATATGTAATAATTTGCAATAGGCCACTAGTAGTGGGAACACTAGGCGGTGGTCTTCAATTCATGGGCTTAAGGCACTGTTACTGAGGCAAGCAAGCAAGTTTACAGAAGCAAAACATAGCAAAAACATAGCCTTGACTCACAGGAGCATAGGCAAAACATAATCTTGACTTGGTCAACATGATCAATACTATCAAAGCTATTGACACTATTACAGAAATTATTTTTATTATAAACTCCTGACTAACACAGCAACTTAGTGCAGCTGATGAGAAGCCTCAAAGCTGTCAGTAGCCTTCTGCAAAGCTGCCGGCTTGGTAAACTTGAGTGAGGGAGCGATGTTCTTTTGCTTTTTAGCAAGAATGGGTAAGAGACAAAAGCTGAATACTGGTCAGCCTTTGTCTGTGGTATTTCTTTACCAAGAGGTTTTTTTTCCTTTTATCAATAATTTTGTTTTGTTTTCTGATTTCACATTTTTGTACCTATGGCTACTCTTTTCCCAGTTAAAAGGGGAGTCAGAGGAAGGACTGAGGCCAGACAATAGGAAGAAATTTTTGCCAGTGAATAGTAACTCAGATATTACAGAAAACCAAAGATCTGGTGTTTTAATGCCTTATGCTGTTCACATTGTAATCAAGTTATCTGACTTATTACAAGTGTAAAGAATTATTGCATTATTTTAAAGAGGAATGTTAGTTAAATTTCAAGTTTTACTAACACCAAAACTTGCTGACTTTTCTTGGGGAGTTTAAAACTTAACTCATTCTTTTTTTTACACCACGATGACAGGCAGTAACATATCTGTAGAACAAACTCGAGTCTATTTCAGGGGCTCCACAGAGCAAGGGCACCTGGGTCTGAGGAACGTCTCTCAGAGGTCTTTCCCTGGTTGCATCGATGTGGACTATCCCCTGACACAGGAGTCAGGTCATGACAGGGGTCCTCCTCTCTGAGCGAGAATAGGATTTTTCTGGGACCTCCTGATGAACTGGACTGACCCCCTGGACAAATCACAGATGCTAACCAGTATCTAAACAGGTGTAGTTTATTCAATTGACCCACTGACCAGGGCTAACTCATCTCTGGAATGAGCAGCCTCGAACTGAATTAGTTCAGTGTTTATAAAGGCAAAAAATGCATTCTTTTAGAGCAGATACAAGCAAGCTGGGGTACAGAAGCAGAACTTAGCAGTTATTTTGCAAGCACATGAATCACAAACATTCCTGAAACAATTATAACCATAAATACCCCGCTAGCAATTTTTTGAACTAAAGCAATGGACAGTTCCTGGTTTCAGGGCCAGGTGTTTACAGTAGAAGGGGCAGCCAGGGGCAAACAGGCCAGTTATACTACAAGGGGCAGAAGGAGTAAAAAGGCCTTGTCCTTTCCTCAGAGCTACTTGTTCCCATTCAAACCTGCCTTGCAAAGTTTGGCCCTAATTCTTAAAAATCAATAATTTAGTTCCGTTGATAATTTCATATTTTACATTCCTTTTGAAGGGGAGGGTCATCACAGTGCATTGATTAACCCCCTAAATGGCTTGAATCACCAGCCTCTGAGTAGCCTCTAAGCATACTATATATGGAAGGTTAAGGCCTATCTTCCCTAGATGGAAAAGTTCTGCTGTCCATTTAAGGTTTGGCATATTCATGGTGGGAGAGAGTGATGCCCTCCTCCCCCTCAGGTGATAGGCATACCTGGATCCTTAGAGACAGGGGTGGGCCCTTGGCTGATAGGTTATTGAACCTTTCAGTTCAGTGTCTGGAACTGGGGTGTGCTGTGACCCATCTCCCTGGTGGGGGACCCCATGCCATGTGTATCTCCATGTTTCTGTCTTGTCTCTGGTCTCTTGGCTTGTCTCTAGTCATCATGGTATCCCAATTCAGCTCTCCATCAGAGAGCTGATTTGTTTTTGTTCTTTACTCTCTATCCTGTTTCCCAGCCATGTTAAGTGTATTTGTGGATTGAAGGCCTTCATTATACAGTTAGCAGTCTGTAGACAGTGCATTGTAACAAAAACTCCAAGATTCTACCTCTCAAATGTAGTTTCTCTGAATTTTCTGATAATTTTCTTTACAACATCTAAGATCCTTCCTGTAGACTTTTCTTCCAAATAAACCTGTGCTAGTGTTTAATTTATCTCTTTGCCTATTTTCTGTGGCTTTTAGGGGCCTAGTAGCTATATATATAGATATATTCTTTGGCTTGTTCTCATTACTCCAGTGTTGATACTAGCTGAAAACTTGCAGCTTGTGGAATCATATGTGCTACAAAGAGCAGTCTTACTCAAAAAAGTGATCCCCAAACTTAAGCATGTGTTAACATAGGACCTATTAGAAGTTCAAAAATTCTCATAAGCCCCAGACCCATTGAACCTGAAGCTACATTTAACAAAATTCCCAAATAATTTATATGCACATTATTGTTCATGAAGTAATGCTAGTACTACTTACTGAAAAGGCTGTCTTTCTTCCATTCTATTTTTTTTAGCTCCCTTATCCAAGATTAGATGGCTATAGACTGTAGGTTCATTTCTGGGATTTCAATTCTATTTCATTGGTCCTGAGGTTTGTTCTTGTGCCAGTAACAAACTGTTTTGATTATTATTGCTTTGTAGTCGAGTTTGAATTTGGTACTGATATGCCTCTAGCACTGTTTATTCTGTTAAGGATGATTTTTCCTATTTTTGTTCTTTTATTGTTCCATATAAATTTTTTTGATTGCTTCTTCTATTTCCTTGAAGAACCAGGTTGGAATATTGATAGGTATTGCACTGAACTTGTAGATAGCCTTGGGAAGTATTGCCATTTTCACGATGTTGATCCTTCTAATCCAGGAATATGGGAGGTTTTGCCACTTTATTTAAGATATGGAAACAACCCAGATGCCCCTCAGTAGATGAATGGATCAAGAAAATGTGGTATATATACACAATGAAATTTTATGCCTCCATCAGAAAGAATGACATTGTCCCATTTCTTAGAAAATGGAAAGACTTGGAAAAACTATATTAAGTATAGTAAGCCAGGCCCAAAGAAACTTAGGTCTCATGGTTTCCCTTATTTGCAATAACTAATATACGTATGAGACAAGCAGAAACGGTCAGATAAGTTGATGTTAGGTGAAATTAACCCCAAGATAAGTATTCAAATGCTTTTTTCTTTAATGCTATTGTTTCTAACATATTTATAAGATGATTTCTTTGTTGTTTTGTATGTCCCTCCCCCACGGTATAACCCCTTATTTCACTATATTGGATGTCGGTATAATTTGTGGAGGGGAAAGGGAAAAACAAATTGCTTAAATAGGGATACAGATGGGCCCATTGCAACAGTGAGATGTACAAGTCATTATGGCAAAATACAAACTTTACAACTTTGGCAGGAGTGGTGGTGGTGAGGAGGGAAGTGAAGGGAAGGGGAAACAAAGGAAGAGCCAACAATCTTTGATAAGGAATGTACTCATTATCTTGCCCATTTAATTGTAACTCCTTTATATGGCTTTTTCACAATATAAATAAATAAATAAAGCAATGCTATAGTCTATATCTTAAGTGTCCACCTAACACCTATGTTTGAAAGATTCAGCCCTTAGCTTCTCAGAGATGGTGCAAATGAGAATATAAGGCCTAGTGGGAGGTCTTCTGGTTATTTAGGGTGTGTCCTAGGAGGTCTTCTGGTTATCTAGGTGGTATCCTTGAAGTGAGAAATAGGACCCCAGGATTTTCTTGACCATGAATGTGTGTGTGTGTGTGCATGTGCGCTTACGCATCTTGGAACTAGGACTTGATCTCAGGGCCTGGTCTCTGTCCATCACTTTTTCAATTCAGTCTAGTACTCTACCACTTGAGCCACAGTTTTTCTTCCAGCCTTTTTGTGGTTATTTGCAGAAGAGAGTCTCACAGACTTTTCTAGCTGGGCTGCCTCTGAGTGGCAATCCTCAGATCTCAGCTTCCTGAGGAGCTAGGAATATGAGAGCACGAACTATTAGCATCTGGTCACACTTTCCTTCTTGGCTAACAAAGACTACCTCTCTCCCAGCCGAGCACCCATCTATAGCTACCCCTCCAACCCAAGGCTTCAGAAGAAATATAACCTCCTTCCCTGAGAATAAAGAAATGGGATCAGGTTTGAGCTTTATGTTCTCCACAAAATCAGGGCCTGGTGAGAGCTTATGTGGAGGTCACAGATACTTGCCAGGGCAAGTAGACAGCTGTTAGAACAGAAGAGAGTATGAAAAGACATCCTTGCAGCTGGATGCCAGTAGCTCATGCCTATAATCCTAGCTACTCAAAGTTGAGACCTGAGGATCAATCAAGATTCAAAGCTAGCTTGGGCAGACTCTTATCTTCAATGAATCACCAAAAAGATGGGAAGCAGAGCTACTGCATTTCAAGTGGTACAGCACCAACCATGTGCAAACAAGCTAAAGGTTACCACCTAGTTTCTGAGTTCAAGCCCCGGTACACACACACACACACACACACACACACACACACACACACATCTTTAGCAGATGCCAGTGGCTCATACCAGCAATCCTAGCTACTCAATAGGCTGAGATCTTAGGATGGCAACTTAAAGCTAGCCCAGGCAGGAAAGTATGTGAGACACTTCTGTCTACTAAACTACTAAAAAAGATGAAAAATGAGCTATGGTTCAGTGTTAAAGTGTTAGATTTGAGCAAAGGAATCTCAGGGACAGTGCCAAGCTCTGAGTTCCAGCTCTAAGATTTTTTTAAAAGACAACCCCACCGCAATCAGGCCATAGATACAGATTTTGGTCATCCTAGATCTCACTTCTGCTCCAGCCACTTTCACAGCACAAGTGGCTGGTGTGTGGCCAGTACTGGGCAAAGAAGAAAATTACACAAGGGGGACATAGCCAGGTCAAGGCTAATGCCCCAGAACATTGAGGTACTGGCCATACCAGTCTCTCATCCCCCAGTTCCCTGGCCCTGGAATCTAAAGTGTGTACCTTTGTATTGTGGGCATCTGTAATTGTCTAAAAGGACCCAGGGACCGGTGCTATATCACACTCCATGAAAGTGCACACGAGGCCCAGGCAATCTGGGGAAAACAAATTGGACCATTTCTTTGTGTGGGCTTGAACTGAGGATCTGGGAGATGTCTCACTGGGTTTTCATGCTCAAGGCTGGTGTCTTACCACTTGAGCCACAGCTCAACCTCTAATGTTTTGATGGTTCTATGGAGAATAAAGTCTCACTGAATTTCCAGCTTATTGATGGCTTCAATCTATCTTTGATCCTTAGAACTTTGCCTCCTGATTAGCCAGAATGTCATGAGTGAGACTGAACCAGAAGTGACAGGCATCAGAACCTTTCCTTTGAGGTTCTGTTTATCTCGTGTCAACTAACAAGCCCTAGCTGAAATAGTCATTTACAGGGGATAAAGTTCCTCTCCTAGGTCAGTTAATCCAAGGAGATAAAATGACTTTGGAAAAGGCTATTCTGAGTTGGCTTACGGGAGTATGTGTGTGCGAGAGTATGAGTTTCAGGGATACCTACCCCCATCTCTCCAGTGCTTCATTCTCCAAGTGGTGAGTACATCCAGGATCACCACCCCAAAGAAGGCGGGTAGAGGAGGGTACGTAAGGTCACATAAAGTGGAATGATCTGAATTCTATCCTGCAACTGAAGCCAAGAGAGTTAATAGAGAGAAGGAGAAGTTTAGAGAAACATCAAGGGAAGCCCCTTACCTTTGGCTACAAGTACCAGAGAGAAGAATAAATCCATCCTTTTTGGTAGTAAGATAACAGGTGCCCACTATTTATTTATTTTACTTTTGTAAGTCCCAGGGCTTGGATTCAGGGCATCGGTGTCATCCCTGACCTTCTTTTCCTCAAGGTTGAGGTTCTACTACTTTAGCCACAGAACACATCTGGCACTTTTTGTGGTGGGGGGAGTGGTTTATGGGAGATAAGAATCTCACGGACTCTCCTGCCTGGGCTGGCTCTGAGTCAGAACCATGCGACCTCAACCTCCCCAATAGCCAGGATGATGGGCTAGAGCTACTGGCACCTGACTGCCACCATCCATTTACAATCCCCTAGAACCGGGCCACCCACACTGCACCCCCCTTGCTGTGAATGGGAAGCAAACATGGGTGGTTTTGATACTTCAACAGCCTCCCTACCTTGAGCATTGTTCTGGGTCAGTCTAATGGCAGCTTCCACCTTGTCCGCAGCAATAACTTGGCTCTGTCACAAGAACAAATGCCCCCAAGAGGTGTTAGGTCTGGGGTCTTTCCTCTGCACACACCTACCCTCCCCGAAATGACACACCCCAAAAAAGCAAAGTAGAAAGAGCGAATTCATTTTCTTATAATCAGAGTCTGGTCAGATAGGTGGGGGTGAGGATCACAGGCTGTGTGGTTGGACAATGCAACACCTCCTCATTCACTTTCTTTTGTTAGCAGAGGGTAGTGAGAAAGGATTCACCAGATGGACTGACAATGAATAACCATCATGGTCTAGCCTGGGCACAGAGGGGCTTACCTCAGGGAGCAAGTTCAACAGGCTGAGCAAGAAAGCTCCAGACTCACAGCTTACCTCCAGAATGAGAGGGCCACCTTGGGTCCCAGCCACATGGGGATACTGGGCCACCTCCTCCAGCACACATTCAACAAGTTCCTGAGAGAGAGAGAGAGAAAGAGAGAGAGAGAGAGAGAGAGAGAGAGAGAGAATTACACTTAAGCCGGGGTGCCAGTGGCACAGGCCTATAAGGGTAACTACACAGGAGGCTGAGTTATGAGGATCATGGTTCATAGCCAGCCAAGGCAGGAATGTCTATGAGACTCTTATCTCCAAAGAACCACCAGAAAACCGGAAGTGGTGCTGTGGATCAAGTGGTAGAGTGCTAGCCTTGATCTGAGGAGCTCGGGGACAGAGCTAAGGTCCAGATTTCAAGCCCCACGACTGACAATATGTTGATTTCCCACCACAAGATAGTGGACTGAAGAACACCCATTGTCCTAGGGAGCATGGCTGAGAACACAGGCTGAGTTTCCTGTCAGCTGGGGGTCATGAGTAGTTCACCCACCTTCTCCATGCCTCATTTTCCCCAGCTGCAAACTGAACAGTGAAGGATCCCCTCCCCGTGGGGATAGGGTAAGGATGAAAGAGAGCCATGTTTTGTTTCATAATCCCATACCTGTGGCATGATAAATAACCGGCCCCATCTGAATCCTTTCCAGGTATCTTCCTGTCATATGCTCACAGAATTGCCAAGAACTTTATCTGACGACCACTCCCTCTATGCCTGGTCCTGGCCCAGAAATCCCCCTGCATTGATCCCTTGTTTCCTCACAACTGTCCTGTGAGGAGGCTCAGGTCCGATGGTTCCAGGCCCAACCTAGAGCTTTAATTGTGGTCAAGAATCGGCTGCCTTGGACTAAAAGTTTGGGAAATCCATATAAACTGATGACTGAGCATGGTGCTACATGTCTAGGATCCCAGCTACAGAGGACCAGGTGGTGGTGCACGCCTGTCACAGGAGGACCGTGATCCAGCCTCACCTGATCTTATATTGAGTCTCTCTCTTGGAAATGCCCACGAGAGAAAGGCTTGGCTCCGATGGTAGAAGACCTGATTGGCAAGCCTAAGGTTTTGAGTTCAAACCCTAATATACCAAAAAGAATCAGAGGCTCAGTGCCAGAGGCTCATGTCTATAATCCAATCTACTCAGGAGGCTGAGATCTGAAGATCAGAGGGCAAGATTTAAAATAGGGTTGGCCTTGCCCATCAGACGTCATGATGAGAAGACCCAGAGTCTGACCCATACCAATATGCTCCATACTAACAGGGCTTGTACCCTTACTAAGTGCTGGCCATGCTCTCTGTCCCCTTGGGGAGCCACCCCCTGCGACCCCATCCCCAGGTCCTCCCAAGCTCTCTATGCCACCAACCAGGCCCAAGGGAGTAGACAGTTCCAGGGCACAAAGATCCCTTGGTCTTATAATTTAATGGTGCCGAGTCCCCTGGTGTGGCCACACTGGATTTGGATGTGACCTCAGGGTCCGTGGCCCTTCTAAGGTCAGATGGGAGGCATGTGACCAGAGGTGGCTCAGCATGTTACCTAGCAGGAAGGGAAGGTGATGGCTTCCAGGTCTGACAGTTACTGGGCGGAAAGTTAGCCAAGAGGGAGGGAGGTGCCCCTGTTGAGACTTTACATTTCAGCCTTTCAATAATTAAGAAAAAGGGTGAAGATTCTCTCTGGCAACTTCCTGTTTTAAAGGGCCATTGACAGTAGGGGTAAAAGGCTGAGATGTGGTCCCCTCTGGGAGAAGGCAGCAGGCAACAGCTCTCACTTGGGCATTGAGTCCTTAGATGCAATCTGGAGGAGGCAAGTCTCTTGGATGAAGTCTGGAGAAGTCTCATGAGGCATTCAGAGACTGAAAAAATACTGGAGAGCAAATAAATGGCAAGAGGAAGGACTTGAGGCTGAAAATGTTGGTAGAAATATCCCTAGTCAAGTGACAAAGGCAAGAATATAGATTCCTGTCCAGTTGAAAGGTAGACAGGTATGGATATTAGATGGGCAGTCTTCTTACTTCTATTGACCTTCTGGCTCTGGTTAATTTTGAAAGGACAGGCACAAAGTGGATAATGTGATAGCATCTCCTTACTCCTCCCCATGTTCCCTTGCTCCCCAGACTGGCTGAGTCTACGTGCTCATTGCTGAGATGGTTTGTCCCAGTTGGTATTCAAGGAGGTTTGAACAAAAGGCCTGGCCACTGTCCCTGAGCACTTCTGCTCAAGGCTAGCACTCTACCACTTTGAGTTATAGTACCACTTGCAGTGTTTGCTGGTTAGAGATAAGAGGCTCAAGCCATGCTTCCAGCCTGGCTCTTTGCAGGTTAGTTGGGAGATGGAGTCTCAGGGATTTTTCAGCTCGGGCTGGTTTGAACTGCAATCTTTGCCACAAAAGCCCTTTGTTATTTCCAATTAAAGCAACAAGGAGATCAAATAGAATAAGTAGAGCTTACCTGGTCCTTAACAAGAATTGATCAAATATTCTGCAATGACAAAACTCATTAAATGTGAGAATCTTAGCACAGATATACCCAATATTTTAGAATCGCGTACTTAGTACTAAACTACACAACACAAAACAAAATAGGCAAAACTCAAAACCTAAAATATTTGACAACAATGTATAAACATCTTTGCTAACAAAGCACATCACATGGTTGGGCCTCAGTTAACAGGGTCTGTGAAAAGAGCAACTTGTTAGCAAGGCACATTAGAATAGATGGATGGATAAGTAGTAAGCTTGGTGGAAGGGTAAGGGTTGGATGGGGCCAAACCCTTAACATCATGTGGCCAAGATGGTGAACTCAAGACGGCAAATTTCTGAAAACATGCAAAGAAAGGCTGAAGAAAAATCAAGCCTAGTTTGGCTAGCCTTTGAGAGGGAAGTTAGAGGGGCTCCCTGGGACCCAGGCCATGTCACATTCTTCAGGACACAATCCAAATAAATTTAGAAAAGAAAGGGAGAGATATAGAAAGTTGAACATGAATAGCAGAGAGCAGAGAGAGCCTGAAAGTAAACAGAATTCTGAACATGTACCAAAATTGCAGAGGCAAAAATTATCTAAATCTGAGAACAGCATAAAAATATTATGTGCTCTGTCTATCCAGGGAGTGCAGGAGGCATTTCAGAGGGGTTTCACAGCTGGAGAATGACTCGCAGCACCCCATTGAATGTGTAGGAGAGTCAGTCTGGAGAGTGATGGAAAGCTGACCAGGGAGAAGCAGCATTACGACTTCCCCCAGAGCCCTAAAGAGAGAAATGGCCAAGCACCCAACCAAGAATCCTCAGCATCGGAGGTTACCAGCCATTTGGCTAAAGACCATAGGAGCTCTCTGGCATGACACCACATCTGAACAGAGATTGAGCAACAGAGAGCCATAGAGAGTAGTTGCACTCACCAGAGTAGAGAAGTGGTGTGGACGTGGATATGAAGGCCAGCAATGGTATTGGTGAAAAGTCTCACGTGATGTCCCAGGCAGTTTGGTTCCCAGAAGAGGGGTGGTTGGGAAATTCTAACATTTCCAACTCAAAAACCCCATCTGAGTCACGGCATCATATGTAAGGTATATTAAATAGGTAGATTTCATTAGGTAGTGGATGAAGAGAACACCACAAGCTATTCAGGCAGGAAAAGAAGTTTATTTACAGGACTGCTGCCCCCACCATACATGGTGGAGAAGCCTGTCTGAAATGGAAAGGGAGGAGATAGCAATTTGTATTTCGATAGAAATTCATCCATCTCTGCTAGGTTTTCCTTCCTTTGTGAGTAGAGTCTGGAATTATTTCTTTATGATTGGATGTCTTGGATGTTTGTTGTAATTTTTCCTGTGGTATTTCTGATATTATTGATTTGGGTCTCCTCTCTTTTGTTCATTACTCTTGCCAGTGGTCTGTCAGCTTTATTGAGATATTTTTTAAACAGTTTTTTGTTTTATTAATTTTATTTTTAATTTTCTTTGTATCTCATTAATTTCAGCTCTTATTTCACTTATCTTTTTCTGTCCAGCAAATATAGTTCAATTTTTTCTTGTTTCTCTAGCAGTTTTAGTTGCATCATAACATTGCTTACTTGGTCTATGTTTTCTTTTTTTAATTTTTTAATTTTTTAATTTATTTTTTATTGTGAAAATACTGTACAGAGGGGTTACAATTACATGGGCAAGATGATGAGTACATTCCTTATCAAGCATTGTAGCCTCCTCTTTGTTTCCCCTTCCCATCCCTCCCCATCCTCTCCCTGCTCCCCCACCCAATCCTCCCCTCTCCCCTTCCCCCCCACCAAAGTTGTAAAGTTAGTTTTCGACATAACGACTTGTACATCTCATTGTTGCAATAGGTCCACCTGTATCCCTATTTAAATTATTTGTTTTTCCCCTTCCCCTCCACAAATTATACCAACATCAAATACAGTGAAAGCAGGGATTATACTGTGGGGGAGGGACATACAAAGCAACAAAGAAATAATCATACAAATTTGTTAGAAACAATCACATGAAAGAAAAAAAAAACATTTGAATATATATCTTAGGGTTCATTTCCCTAACATCACCATATCTGACCTTTTCTGCTTGACTCAGACATATACTAGATATTGCAAAAAAGGGAAACCATGGACTTATGTTTCTTTGGGCCTGGCTTACTTCACTTAATATAATTTTTTCCAAGTCTTTCCATTTCCTAACAAATGGAGCAATGTCATTCTTTCTGATGGAGGCATAGAATTCCATTGTGTATATATACCACATTTTCTTGATCCATTCATCTACTGAGGGGCATCTGGGTTGGTTCCATATCTTAGTTATGGTAAATAATGCTGCAATAAACATAGTCGTGCTGGTACCTTTAGTGTGGTCTTGTTTGTGATCATTTGGGTAAACACCCAAAAGTGGATTGCTGGGTCATAGGGGAGCTCTATGTGGAGTCTTTTGAGGAATCTCCATACTACTTTCCAAACTGGTTGAACAAGTTTACACTCCCACCAACAATTAGTAAGGTTCCCTTCTGTCCACATCCCCTCAAGCATCTGTTGTTATTAGAGGTCTTGATTTTAGCCATTATAACTGGGGTGAGGTGGTATCTTAATGTTGTTTTGATTTGCATTTCTTTTATGGCTAGGGAGGTTGAGCATTTCTTCATGTGTCTATTGGCCATCCTTCTTTCTTCTTCAGAGCAGTTTCTGTTTAAGTCTTTAGCCCACTTATTTATTGGGCAGTTGTTTCTTTGAGGATTTGTTATTGGGGGATTTAATTTTTTGAGTTTCAAGTATATTTTAGATATGAGACCCTTGTCCATTTTATGGCTAGTGAAGATCTCCCAATCCGTAGGCTTTCTATTGGTCTTGATATGCGTGCTGAGTGCAATAAATTTGCCCCTCAGGACTCCTTTCGCTGGGTCCCATAGGTTTCTTCGTAATGTATTTTCATTTTCATTGAATTGTAGGAACTTTTTACTTTTTTCTTTAATTTCTTCTCTAACCTATGTATTGTTCAACAGATTGTTGTTTAATTTCCATATGTTTAAGTTTTTTCTACTTTATGCCTTGTTATTGAAAGAACTAGTTTGATTCCAGTATGGTCAGATAGAATACAGAGTATTATGTCGACCCTCTTGTTTTCTTTCTTTAATTTTTTAATTTTTCAATTTTTTAATTTATTTTTTTATTGTGAAAATACTGTACAGAGGGGTTACAATTACATGGGCAAGATGATGAGTACATTCCTTATCAAGCATTTGCTTAAATTCCTTGTATGAACTAACAAATGATCTATTTGAGAAAAAGTAAGGGAGTTTGCAAGAATAAGACCCTGCTGGTGAGAATCCCTGTAATTCTAGCTACTTAGGAGGCTCACATCTGTGTATTCAGTTTTAAAGCCATCCCAGGCAGGAATGTTCATGAGGATTTTCTGGGGTAATTCAGCACCACACCCTGCCTCAAGTCTGGGACTGTTCACCACCTTCTGCTTATGCAAGCCAGTATGGAGAGACATCACACCCCACTACACGTCTGTAGTTGTTTACTGCCGCTGTCGATGCCGCTGCTGCCGCCACAGCTGATGCCACTGCTTGAGCTGCTGCCACTGCCCAGGATCAGCTGGGCCACATATGCAAGCCAGGCACTCCACTACGCGTCAGGTGTTAGACACTGCTGCTGCCTCTGGCTTGGCTGGGCCGCTTATGCGGACCAGTATGGAGAGGCACAAACCACCACGGGTCTGGAGTTGTTCACTGCAGCTGTCCCCGCCCCAGCTACCGCTGCCGCCCTGGGCTGGTCTGGGCTGTTCCTGTGGGCTAGTGCCAAGAGGCATTGTACCCGGAGTCTTGGTGGTTTGCCGCCACTGCCAGCTGCTGCTGCTGCTCCAGGTTAGGCTAGGCTGTTTACACCAGCAGGACAGAGGTAACACAGTGTGAGTCTAGGGTCATTCACCACTGCTGACAGCTGCTGCTGTTCCTGACTGGATTGGACTGCTTGCTCCAACCAGGCAGAGGCGCTGTGCCAGGGCCAGTGAGGGAAGTCTTCATGCCGGCTATGCATTTGAGATTTCTGTTTGTATTCTCTGGGTTGGCACCGTACCTTGGGAGTCTTCTGGGAGCCTTGGGATGCTTGCCAGTGTGTGGTCTTCAGAGGGTCCAGAGCCGGGATATTTAAGCAACCTGGCACGAATCCCCACAACTTACGCTGCTCAGCACAGAGCCCCATCACCAACAAGGCCTGGGGGAAGGATCTTCCCACTTTACTGTCTGTGTAGGTTTTTCCTTTTTCTTTTTTCACTTCCTATATTTCTCTGAGCAATTGCTTTTTTGGGTGGGGGTGTCACTTGGTGAAACAGAGCATTGAAAGCCAAACACACTATTTGGTTGGAGAGAGCTGTGGTGTGTCCCTGCTGTTCCATTGCCAACTTGGCCCCTTCTTTTCAGGTGAAATTTTTCTTAGGCGGCAAGTGGGCCTTGGTTACCAAATGATAGGTACATAAAAGAATATGTTGTAAAGCCAGCAGTTTGTAGTTAGACATTTTGTTAATATAGCCTTCACAAGATTAGGGAACAAAGGGGGTGGTCTACCCTAAGGTATTTCAAAGGGATTAAATTCTTTAACATAAGGGCTACATCTTGCTCGAAGAAGAGCAAAGTGAAGGAGACTTACGTAGCCATGGCCAGTCTCTGTATTTAATTTAGGTAAAGTTTCCTTTAAGGTCATATTCATTCTTTCTAGTGCCTTGAACTCTGAGGTCTATATATGGATTGTAACATCCAATTTATTCCTAGAGCATTAGTTAATAATTGAGAACTTGGGCCATGAATGCAGGGCCAACTTTGGACCCCACAGCTAAGGGTAAGTCAAATCAACGAATTATTACATGCCTCAGCTCAGCCTGAAAAAGTGTCCACTATTATAATAGATACCAATACCCATACTTGCCAGGCTTTACCTCTGTGAAGTCCATTTGCCCAAATTCACCATCTGATGTTCCTCACATATGAATTCTTTCCATATGTTCCAGCTTTTCAGCTTTTACCTGTTGGAAATTACCTACACACATTACAAAGGATTATCAGGCTGAGGCCCCACTGGTTTTCAGAACTGTCTTAGGCAGTGGCCTCGGGCAATTTACCTTGGTGCAAATATCTACATGTAAACTGACAGAAAGCCTGTATGCATTTTTCCCAAGTTTAGTTTCAAAATTTGCACACTTATTACCACTGTTTTTGCTTCTTCCTTTAATCTTAACAACTAGTAGCTCTAGAGACCTCGCTGGTTTTAGAGTGGTCTCCCAAGCTACCTAATCAGCTCAGATGTTTCTCTGTATCTTAGGGTCTCTAGTTTCTTTAATTCCTGTAGAGTACTCTGAACCTGGGAGGCTTCTTCCATTTTATTCTGCTCCTTTTCTCTCAAACTTCCTTTGATGATCCCACTCTCCTTCTCAATGTGCTCATTAACCTGCAAGTTTTTGGCAGGGTCACATGAGAGTTCCTTTGACTGGCCAACTGCTGTTCCTCCTCACAACCCCTTGGCTTGCTCTTCAGCTCCTCCCTTAAGTTCACAAAGGTGTTATTGAGAGGTAATTTTTCCCACCTCCACCTGTTCCATTGGGACATGATGTTTCTGCATTACATTTATGGTGAAGATCTCAGCAGTCTTTTTGGCCTTTTACTCTAGTAGTTTCTCTTTCTAGTTTTCCACGTCAGTGTATTTTTGTGACAGATCTTTCAACTGTTTGTTTAGCTCTTCTGTTTTTCTTCCTAATGCTCTTTTCCTTTCCCCAGCATTCTTTATCAGACCATGTGGTCCTTTAACTCTTACTGAAGAGTAACAATCTCTTTCTTGAGCCTGATATTTCCTGTTCACTTTTCTTGGCCTCATCTTCTATGACATTGCACTTCCTCGTTTTTCTCTATAACTACTCTTATCTTCTTTCTCTGTTGTTTTAATATCTGGTGCCACTCTTCAAAGCTTATAATCAACATGTACTTCAACCTAATACATTCTTATATCAGGTCCAGCTCTTTTATTATGTCCACTATTTCTTTTTTTTTTTTAATTTTATTTTATTTTATTTGAGAACATACTGTACAGAGGGGTTACAATTACATGGGCAGGATAATGCATACATTTCTTACCAAGCATTGCAGCCTCCTCCTATGTTTACCCTTCACCTCCCTTCCCAGTCTCCCCTCTCCCCCCCACCCAATTGTACCCCCCCTCCCCTCCCCACCGACATTGTAAAGCTGGTTTTGACATGACATTTTGTACTTCTCATTGTTGCAACAGGTCCACCTGAATCCTTAAACGACTTGTTTGTCCCCGTCTTCTCCACTTGTTATACTGACATCAAATATAGTGAAAGCGGGGGTTACACTGTGGGGGAGGGACATACAAAGCAACAAAGAAATAATCTTATAAATGCGTTAGAAACACAAGCATGAAAGAAACAAAAACATTAAAATACATATTTGAGGGTTCGTTTTCCTAACATCACATTCTCAGACTTTTTTTGCTTGACTCATACCTATACTAGATATTGCAAATAAGGGAAACCATGGGACCTATGTTTCTTTGGGCCTGGCTTACTTTACTTAATATAATTTTTTCCAAGCCTTTCCATTTCCTAACAAATGGGGAAATGTCATTCTTTCTGATGGAGGCATAGAATTCCATTGTGTATATATACCACATCTTCTTGATCCATTCATCTACTGAGGGGCATCTGGGTTGGTTCCATATCTTAGCTATGGTAAATAATGCTGCAATAAACATAGTTGTGCTGGTAGCTTTAGTGTGGCCTTGTTTGTGATCATTTGGGTAAATGCCCAAAAGTGGGATTGCTGGGTCATTGGTGAGCTCTATGTGGAGTCTTTTGAGGAACCTCCATACTGCTTTCCAAAGTGGTTGAACAAGTTTACATTCCCACCAACAATGAAGTAAGGTTCCTTTCTGTCCACATCCCCTCCAGCATCTGTTGTTGTTAGAGTTCTTAATTTTTGCTGTTCTAACTGGAGTGAGGTGATACCTCAATGTTGTTTTGATTTGCATTTCTTTTATGGCTAGGGATGTTGAACATTTCTTCATGTGTCTATTGGCCATCCTTCTTTCTTCTTCAGAGAAGCTTCTCTTTAAGTCTTTCGCCCACTTACTTATTGGGCAGTTATTTCTTTGAGGATTTGTTGTTGGGTGGTTTAATTTTTTGAGTTCCAAGTATATTTTAGATATGAGACCCTTGTCCGTTGTATGGCTAGTAAAGATCTTCTCCCAGTCCGTGGGCTTTCTATTGATCTTGCTAGCTATGTCATTTGCCCTGCAGAAGCTCTGCAACCTTATACAATCCCATTTGTCCGAACTTTCTTTGATTTGTTTTGTTTCCGGGTCTCTATTCAGAAAATTTCGGCCTGAGCCAAGGAGACCCAGGGTTTCTCCTATTCCATCCTGTAATGTTTTCAGAGTGTCTGCTTTGAGTTCAAGGTCTTTGATCCATTTGGAGTTGATTCTGGTGCAGGGTGATATATAAGGATCTAGCTTTAGTTTTCTGCATGTAGTTAACCAGTTTTGCCAGCACCATTTACTGAAGAGGCTGTCTGTCTTCCATTCTATTGTTTTAGCTCCCTTATCGAAGATTAGATGGCTATAGGTCTGTAGGTTCATTTCTGGGTTTTCAATTCTATTCCATTGGTCCTGAGGTCTGTTCTTATGCCAATACCAAGCTGTTTTGATTACTATGGCTTTATAGTAGAGTTCGAAATTTGGTATTGATATACCTCCAGCAGTGTTCTTTCCGTTGAGGAGCGTTTTTGCTATTCGGGGTCTTTTATTGTTCCATATGAATTTTTGGATTGCCTCTTCTATTTCCTTGAAGAATGAGGGTGGAATTTTGATAGGTATTGCGTTATTGTAGATAGCCTTGGGAAGTATTGCCATTTTCACGATGTTAATCTTTCCAATCCAGGAGCATGGGACGTTTTGCCATTTTTTAAGTTCTGTGTTGATTTCCTTTTTCAAGATTTTAAAGTTTTCATCATAGAGGTCCTTCACTTCTTTAGTTAAGTTAATTCCTAGGTATTTTATATTTTGTGGGGCTATTACAAATGGAGATGCTTTCCTAATTTCAGCCACACTTTTCTCATTGTTGGCATACAGAAAAGCCGTTGATTTTTGGGGGTTAATTTTATAACCTGCTACTTTGCCAAAGTTTTGAATCAGCTTGAGTAATTTGGGAGTGGAGTCTATGGGATTCTTTAAATACAAGATCATGTCATCTGCAAAGAGGGAGAGTTTTATTTCTTCTTTCCCTATTTGGATCCTCTTTATGTCTGCATCTTGTCTTATTTCTGTAGCTAGGCATTCTAATACTAGATTGAAGAGAAGTGGAGAGAGTGGGCATCCTTGTCTTGTTCCTGAGTTAAGAGGAAATGGCTTTAGTTTTTCACCATTGAGTATAATGCTGGCTGTAGGTTTGTCATATACAGCCTTTATTGTATTGAGGAATGTTCCATGGATTCCTAATTTTTCCCAAACCTTCATCAGGAAGGGGTGTTGGATCTTGTCGAATGCTTTTTCTGCGTCTATTGAGATAACCATGTGGTTCTTATTCTTGCTCCTGTTGATGTGATGAATAATATTAATTGATTTGCGTATATTGAACCAGCTTTGCATCCCTGAAATGAATCCTGTTTGATCATGGTGTATGATTTTTTGGATGAATTGTTGAAGTCGGTTTACCAAAATTTGTTGAGAAGTTTTGCATCAATGTTCATCAAAGAAATGGGTCTATAGTTCTCTTTCTTTGATGAGTCCCTGCCTGGTTTTGGGATGAGGGTTATGATGGCTTCATAGAATGTGTTCTGTAGTGAGCTTTCTCTTTCAATTTCATTGAAGAGTTGGAGGAGAATTGGTGTGAGCTCTGCTTTGAAGGCCTTGTAAAATTCCGCTGTAAAACCATCTGGTCCTGGACTTTTCTTAGCTGGGAGGTCTCTTATTGCTGTTTCTATTTCAATGCTTGATATGGGCCTGTTAAGATAGTTTAACTCATCTTGGTTTAGTTTTGGCATGTCAATATTTGCTAGGAAGAGGTCCATTTCTGTCAAGTTCTCAAACTTATTAGCATAAAGTTTTGAGAAGTATTCACTTATAATGTTCTGAATCTTGCTTGTTTCCGTGGTGATGTTTCCATTCTCATCTCTGAGTTTATTAATTTGGGTGTGTTCTCTTCTTTTTCTGATAAGATTTGCTAAGGGTCTGTCAATTTTTTTAAAGTTTTTCGAAGAACCAACTCTTTGTTTTGTTGATTCTGTCTATAGATTTTTTGGATTCTAATTCATTTAATTCTGATTTAATTTTGATTATTTCTTTCTGTCTACTGGATTGGGGTTTATCTTGCTGCTCTTTTTCAAGGAGGTTTAGATGTGTCATTAAATTGTTAGTTTCAGGTCTCTCCAATTTGTTGATGTAGGAGTTCAGAGCTATAAACTTCCCTCTGAGTACTGCCTTTGCTGTGTCCCAGAGGAGCTGGTATTTTGTGTGTTCATTTTTGTTGAATAGCATGAACATTTGAATTTCCTTTCTAATCTCTTCCATGACCCACTCATGATTCAGCAGTGTGTTGTTCAGCCTCCATGTGATATTGGACTTTCTTTGGTGGCTTTTGGTGTTGAGTCCTAATTTTATTCCCTTGTGGTCAGAGAGAATGCAAGGTATAACTTCAATGTTTCTGAATTTAGACAAGTTTGCTTTGTGGCCTAAAATGTGGTCTATTTTAGAAAACGTTCCATGTGCTGCTGAGAAAAACGTGTATTCTGATGCTGCTGGGTGAAATGTTTGGTAAATGTCTGTTAAGTCTAGTTGATCTATGCAGCTGTTTAGATCTCCGGTTTCTCTGGTGAGTTTTTGCTGAGTTGATCTATCTAGTGGGGAGAGTGGTGTGATAAAATCCCCAACAATTAATGTCTTTGGATCTATATGGGATTTGAGGGAAAGTATTGTTTCTTTGATAAATTTGGGTGCTCCATTGTTTGGCGAATAGATATTTAGAAATGTTATATCCTCCTGAAGGAGAGATCCTTTAATTAGTATGTAGCGACCTTCTTTATCTCTTTTCACGAATTTTAATTTGAAGTCTATTTTATCTGATATTAGGATTGCAACTCCCGCCTGTTTATGGGGTCCGTTTGCTTGGTAGATTTTGTTCCAGCCTTTAACATTGAAAATGTGTTTGTTTTTACGGGCAAGATGTGACTGCGGCAGGCAGCAGATAGAAGGGTCTTGTTTTTTAATCCAACTAGACAGTCTATGTCGCTTAATTGGAGAGTTCAGTCTGTTAACATTAAGAGATAGGACTGAGAGGTATTTGGGAGTTCCTGCCATGTTATCTACCTTCTTGCGGGGTGCAAAAACAGGTGTCTTCCTATGGTTCTTGGATTCTCAGTTTGGGTGCACTTTCTTGGCCTTTATTGCGGTCTTGTTGGTTTTCTATGTGTAGGACATCCTTAAGAATCTTTTGTAGGGCTGGTTTGGTGGAGATGTATTGTTTCAATTTTTCTTTGCTATGGAAGGTTTTTATTTGGCCTTCAGTTATGAAGGAGAGTTTAGCTGGGTACAGTATTCTTGGTTGATAGTTGTTTGTTTTTAGGGCATGGCATACATCATTCCAGGCTCTTCTTGCTTTGATTGTCTCTGCTGAGAAATCTGAGGTGTTTCTAATTGGTTTCCCTTTATAAGTGATTACCCTTTTCTCTCTGACAGCTTTAAGGATCTTTTCCTTGTTCTGAGTTGATCCTGTGTGGATTATAATGTGGCGGTGGGATGTCCTATTCTGGTCTGGTCTATTTGGGGTTCTAAAGGCTTCTTGTATCTGGACAGGCCTATCTTTTTGCATGTTTGGGAAGTTCTCTGCTAGGATCCTGTTAAACAAAATTCCTAGACCATTAACTTCTGTTTCTAGGTGCTCCTCTACACCCATTATCCTTAGATTAGGCCTTCTGATGGTGTCTTCCAGGTGTTGGATAGATCTATCATATTTCTTAGACTTGTCTTGGATGGTTGTATGTTCTTTCTCTATAATATCTAGGCTGTCTTCAATCCCTGAGATTCGATCTTCTGCATGGTCTAACCTGCTGTCAAGACTCTCTACTTTGTTTTTTATCTCTTTTCCTTCTATTTGTCATCTTTGATGGCTTCAAGTTCTTTGTTGAAGCTCTGTTTTAGGTCTTGTATGAATTTCTTTACTTCCTTAATTTGGTGTTCAGTGTTTGTCCTCAAATCACTTAGTTGATTGGTTATGGTTTCTTTGGGCTCCCATTCCTTCTGTTGGGTTCCATTCAGCATTCCCTTCGTGGTCTCCCTGACTTCCTTCAGCTCTTTGTTAATGGGTTCCATGAATGCCTTTAGTGATCTTTGTGTATTCTCTACCTGGTCTCTCAATTACTATATTACTCTTTGATTAGCTTTCTCCTGTTTGTGGGATTCCTGCAGATCTCTTTGAGTGTTCTCAGCCTGCTCACGCCATTACTCCCTTTCTCTTTGAGTATTCTCAAGTTGTTCACGCAAATCCTGTATCAGTTTTTGAGTAGCTTCCTCACGCTTATGATATTCCTGTATAAACTTCTGGGATGCCTCCTCTCTCTCCCTATCACGCTCATACAGAGTCCTTTGTACGTTGTCAAACTTTTCATTCATCATGTTTGCCAGCAGTGTTTGTAGAGCTGTTTGGGAACTCTCCTCTGGATTATTCATTATCTGTTCTATCCCCTGATTATCAAGATTGGGAATTGAGATACCCGAATTTGCCATTTTTCTTGTTTTTTTCCGGCTTACTCTGCCCATTTGAGATGAAGATAGCACCAGTTTTGTGCTAGAACACTATCTTAAGGCAACCATCATCCAAAGTTTGCATTTGTACAGTCAATAGTCCACAGATACAATCTAGTTCAACAGATACATCTATTCGACATCAAACAACTATATGTTAAAGGGCTTCGAACCGCAGAGAAGAATTTGGAAAACCAGAAATTATTAGGGTTATGGAGAGATGTGGGTAAAAAATAGGAGTAGATTGGTGTGGGGAGGCACAGGGAGAGTTAACTATATCCTAATCACAATGCAGGAAATAGGTTGGGTAGGATGCAAGTAGAGAGAGAGAAAAAGAAGAAAGGGAAAGGGGAATGAAAAGAGACCAGAAAAAAAATAAAAACGTAAAAATTAATGTTATTTTAGAGATTAAAAGACCATCTATTTATAGAGGAATATGAATATGTTGGGAGAAAGGGAAGGACATAGAGGAGATGTGAAAAACTTTAAAAAAGTGCTTAAAATATTATATAGGTATAAAGAGGTATTACTGCTATTAATGAATTTAAGTCTCAGAGGTTTTGAATTGAGTAATAAGTTTGTGGATTAAGTGTGTACACAATGGGGGATAGGGTCTACTGGTTAACTACGGGTTTATCTGAGGATGTGCAGGACAAGAGTTAAGTCACATAAAGAAGAACAAAGAGGAAAAGATGGAAAGGATAGGAAAGTGAGAAGAAAAGATCAGAAGTTCAGTAGAGCTAGACAAAAAACAAAAAAATAATTAAGAATGAAAGAAAAAGAGAAACAAGACAAGAAAAGAAAGGAAAACACACATTCACGTATTCCTAAAGTAGAAATTTTAAGAGGAGAAAAAAAAAAGTTAATGGAAAACAATTATTTTTTCAGAAGAGGCAAAAATTAAAGATTAATAAAAGTTTTAGAAAAGCTAAAAAATTTTTATATATATATAAGGTAACAAAAAATGAAAAAAAAAAACAAAACAAAAAAAAGAAAAAAAGAAAAGAAGAAGAAGAAGAAAAAAAGTTCTTTGATTTTTTGGGGGGCGCGGAGGGGTGGGAAGAGTCCTGTATCTCCCTTTTGTCTGTAACCAGAGTCTGGTTGGAGTCTCTGGTCAGCTTGAGGTCCTGTGGCTTGATTGGTTTCTTAAGTCAGTTTGTTGGAACAGGCAGAAAAATGCTCTGCTTTACCCAAGATTTTGAGATCCCCCTCCCAGGTTAGTTTACTTTGAGGGTGGTCTGCTTTGAGAATCACAAAAGAGGGGGATGCAGTGATGAGGCTAAGTTCTGGGTAGAGTTGAAGCCTTTCAACAAACAGTAGCTTTTCCCTGGGGCTATTTTGTGAAAAAACTCACAGCACCCAGCCTGGAGCCATTCTCAGGGTTTCTGTTTTTCAATTGATTGTGGTGGCTGCTAGAGGGAGGGGCAGCCTCTGGCTCTGGTTACCCGGTGAGGAGAGCCACTCCAATGGCTGGCGCCTGAGCTGGGTGACTTTTCCCTGGATGGAACTGAGTCTGTGAGGTCACTTCGCCGTTAAGTTCTTGTGACCTGCTAAATGACTAGTTTTATTCCAAGGCCTGAGCTGGAGCTAGCCGCTCCTCCGAGCTTTGTCGGTATCCAAGATGGAGATCACCGGTGCTGGGGCGGGGAGGGGTGGCCTTCCCTCCTCTGCTCCCTGAGAAGGAGTGAGGAAGTCGGGCTTCTACTCACGCTGAGTCTTGGATCCCGGGTCGTCTCTGGTCTGCAAAGTGCAGGATGAAGTTGTCCGCTCCTTGTCCGTTCTTGTTGGTGTTGAGTAGCATCCGCTCGTCTGCTGCGTCTGGCTCCTTCGTCCCGGACTGTGTCTCAGGTGTGCCTCCGCGGCGGTGGTCGCCGCAGCAGCAGCTGCTGGCAGGCGCTCAGATGTGTCTGCTTGGCTTCCCCTCTCTTGACTAACTCTCTGTCCTGTGATGGCACACTTGGTGTGATTCTCTGGCTTGGGACTGTTCACTGGAACTCTGAAACTGTTTTCTATGCAAGAGCTTGTTCAGATTCCAGCTTCTCCTCCGCCATCTTCCCGGAACTCCTATGTCCACTATTTCTTAATGAAGGATCAGGATCTCTTCTTGGCCTCAGTTGTGGTTAGCAAGGATGGTAGCATTGCTGTCTTGTGCTTCTGTTGGCCTCTGACCTGTGGTCCCCTAACTTGCCTCATGCTCACTCAGGCTAATGTATTTGAATTTCATTTGATTCTGACTATTTTCTAGGTTCCTTTTGAGGATTTTCTTCTCATTTTTTACTCTCACAAGTTCGTAATTTATATCTTCAAAACTTTTCTTCACGTCAATAATTCTCTGGTTTCTCCAGTGTGCTCTTCTATTTGCTTTTAACCTCTTAGTGGGTTCTGTTTGGCACATATTGGAGATTCAGTATTTTATAACCTGTGTTTTGAGATAGAAGTGTGTAAATTTTTTGTTTGCCACATTTCTTCTTAAGTTTATAGGGCTGTTTTTAAATTGAACACAGTTGGAATTCAGAGCCACAAGCTCCTTTACATGTTTCTCCAGAGATACGAACACATTTTCCAGGTGTTAATGGGATTACATAACCTGTCCTTTTGAATCTTTCTCCCCCTTGGACATTCCTTTTTCCAATGTCCATTTTGCTTGCCATAAGCACACTGATCTAGTCCTAGAGGTTCCCTACTGGCATTTGCAAATGAATTGTACTGTCTTTGCCAAGGTTTCTTGATCCCTATTCTGGTGCTCCTAACAAAACTCAAACCCCCTTCTTACTCTTTTTTTTTCAAGGGTACCTCTGTTATCAAACACCCACTGGGCAACCACTTTCAACTCAAAATACACCTTTCCCTCAAAACCTTATAACTTTTGAAGCTTTCTTCTAAGATATGGGGCTGACTAACAAAGGCCATATTTAGGGCTCTTTGATTCTCCAGGGCTTCAAGATCTATAGGCCTGTAGGTCCTATAGGCTTCTGGGAGAAGTTTCACAAAAGCATTAGGGTACTCACTGGGGAACTCTCCCATCTCACTCACCTTTCTGACTTTCTAGCCTCTGCGGTATCCCTGCTAACCAAACCTGGCAATAATTGATAAGCACCTCCATACCTCAATTGCTGTTAGTCTCAGCTTGGATAAGTCTGGGGAAAGACTTGATCCAAATGGTCTGGTTCAATAGTGGAGCTACTGTCCGGTCCAGGGACCACATTCAATTTACCGAGCAGGGTTCACTCCCTTTTCTACCAGGTGAAAAGCATCTGTAAAGTTTGCTGACACTCATCGCAGTTGTGCTTGTGTGTGAAAATTACTGTCTGTAATGAGGTAATGAGCCCTGGTTATTTTTTTTCTGAAAAGGATGGATTTTGCTGTTTCCAGTAATACAGGTCACTAGTTGTAAAGAGACCATATATTAAAAGGGGGGCCTGCCCACCATCTCCTCCCTCTTCCTGTCTCAAGGGTAATAAGGGTAACATACCACACTGTACCACCTCAGGATGGTACAAGTAACCAATTTTGGCATGGGAGGACGTAACATTAGAGGTGCTGATGGCAAAGAATAGGAGAAAGAGTACATCAGTGCATCTTCCTCTGAGGGATTCTGTAACTCTGGGGGAGAATATTTTTTGGATATGACAAATTTAGGCCTTGTTCTCCCATCCTGATAAAAGGAGTAAACAGAAGTGCATACAGGACACAGATAGAACTATCAGCATGCACACACAGAACAATAGCCACAGACACTTAATCTACATGCCCCAAACCTCTCAATGTTGACCTCTATAGTAGGTCCCAGATGACAGAGAGGACATTCCAAATTGCCTCTTGAGGAGGTCGCAGATGATCTCTGGAGGATGTCATATATGTCCTCCCTAGGAAGCCCTGGATGACCACTCATGGATGTTCCAAATGGCTTCCCAAGGAAGTGTCAGATGACCTCCAAAGGAGGCTCCAGATATCCTCTCAATAAGGTTGACATTACCTCATGAGTAGCTCCCAGATGGCCACTCAAGGAGGCCACATATGAACTCCAGAGGAGGTTCCAGATAACCTGCTTGAGAAAGCCACAGATGACCTCCAGAGAAGGTCCTATAGGTCTTCTCAAGGTAGTCCCAGATGATGTCCGAAGACAGTCATAGATTTCTTATCAAGGTAAGCTGAAATGACCTTCAAAAGAAGCTCCAGATGACCTCAGGTGGTGGTCCTAGATTGCCTCTTAAGGAAGCCCCAACACAGATGCCCCTCAGTAGATGAATGGATCAAGAAAATGTGGTTTATATACACAATGGAATTCTATGCCTCCATCAAAAAGAATGACTTTGCCCCATTTGTTAGGAAATGCAAAGACTTGGAAAAAATTATATTAAGTGAAGTAAGCCAGGCCGAAAGAAACTTATGTCCGTGGTTTCCCTTATTTCCAAATCACTACTTTTACAGGGGTCTCAGATGACCTCCTGAGGAAGCCCCAAATGACCTCTGGAGAAAGTCCAAGATGGCCCCGGGAGAAGGCTCCAGATGACCTCCAGGGTAGGTCTCAGATGGCTTCTCAATGAATTTGCAGATGTATTCTTGATGAGGTTCCAGATGGCTTCCCAAGGACGGCCTACATGACCTCTCAAGGAGGTTCCAGATGGTTCCCCAAAGAAGCTCTGCATGACCTCTCAAGGAGTTCCCAGATGGCTTCCCAAGGAAGCAGCAGATGACCTCCAGAGGGGATCCCCAAAACAGGCTGGCAAGCTTGCCCAGACACACCCCTAGAGGCCCCTAAATGACTTTTGTCCATGATTCTCCTCCAGAGACAAACACTCGAGGTAGACTCTCAACCCTGAGGGCTGACACTCTCACCTATGGGGATTTTTCCCTGAGGCCAAGGCCTGATGCCATCCAAATGGATTATCTCGACGGGGGTCTCCAAAAATTAAGACCTCTGTAGTTCAAGAGAATCCATAGAGACACATTTAATATAATAAATGTTCTCCAAACTACCAACCCCAAAAATTATGATATCCAAAACTCCAAATATCAAAGGGCAAGCTTTTTTTCCCCCTTCTTTTTGTCTCTCCACTACAGAACTATACTTCCTTCGAGGTCTTTCCCTTTTTCCCTTCTACCGGTTTCTTCTTCTCTTCAGGCCTCTTCACTCTCCAGAGGCCTGAACTGCTTTGACTGGGTCGTCAGTTGCCATCCTTTACCTCCTGACCTCCCTCAACTTCCTCTCCTCCCAGGACTTTCTCCTTCTGCTATCACACCACTTCCTTCCTTACAGGACTTTCCCCTTTTTTCTCTCTCCTTTTATTGCTCTGAACCAGCAGCCTATATAAAGTCTGTACCCCTTCTCTACTCCAACTGCCTAACAGTTTTCAACTGTCAAATCCCAAACTGCCCACAGCCAAAACACTTCTTCACAGCTCAGCACGTGATGATTAATGCCCCAGCCCCTCCCACAGAATGCCTCACCATCTGGTCAGGAGATGGGGCCACACTGATTATCCAAGCCTGTAGATTATCAGGGCCCTGCTGATTATTACAGTATCCTCCTTGTGAACTAGTAGCAATTGAAATTGGAAATTTGATTGTGATATTACAAACTCGTTGTGACATCACAAACACATTTTGACATCATCACCACCACGACATCACAAACCCATGGTGACAACATTGTCATTGTGACATCATGATTCCATTGTGACATCTCAAATCTATTATGACCTATTAGCTCCTTTGAAAAATCACATGCCCTTTTCAACATCAGTCCCTTTGTGTACCCATATTCTTGTTGTTAACTAATGACAATTGAAAGCAGACATGCCATAACATCAAAAAGTGTTTGTGACATCCTCAACAGTGTGACATCACATTTTCATTATAAGCGCATCATCTCATTGTGACATAACCAAACTCAATGACATAATCGTATTATGACAACAATTCTCATTTTGACATCATAGACACATTGTGAATGCCTATTCTGTGATTTCATTGTATTTCATATGTGGCATGAGAGTTGCTATCAGAAACACATTTTTGTGCCTAAATAACCATTTTGACATCATAATCACTTTGTGCCATCACAGTGCCATTGTGATATCACTAGCACAATGTGACATCACAAACATCTCCTCTCCTCATAACATTTGTGACATGCTGACATTGTGATATCAGACCTTTTTGCCCTCATAATTTGTTTTCAACCTCATATTTCATGTATGACATTAGATACTAGAAATCCACTGTGACATCATGACCATTGTGACATCACACTGACAGATATAATGAACATCGTGTCACATTGTGGCATCACAAAAGGTTTTGATGTCACAATTAATTGATGATGACCTACAGGTAAGGGATCACAGTAGGTCTACGATGTCACAGTTGGTTGGTGATATCCAAATGGCATAAAGGATCTCATTTATCATGAAATCACAGAGAATATGAGTTCCAAAACGGACTGTGCTATCTCCAAAGGCATGTGTTGTCACAAATGTGATGAAGTCCTAAGAAGATTGTAATGTCACAATGTGACACAATATTTATGATGTCTGTCAGTATGATGTCACAATGATCATGATGTCACAGTGGATTTCTAATATCACATATCATAACTGAAATATTATAAGGTTGAAAATAGATTACGAACTCATAAAGGGCCTAAGACATCACAATTGCAGCACATCACAAGACATGAGGACAGGACAAGTTTGTGATGTCAGTGTGTTAGTGATACCACCATGGAACTGTGATATAACAAAGTGATTATGATGCCACATATTTATGAGATCACAATGGTTTTCTGATATCAACCCACAGGCCACATCATTTGAAATAGAATGAAATAGAATAGACATTTACAATGTATCAATGACATCACAATGACAATATAATGTCATAATGCTATAAGGTCATTTTAAATTGGTGATGTTGCAAGGAGATTATGGTGTCATAATGAATATATCTTCTCACTCTGATGATGGGGTAACAAAGGTTTGTGATGTTACAATGGCATATATGAATACAATTGTCATGTATTCACAATGAGGATGTGGGTACACAAAGGGACTGTAATGTCACAAATGTCATGTGTGTTTTCAAAGCTACTTAGGGGCCATGATAGCTTCATGATACACAGTTGTGATGAGTTCACAATAGGTTTTTGATGTCATGATGATTTGTAATTCTAAAACTCATGTCCAATTTCAATTGCTATTTCACAATGTGCATACAAGTTCACAGAAGGAGCTTGAAGTCCTAATGAAATACAATGAAATCACAGAAAAGGCATTCATAATGTGTCTATGATGTCACATGACAATGTGAAGTTATAATTCTATCATATTATTTTAGTTTTGTGATTTCAGAATGAGCAGATGGTGTCAAAACTACAATGTGATGTCACAATTGTGATGATCTCACAAACTTTTTGATGTTAAAATGTCATGTCTGATTCTCAATTGTCAATATTTCATGGTGAGGATTCAGGTACAAAAAGGGACTATGATGTCACAAACCTATGTATTTTTTTCAAAAGTTATAAGAGGTCATAATAGTTTTGGGATGTCACAATGTGATCCTGGTGTCAAAAACAGCAATGTGATGTCACAATGGGTTTGTGATGTCACAGTATTGGTGAGGTCACAATGGGTTAGTTATATCATGAGTTTGTAATATCACAAATTTGTCCAATTTCAATTTCTCTTAGTTCACCATGATACACTTAATAACCAGCAGTGCCCCTATCATCCATGGGAACAGATAGTCATCAAGGCCTCCTGGTCTGGACCACCGGAGAGGGGGGTGCATGCAGCTAAAGGGGCAGCACATGCTGCTGAAGGAGATAGGTTGTCAAGCCCCACATGGTGAGATGCCATGAAGTGATTGGGCACGGACATTTGGGAAGTGATGATTGAAAACTGTTATGCAGGAAACATACTGCAGTGGGGGAAGGTACAGCCTATACATGGGTGGCATGTTCAGAGCAACAGAAGGGGAGAGAAAAGGCCTGGAAGGAAAGAAGTGAAGAGACTGCAGGAGGATAAAATCCTGGAAGGAGAGGAAATTGAGGGAGACCAAGAGGTGAAGAACGGCAACTGGCCACCTGGACAAGGCAGGGCAGGCCTGTCAAGAGTAGAACAGCCTGAAGAAAAGAAGGGAATGGTGGAAGGAAAAAAAATGAAAAGAACTGAAAGGTAGGAAAGGTCTGTAGAGAAGGAGGATGAAGAGAAAGAAAAAAACCTTGTCCTTTGAAGTGTGGAGCTTTGGAAATCATTATTTTTGGGGTTGCTTGTTTGCAGACCAGATTACAAATGGTTGGGCTGCTCTCTGGAGGTCTGAGGGTTCATGGTTGAAGCTGTATTTAGCTGTGGGCATCCAGCCCAGGTCAAGGTAGACACTTGTTACAAAATTTATGAGGACAAGAGAGGTTTGTGATATTACATTGCATTAATAATATCACAATGTCAATATGAGGTCACAAAGGGATTGTAATGTCACAATGGTGATGTGGTCACAATGGGTTTCTGAGATCAACCTATATGCCACATTAGAGATATAATGAAATCACAGAATAGGCAATCACATTGTCTCTATGACCTAACAATGAAAATGTGATGTCATAATGCTATGACATCATTGTCATTTTGAGATGTCACAATGATTTGATGGTATCCTAACAACAATGTGATCTCACTCTGGAGATGATGTGACAAAGTGTTTTTAATGTTACAATGGCATGTCTGATGTCAGTTGTCCTTCGTTCACAATGAGGATATGGTTACCCAAAGGGACTGTGATGTCACAAGTACCATGTGCTTTTTCAAAAGTGCTAAGAGGTCACAACAGGTTTGGGATGTCATAAGGTGACTGAGATATCACTGTGACAATGTGATGTCACAGTGGTGATAAGGTCACACTTGGATAATGGTGTCACAATGAATTTGTAATATCACCATTACATGTCCAATTTCATTCTACTAGATCACAATGAAGATACTAGTTCACATAAGGAGCTAGAAGTCAGAAAGGCCATGAATTTTGTAAAATATTATGAGGAAATAATTGGTTGGTGAAAATGTAATGGTGAAAATCCCATTGGTAATGTGATGTTACCATTACATGAGATAGTATTTTTTTGAAGTCACAAATAGTTTTTGATGCCATACAGGTGATGAGGTCACATAGGATTGTGATTTCCCAATGAGATGGTGATGTCAAAATCTCATGCCAGATCTCTAATTGACAATGAATATATAAGTTCAGAAGAGTTAATTATGTATCCAAAGGCATATGTTGGCACAAGTGTCATGAGTCGTAACAGGTTTGTGATGTCACAATGTGACTCAGTGGTCATGATATCTGGGAGTGTGATGTCACAGTGGTCATGATGTCACAGTGGATTTCTGATATCACATGCTATACCTGAAGTATTATGAGTTGAACAATTTATGAACTCAGAGAGGCCGAAGAGATCACACTGGAAGCATGTCAAAAATTTATGAGAATAGGACAGTTTGTGATGTCACAGTGGGTTAGTGATATCATAATTGCAATACGGTGTCATCAAGGTATTGTGATATCATAATGGTTATGTGGTCACAATGTATTTCTGATATCAACCCACCTGCCACATTTGAAATAGAATGAAATCAAAGACATCACAATGACCATGTGATATCATAATGCTATGATGTCATTGTTTTATGATGTCATGATGGGCTGATGTTGTCATAATGACAATGTGATATTACACCGGTGATGATGTCACAAAGGTATTGCAATGTTAAAATGGCATTTCTCATCTCAATTGTCATTAGCTCAAAATAAGCGTATGGATACCAAAAGGCCTGTGATTTCGCAAAAGCCATGCTTTCTTTCAAAGCTTCTGAGGTCATAATAGGTTTAGGATGTCACAATGTGATCATAGAGGTACAGTGCCAATGTGATATCCCAATGAGTTTGTGATGTCACCATGGTGCTTAGGTCACAATGGGTTAGTGATGTCTCATCAAGTTCGTAATATAACAATGACATACACAATTTCAATTTCTTCTAATTCACTATGAGGATACTGTAATAACCAGTGGGGCCAGAATTATCTGTGGGAGCTGATAATCATTGTAAATTCTTGGCCTGGCCCACCAGAGAGTGTGGGGAATGCCGCCAAAGGTGAAGTGTCAAGCTTCACATGGTGAGGTGTCATGAAGTGATTGAGCATTGGGCAGTTTGGGAAGTGATGGTTGAAAACTGTTAGGCAGAAGACCCGTTGGAATGAAGAGGGGGTAAACCTATATATAGGTTGCATTTTCAGAGCATTGGAAGGGGAAATAAAAATGGGTGCTACCTGGATGGAATAAAGGGAAAAACCTGAGAAGAGAGGAAGTTGATGGAGAGCAGAAGGTTGGCAAGTGGTCACTGGGGCAGAGTAGGGCAGGCCTGTGGAGAGTGGAGAGGCCTGAAGAAAAGAAGCAAGTGATGGAAGGGATAAAGGGAAAGACCAGGAAGGAAGGACAGCTCTGTAGTGAAGGAGGGAGGAATGGAAAAGTAAAAAGCCTTGCCCATTGAGGTTTGGAGCTTTGGAGATCATAATTTTTTGGTTGGTGGTTTGCAGACCAATTAAAAAGGGTGGGGCTGCCCATTGAAGTTCTGAGGTTTGTTGGTCAAGGATGCTCTTGGACCTGGGTATCCAGTCCAGGATAAGGTAATTACAGTCGCATTTCTATTGTAAATTGTTTTATTATAATAATTGTGACTCGATGGCTTGTCTCATTGTGTTAGGGGTCATAAGTACATGAGTTCACAGAAAAAGCTTGAAATCTCAAAGGCCATGAATTTTCTAAGATGTGATGTCGCCATAATAGGTTTGTAAAAACACAATGGAACAATGATGTCACAACGGCAATACTACAATATAATGTCAAAATAATGATTTGATATCACAATTAGTTGTTGATGCCATTCTCATGATGTGCACAATAAATTTGTGATGTCACAATGGGTTCATGATGTCAGAGTGGCATGGCAGATCTCAATTGTCATTAATTGGCAATGAATATATGAGTTCAAAAAGGGACTGTACTGTCTCCAAAAGCATGCGTTGTCACAAATGTGATGCTGTTCTAACAATTTTGTGATGTCACAATGTGACACAATATTCATGAAATCTGGCAATATGATGTCACAGGGGATTTCTGATATCACATGTCATACCAGAAATTTGAGATTGCAAACAGACTATGAACTCATAAAGGGCCTAATATATAACGAGGGCAGCATGGCACAAAACTTATAAGGACAGGACTGGTTTGTGATGGCACAGCAGGTTAATGATATCACAATGGCAATGTTATGTCACAATGTATTGTGATATCACAATGGTTATATTGTCAAAATGTGTTTCTGAAATAGAATGAATTCATACAATAGGCCTTTACACTGTTACGTCTTTGATGTAACAATGTCACTGTGATTTATACTGCTATGATGCCATTGTCGTTTGGTTATGTCACAATGAGCTGATGGTGTCATAATGACAATTTGATGTCACTGCTGATTTATGATGTTACAATGGTTATGAGTTCACATTATATTTCTGATATCAACACACATGTCAAATTTGAAATAGAAATGAAATAGCCTTGAACTGGTGGCTCACACCTGTAATACTAGCTACTCAGGAGGTTGAGATCGGAGGATCGCAGTTCAAAGCCAGCTCAGGCAGGAAAGTTCATGAGACTCATCTCCAATAAAAACGACTAGAAAACCAGAAGTGGTGCTGTGGCTCAAGCGATAGAGTGCTCACCTAGAGCAGAAGAGCAGGGACAAAAACCAAGCCCAGAGTTCAAGCCTCACAACCAGAAAAAAAAACAATTAAAAATAGGCATTCACAATCTATCTGTAACATCACAATGACAATGTGATCTCATAATGCTATCTTGTCATTGTACTTTTGTGATGTCAAAAGTAGTTGACGCTGTCATAATGAAAATGTTATGCAACACTGGTGATGCCACAAAGGGTTCATGATATTACAATGGCATGTCTGATACCAATTGGAAGTTCATAATGAGGGTATAGTTACACAAAGGGACTGTGATGCCACAAAGGCCATATGTTTTTTTTCAAAGGGCTAAGAGGTCCTAATAAGTTTGGGATGTCAGAATGTGATAGTGATGTCAAATGGCAATGAAAGTTCTCAATGGGTTTGGATGTCAAATTGGTAATGAAATCAAGTAGTTTTGTGAAGTCACATCTCATAATCACATGTCCAATTTCAGTTGCTACTATTTCACAATGAGGATATGAGTTCACAGAAGAAGACAAGTATAAAAGGCCATGAATTTTCTAAAATGATATGAAGACATACTAGGTCTTAGAAAACACAATGGAACAGTGATATAATAATGGCAATGTAATGTTGCAATATGATATCTTAATAAGGTTTTGATATCACAATTGGTGATGCCACACTAGTGATGTTTACAAGAGGTGTGTGATGTCAAAATGGGTTGGTGATATTAAAATGACACATGTGATCTCAATTGTCATTAACTCACAATGAGTATATGAGCTCATAAAGGGACTGTGGTATCTCCAAAGGCATGCGTTGTCACAAAAGTGATGAAGTCCTAACAGGTGTGTGTTGTCAGAATGTGACAAAATGCTCTTAACATCTATCAGTGTGATGTCACTATGATCTAAATGTCACACTGGATTCGGGTATCACCATTTCATACTTGGATTGGGTATGAGAGGATTGGAATTTCACAGTGGGTTAGTGATATCACTATGGAAATGTGGAGTCACAAAGGGATTGTGCTACTACAATGGCTATTAGATCACAATGTGTTTCTACTATAATGTTTGTGCTGTCACAATTTTTTTGGGAGGGGGTTTGTAATGTCTTGTGTTTTTTTTTTTTTTTTATTGTGAGAATACCGTACAGAGAAGTTACAATTACATGGGCAAGATAACGAGTAAATTTCTTATCAAGCATTATTGCCTCCTCGTTGTTTCTCCTTCCCAACTCTTCCCATACTCCTCCCCTATCCCCACCCAATCCTCCTCACACACCCCCACCAAAGTTTTTAAGTTTGTTTTTCGACAAAACGACTTGTACATCTCATTGTTGTAATGGGTCCTCCTGTATCCCTAGTTAAAAGATTTGTTATTTTTTCCCCTCCCCTCCACAAACTCTACCAACATCAAATACAGTGAAAGTATGGGTTACACTGTGGGGGAGGGACATACAAAGCAACATAGAAATCATCTTGTAAATATGATAGAAAAATTGCATGAAAGGAAAAAAACCAAAAAAATTGAATATTTATCTTAGGGTTCATTCCAGTAACATCAACTTATCTGACCTTTTCTGCTTGACTCGGACATATACTAGTTATTGCAAATAAGGGAAACCATGGGACCTATGTTTCTTTGGGCCTGGCTTACTTCACTTAATATAATTTTTTCCAAGTCTTTCTATGTCCTAACAAATGGGGCAATGACAATGTCATTCTTTCTGATGGAGGCAAAGAATTCCATTGTGTATACATAACACATTTTCCTGATCCATTCATCTACTGAGGGGCATCTGGGTTGGTTCCATATCTTAGATATGGTAAATAATGCTGCAATAATCATAGTCGTGCTGGTAGCTTTAGTGTGGTCTTGCTTGTGTCACAACTGGCTGGAAATGTCACAATGGCATGCTGGATCTCAAATGTCATTAATTCACAATGAAGATACGAGTTCACAAAGGGACTGTGTTTGCTCCAATGTCACGTTTTGGCACAAATGTGATGAAGTCCTAACAGATTTGTGAGTTCACAATGTGACACCATGGTCTTGATGTCTATCAATATGATGTCACAATGGTCATGATGTCAGTCAATTTCTGATAGATATCATATGTCATACCTGAATTATTATGAGATTGAAAACAGATTCTAAGCATACTGAAGGACTAAAATATCCTAATGGCTGCATATCACACAAGTTATGACTAAAAACTCATGGTCTTTGGAGCTTAAGATTCTTTCTTTGAAATTGTATCCTCATTGTGAACTAGTAGAAATTAAAATTGGACATGTCATGGTGATATTACAAACTCATGTTGACAACACAAACTCATTGTGACCTCATCACTACTGTGACATCACAACCCCATTGTGACATCACATTGCTGTTGTGCCTTCACAATCACATTGTGACATCACAAATCTATTGTGAGCTCTAAGCACCTTTAAAGAAACACATAACCTCTGTGGCATCACAGACCTTTGTGTAGCCATATCCTCATAGTGAACTAATGAAAATTGTGATCACACATAGTATTGTATCATCACAAATACTTTCTGCAAAAATTATGACTGTGAAATCACATTATCATCATAACACCATCATCTCATTGTGACATCACCAAACCCCAATGACACCATACCATTTTTCTCTTTTTTTCTTCTGTGTCTTTTTTATTATAAGTATAGTATACAGAGGGATTACAGTAACATGAGCAAGGTAATGAGTTCATATACTATCAAACATTGCTCTATTGACATCACTTTGTCATTTTGATGTCATAGACCCATTGTGAATGCCTATTCTTTGATTTCATTCTATTTCAAATGTGCCATGTGGGTTTATATCAGGAAACCACTGTGAACACATAACCTTTGTGACATCAAAATCTCTTTGTCCCAGCACATTGCCTTTGTTATATCACTAACACTGTGACATCAAATACCTCTCTTGTCCTCATAACTTTTGTGACATGCTATTGTGATATCTTAGGCCCTTGTGAGTTGAAAATCTGTGTTTGACCTCATATTTCAGATATGACATAAGATATCTAAAATGCAGTGTAACATATTGATATCATACTGCTGGACATCATAACCATTGTGTCATTTTGTGACATCTCAGACCTTTCAGTTCTTCACCTTTTTGACTACATATATATTAGTGACATCAGAATCCCTTCCCAAACTCATATACTCATGGTGAGTTAATGACAATTGAGATCCCATATGCCATTGTTACATCACGAACTCCTTGGGACATCTCCAATCTATTACAACCCCTCATCAGTATGGCGTCACCAATTGTGACATCAAAACATTATTATAAAAAGATGTTGAGTCATCACATTGTGTTTGTGAAATCACTGTCCCATTGGGTTTTCTCATAATATGACCCCATACTATGAAGCTTCTTCTATCTCCTGGTATCCTCAGATTGAATTCTAAGTAATTGAAATTAGATATATCATTCTGATATTACAAACAAACTGTAACATCACAAAATCGTTGTGATCTCATCACCACCACGGTGACATCAAAAAACACAATGGAACATCTCATTTCCATTGTGACATTATGAATCACATTGTGCCATTCCACTGAGGACCTCTTACCACCTTTGAAAACACACATGGCCTCTGTGACATCACAGAAACATTTTTGTATCCATATCCTTATGGGGAACTAATGACAACTGACAGACATACC
This sequence comes from Dipodomys spectabilis, assembly GCF_019054845.1. NCBI lineage: Eukaryota > Metazoa > Chordata > Mammalia > Rodentia > Heteromyidae > Dipodomys > Dipodomys spectabilis. The sequence continues at coordinate 1,523,438 of NW_024870848.1, forward strand.
ATTGAAACATAACAAATTCTTTCTGACTTCATCATAATTGTGACATCATGTTGCCATTATGACACCATCAGCTCATTTTGACATGTAAAACTACAATGACATCACAGCATTGTAACATCACATTGTCATTCTGATGTCATACACACATTGTGCTTGCCTATTATGTTTTTCATTCTATTTTTAATGTGGCATGTCGGTTGATATCAGAAACCCATTGTGAGTTCATGACCATTGTGATATCATGATGCCTTAGTAGCATTACATTGCCATTGTGATGTCACATTGCCAAATTGATGTCACAAAGGGATTTTGATGTGACAATGGTTATGACATCCCAATGAGTTTCTGATAACCCACATGCCACATTTCAAATACAATGATTAGGCATTCATAATGTGACTATGATTTCACAATTACATAATGGCAAATGCTATAATGTCATAAGCTAAAGATGTTATAACAACATTGTGATGTCACACTGGTTATGACATCATACAGAGTTTGTAATGTTACAATGGTTATGAGATCACAATGTGTCTATGACAGCAAAATGGCAATGTGATGTCATAATGCTATGATGTCACTGTAGCTTGGTAATGTCACAATGATCTGATGATGTCATAACAACAGTCAGATTTCACACTCATAATGATGTCACAAAGGGCTTGTGATGTCACAATGGCATGTCAGATCTTAATTGCCATTAATTTATGTAATGTTTGTGAAAGTATGTAATATCGCAATTGCAATATGATGTCAAATTATAATGTCATAATAGTGTTGTTATATCACAATTAGTTGGTGATGCCATAATAGAGATGAGTTCAAAATAGTTTTGTGATGTTGCAGTAGAATGGTAATGTGACAATGGCATTCCAGACCTCAATTGTCATTAACTCACAATGAGCATATAAATTTAGAACGGGCTTGTGACGATTCCAAAGCATTTGTTGGCACAAATGTGATGAAGTCAGAACAGATTTGTGATATGACAATGTGACACAATGGTCATTAAATCTAGTAGTGTGATGTCACAATGTTCATGATGTCACAGTATATTGCTAATATTTTATGTCATACCTGAAATAATATGTCAAAAATAGATTGAGCTCTCAATGGGTCTGGATAAATCTGCAGCACTGTGGGGGAAGGGAAAGCTCACAGTTCTGGAAAACAAAAAAGACAGGCCAGTTCCCAGGAGCTGAATTCAAGCCCTAGCACTCGACAAAATAACATTCGAATACATTTTATTTTATTTTTTTTTTTTTTGGGGGGTCCGGTTGTGGGGCCTGAACTCTGGGCCTGGGCACTGTCCCTCAGCTCTTCAGCTCAAGGCTAGCGCTCTACCACTTGAGCCACAGCGCCACTTCCGGCTTTTTTCTTATGTGGTGCTAAGGAATCGAACCCAGGGCCTCATGCGTTGCAAGGCAAGCGCTCTGCCACTGAGCCACCTTCCCAGCCCTCGAATACATTTTAAATACATGATGTCTATTTATATGCACATGTTTACTGCATTCATTTTATTTTGTGTTTTATTTAATTATTATTATATATTTTAGATAGTATAATTACATGTATATATTTTTATATCCTATTACATAGGACATAGATTTGCCTATGTATTATACATCATTCCTGAAACCCAGGAATTTCACTTATAAGGAAAACAAGCGGGACAATTGGCTTCTTCCACCAGGATTACGTTTTTGGCAGTTCTGTGATTTGAGCTCCGGGCCTAGAAGGCCCAATTCATGAATGGGTTAATGTTAGTACACCATTCTGATTCCAGTGGAGTTGTCGGGAAAATTTGAGGACCTGAGATCAAGCCCTAGGAGTGGCCAATATGTAAATAGATAGATGTGTAGATTGCAGTGTGTGTGCATGTGTATTTACATATGTATATACATCCATAAATAAATTTATATATTGTTCCTATAGATAGGAATGAGTAGGTGGCAGTCCCAGGATCGAACTCAGGGCTTAGGTTTCTGGGTTGGGCTCAGGCTTCACTGACAGCCCACCATCCTTCTGCTCTGCAACGTCACATACAATTTTCAAGCCGAGTCATTGAGGCCTAGGATGGTCACAGTACAAAGGAATCAAAGGTAAAACTGTTGTGTAAAACTTCCTGGTTTAGTTTTTCCTCCTCCATCTTGGGTGGTTTGTTTTTTTTGCCAGAGCTGGGAGTTGAACTCAGGTCTTAGGATCCCCGGATCATGTGTGGGTGTAAAAGCTGCACCCCAGCCTAGGGTAATCAAGGCTGAGGCAGAGTTGTGACGACCTGAGTTCAAGCTCTGTGCCTGCCCCCACAAAATGTTAAAGTCCTGGCTAAGAATTTGGGCCATTTTATCAGCCATACCTGGCATTTGAACTCAGGGACTGGATAACTCTATTGTGCTCTGGGTGAAGTGGAAGCTAACCTCCTGGAAGAAAAAAAAATTCAGGATCAATTCCCAGGGCGTGAATTCCAGCCCCAGAACTGGCAAAAATGATATTCATATACATGCATAATATATATCATATATATGTATTTGTATAGATATTACACATTTTACCTAGGACACAATATTACCACAGAAAGGAAAACAGGTCTACATTGGCTTCTTACTCTACCTATTGCCTTCGGCATTGCTGAGATTTGAATTCTGGGCCTGGAATGCCCAATTCATCAAGGGGTCTGTGTAAGCACAGCAGCCTCAAACAAATTCACTGCCAGGCAGTTCCCAGGACCTTAATTCTAGACCCAGGAGTGGCCAATATATAAATAGATAGGTGTGTATATTGCTACGAATACATATACATCTCTCTATATATGTATATTCCACTGTATATATAAATATTTACTTGCACTCTAAATGTTCTTAGAGCTCCTGAGCTATAGAAGAAGGAAAGAAACATCATTGACCCATCCTGGGTTCAAGTGAAGTTCTCAGAATCCATGGCCTCGCCCTGTTAGCAGGATGAACTCCAGTTCAGGACAGAAAACAGTTTCAAAAGCCAGGCTAGGTAAGGAGACCAAGGCCTGCAGGATTAGGAGGAAGAATGTATACACTCAACAGGGAAGTGAGTTGCAAAACCACTTTATTCATTCCAGGCACAGCCAGCAATGAAGGGAAACCTGAAATATTTGTTAGAGTTACACCAGGGTCATGCTTTTCTCAGCCTCTTCAAACAATGACTAATTCATCTTTGTTCCTCAGGTGAAGGGAGCCTCACGTTATCTTTAGATTACCAATCGAGAGCCAGTTTAGTGGGGGAGAGGGGAGGAACAGAGTAGAAAATCCCTGATCTCTGGTCTTAGGGACTAGTTTTTGACTCTCCATCTGTCAGATATGAAGGTCCTTCTTCTAACTTTGCCAGTCCATTCTCCTTCCTTCATTCTCCACATCATTAATGCAAATCCCCAGTTCAAGGAGAGGCAAGGTTATTTCTCTTCTGTCTCCAAGCAGCTGAATTAGAGCCTGGCTCTGCCCTCTTGTCTCTGGGTCCTTTGGCTACCTGAAAAGTGGGAAAAAGACAGGTTTCCTCCTCTGGTGGCCTGGCACATTGCAGAAGGCCTCATTACTAGGAATTGTTCCCTTCTTTCCTGCTGATGTCCAAGACCAGATACATATACCATTTTTCTATCTATGTATCTATGTATCTATGTATCTATCTATGTATCTATCTATGTATCTATGTATCTATGTATCAATGTATCTATGTATCTACCTACCTATCTATCTATCTATCTATCTATCTATCTATCTATCTATCTATCTATCTATCTATCTATCTATCTATCTATCTATCTATCTATCTATCTATCTATCTATCTATCTATCTATCTATCTATCTATCTATCTATCTATCCATCTTTCTATCTACCTACCTACCTACCTACTTACCTACCTCCCTATCTATCTATCTATCTATCTATCTATCTATCTATCTATCTATCTATCTATCTATCTATCTATCTATCTGTCTGTCTGTCTATCTAATCTACGTATCTATGTATCTATCTATGTATCTATGTATATATGTATCTATGTATGTATGTATGTATCTATCTATCTATGTATCTATGTATGTATGTATCTATCTCTCTCTCTCTATCTATCTATCTAATCTATGTATCTATGTATCTATGTATCTATATCTGTATCTATGTACCTATCTATCTATGTATCTATGTATGTATCTCTCTCTCTCTCTCTATCTATCTGCCTATCTACCTACCTACCTGCCTACCTACCTACCTACCTACCAACCTACCTACCAACCTACTTACCTACCATCTTAGCTGTCTCTTTGACAATTCTTGGGCAGAACTCAAGATCTGAGCACTGTCTCTAACACTCTACTACTTGAGCCACAGGACCAATTCTGGCTTCTATCTGTGTATGTGCTACTGAGGAATTGAACCCAGGGCTTCTTGCATGCTAGGCAAACACTCTCTCACTAATCCACAATCCCTGCCCCCTCATCTTTTTTCTTAAAGGTAGTTTTACATAAGTATGCTAGCATTTTACGTCCCCAACTGTATTTTTTGAACACAGGTTATTCCTATAAACCCTGATCTCTTCCCCTGCCTGATTTGTGATGGTTCCTGCATTGGCCTCATAATAAAATGTAAATAAAGGCTGCTGAGAGCTTTAGTGTGCATCATATAAGGACACAGGCCTGGAATCTGGGAAGAGAAAAAGATGGGGCTGAAATGAACAGAATGATGCAGTATGCACAATGAGCATATCTGAAAAATAAATCAGTAAATAAAATCAGAAGCATTGCATACAGCCTGTTTGCAATCAGGGAGGTAATATACACCTGTAAGTAGGGCATTAATACATAAACTTGGTCTTTGCTTTTTGAAATTTTTTTGGTGGCCATCCCATGGCTTAAACTCAGGGTGTGATACCTTCCTCAGCTGTTTTGCTCAAGGCTGAGGCTCTACAACTGCCACAGCTCCACTGCCAGCCATCAGGTCGTTAACTGAACATAAGCGCCTCCCAGGCTTTCCTGCCTGGTCTGGCCTGTGTCTCTTATTTGGCCTTCTCTTGCAAAGCTGGAGCTCAACCCTCTAGGCCACTGCTCCACTTCTAGTTTTCTGGTGGTTTATTGGAGACAAGAGTCTCACAGACTTTCCTGCTAGGGCTGGCTTTCAATCATGATCTCCTGCGGAGACTTCAAGTGGTTTTCCTCAGGGATTCACCTAGGAGCCATTCCACACAAATCTTTCGTCTAAATCTTGAGAGGTACTAGAGAAAAACAGAAACAGGAAGATGCTTCTAGTGTGTTCTATATACTCAAGGTTGGAGACACAAAACACTCATAATTATTAGATCATTTTCTAGGCAAAAGGAGCAATGCAGACAGTATGAGGATCGTTCTAGCTTTCGGTCCTCATACCCTGAGACACTAAAATAACTGCATCTCAATGCTAAGTGACAGAACTGGCATGTCTTGTGGACATTTGCTCATAAATCTGTGACACTCAATTCTCACTTTTGGTTTCAAACCTGTGACCAGAGGGGATGATGAGTAGAGAAAATCCTTCTCAGAGAACGTAGCTATAAAGAACATTGGGTAGTTGACTTATAAGTCCAAACCATTGGAATAACCCTATTAAGAAGTCAGATTGTCCAGATTATAAAATGAAGAAGAAAAGAAAGAAGGTGCCTGTGTCTGCTGACTCTAATCCATGCTCCTCAGGAGGCTAAGATGTAGAGAATCTGAGTTCGAATCCAGCCAGCATAAGAAAGTCCATGGCACTGTAATTTCAAAGAAATCACAGAAAAACCCAGAAGTGGGGTGTGACTCCACCTTAATGCACTATCCTTGAGCAAAAGGAGCTCAGAGACAAGGCCTAGGCTCATAGTTCAACCCTTAGACCTGCCCCCTCAAAAAGAACCTGCACCTCCATGTCTTTGTGTATGTATAGATATCTTCCTATAAGTGAAGCTCCTGAGTAGCTATGATACATGGCACCAAGGTAGGAAATTTGTATTCAATACAATGAGTTCATAACACAGAGACTGCTTTTATGACATTACATGTTCTAGGGCTCCCTTCACTGCTCCCAGTGTAGCCTGAGGGTTTCTCTGCAACCCAGGCCAGCTGGAAATAGTCTCTTTCATTGTCTGGACAGGCACACAAAAGGCCTCATTCATGTAGAGCTGTGTATCAAACAACTCCATCTGGGCCAATTAGTGAGGAGGAGTGTGGGCGGGCTCTGAAGGTCAGGAGAAAAATTCCTCTTTGTACAACAAGCTATCTCTCTTCCTAGTGCTGTTTTTTGACAAGAAGCCTTCATTTGTGCCAACTCCCATGGCAGGCCAAGTTCTGCGCACTCATCTTGCCTTTGTGAGACTATATTTCAAAGCTCAGATACAGTGCTCAATATAATTCAGGAGTCCTTCTGGCAGACAACTAGGGCACTGAACTTAATGAAATGTTCCACTGAGGGCAATGATGGGCCTATGATGCCTTTTCTAATTTTCTGGAAGCTTTGAAATCCAAGCATATGTTGGATATCACAAAGCTTCCAGTCATCTAGAGGTGGTGAAGCTCATCCGAATTTGAAACATTTGACCTCTCTTAGTTGGGCCCTGGGTGACTAGGTTTTGGGGTTGAACACAGGGCCTGGGTGCTAGCAATGAGCTCAGAACAGAAGTCTAGTGCTTTACCATTTTGTGTCACAGCTTCACTTCTGCTTTGTGTGTGTGTGTGTGTGTGTGTGTGTGTGTGTGTGTGTGTGTGTGTGTGTGTGTGTGTGTATGCATATTCTAGTCCTGGAGCTTGAACACAGGACATGAGCACTGTACCTAGTTTCTCTTCTACAAGGATTGCCCTCTCCTACTTGAACCACAGAGGCACTTCAGGCTTTTTCCTAGTGATGTGGTCCTGAGAAATCAAGGACAGGGTTTCATATATGCAAAGCACTCTACCCCTAAGGCACATTCCCAGCCTTCTACTTCAGTTTGTTAGTGTGTATCTATCTTTTTTTATTATTGTCGGTTGTAGGAGTGGAAAGCTGGGCCTGGGGACTGTCTCTGAGCTCTTCAGCTCAAATCTTGTTGCTCTACCACTTGAGCCACAGAGCCACTTCTGGTATTCTTGTGGTTCATTGGATCTAAGTGTCTCAAGGACTTTCCTGTTGGGAGCTGACAGTAAAGCTCCAAGGTCATCTTGACTCTTGTACTCACTTAAAGGCATGTACAAGGAACTGGCTTTTATGAATAACACCAGGTATCCGGGTTTGCCTTGCTATGTCTGTAAAATTTGTGTTACTTTCTATCAGTTGACCTTGTCTTGCTTCTTTCTACACCCTTGTTTTTATTAAAGACTTTTCTTGCTTTTCTACACTATGGTGACCTTAGGTTACCTCTTGACTTCTAATAGTATAAATAAGGAGAGTTAAAAATAAACGGGGCTGCAGTCTTGAGCTGCAGACCTCCCGACCCCATCCCTTGTCTTATGTCTTTATTTTTCCGTCCTTGCCCCCTAAATCAGGAGTCCCTTTCGTTGCCCGCTGGTTCTGGCAAGTGGAGCCCGAACAGGGACCCTAAAAACCTGGGATCAAGGCAGAGGACCCCGCTAAGGTAAGAGGACGCGTCCAGAAAAAGAGCGGGTGTAGCCGGGCGCTGGTGGCTCACACCTGTAATCCTAGCTACTCAGGAGGCTGAGATCTGAGGATCGCGGTTCAAAGCCAACCCGGGCAGGAGAGACTGTGAGACTCCTATCTCCAATAAACCACCAGATAACCGGAAGTGGCGCTGTAGCTCACGTGGTAGAGCGCTCGCCTTGAGCTGAAGAGCTGAGGGACAGTGCCCAAGCCCAGATTTCAAGTCCCACGACCGACAAAAAAAAAAAAAGAAAAAGAGCGGGTGATAGTATAGTCGGGAGTAAGAAATTATGGGGCAAGCAAACAGCCACACATTATACGTGCAGGCTTTCAAGGGTATGCTTCACGCTCAAGGAGTAAAAGTTAGACAGAGTCAGTTAGAATGTTTCTTTCACTTTGTTGAGAAAGTATACCCCTGGTTCCCGGAGGAAGGAACCATTAGTTTTAAAACTTAAAAAAAAATAATCTTTTTTTTTTTGGAAAAAAGGATTCAGGGACACCATGATACAAATGGCCTGTAAGTTAAAACATTGCTGCTTTGTAATTGTCTGGTATCTGTGTAGCCTACAGGTTCTGTATTGGGGTTGACAAGAGTCTTGGCAGATGTGCTATAAGACAGCCAACGGGGCCGGTGGGAGACGTCCCCCAAATCCCCATCAAGGTAAACTATCCACTAGTGCAGACATTTGGGCCAGTCTGTAGTCTGGCACCTTCTGTCTGACAGCCTACAACGCACATGCTGTAAATATGTTTTTTCTCAATGTTTGTGTATGTATTTTAAAATTGTTAAAATGTTTCTTCTCTCAGATTCATCCTGATGCGAGAGCCCGAAAAAAACTGGCTAACACCCCCTCAATATCTGTTTCCCTCTAGCTCCTTCTTTTTTACTTACACTTTAAACTGACCCCCTTTCTCCCATTCACTGCCACCTCCTCCGCCCTCTCTGGATCCAGAAGTAGGGGAGTGATGGGTTGCAAAAAACCTGGAGGATCTAACAATAACTTAAAAGGGCTGGCAGGGAAAACTCGTAGCCAGATAAAACTGCCACTGACCACCTACAAGTGACACCAGCAAGATCTTAGCCTCAGGCCTTGGCCCAGGGGGTCTGAGTATGGGGGAGAACCTGTCAGTCTGAGGGGACGGCCGCTAGGGACTTCTTTCCCTCCACCTTGAAAGGCCCCTGGGTCAACGTTTGCAGAAATCTAAAAAAAAAAATCCTCAGGAGGTGAGTAGAGGGGGTCTGAGTCCCCTGGTAAGTGGGTTTGAGTCCCACTTGTAAATGGTGGTGAGATGTTGCCCCATTCACTGAGACCTGATTTTGTCTTTGTGGCCACTTGTTTGTCTTGTTTACTTTAGTGTGTTTGTTTGCTTTATGTTTTCTAAGGTAAAAAAGTTCTGGGTGAGCGTGACAGGCTCACTCAACAGACTTTGAATTCAGCTTGCTGAGTAAAAACAGCACAAAGTTCTGGTAGAGATAAAGATAAACTGGGGCCCATTTTATTAGTCCCAATTCAGCCTTTGGTTGTTGTCTTGTCTAGTTCTGTTTTAAAATTGGTACCAGTTTTAAATGTACGAACAACTGATTTTGATTTTTGCGTGCTTTAAGATCTGTGTGTGTTTTGTATGTGTTTGTGAACATGTTCAAGTTAAAAATTATCAACATACTGTAACAATTGGGTGAGTTTAAGTATAAAATTCAAAAGGTTATGAGGTTTAAACTTTACCAAAAATTTTCAAAAATTTTCACATTGTTTTAAATGACTTTTTAAAGATTCTTTAACTTAAAAAAAATCTGGTATTTTAAAATACATAAGGCTGTTTTCACTGTAATCAAGTTATCTGGCTTAACAAAACTGCATTGGCTGTTTAAAATTTAGTTCTCTTGGCTAAAATTTGGGGATAAATATTAAAAGTTTAAATATAAAAGTTTGTTTAACACTGTAAAAGACATTACCTGTTCTGACTGTCTAAAACTGTGTATTTTCATTTAAAAACCAAGAGATAAAAAAAAAAAAAACTTTAAAGCCAACAAAAGACCTATCTTTAGGGGTAAGGGGTAAACAGGTAAAAGTACAGTTCAGCTGGTCATACATGGTGGGACAGGCCATGGGAGGAGTCCACACATGTTAAAAGAGGACAAGCTGACACAAACACAGTTCATCTTACCCTAAAGAGAGAGATTAGGTGCGTGCCCATTTCCACAGGAGGGGCCAAGTGGCCCAAATTTGTTCTGTCTTTTTTCTCTACAGATAAATACTAAAAACATGATGATAAAAATTAGTGATGTGATAATCTGATTAGTATTGCTAAAACTGCCCCTTGGACTTAAAAAGAGGGTTAAAAAATGTTTTTGTGTAATGTGACTTGCTTTCTATAATGTTTTATAATTGGGATATGTTTTTATTTTTTTATTTTTATTTTTTTAAATTTGTTTTTGTTTTTTTTTTTTTTTGAGGGGTCTGGTCGTGGGGCCTGAGTGCTGTCCCTCAGCTCTTCAGCCTAAGGCTAGCGCTCTAGCTCTACCACTTGAGCCACAGTGCCACTTCCGGCTTTTTTATTTTCTGCTTATGTGGTGCTGAGGAATTGAACCCAGGGCCTCATGCATGCAAGGCAAGCGCTCTACCACTGAGCCACCTTCCCAGCCCTGGGATATGTTTTTAAAAGTCATAAATGTGTTAAGTTTAACTTCTTGGTAGAGAGATGGTGATTGTAATTCTTATATTAAAAAAAAATTTGAGTTTAAAAGTTTTAATGTGTATCTGTTTTAAAACAAACAGCCAAGAGACATGAGTGACACTTGGCCTCAAGATTTTAAGGGATTTTTTTTAATGTAACTAAAAACTAAAATATAAAATAATAAAAGAGATTAATAGGAGGCTTAAAAAGTAGGAATGGATTTTTGGATATAAAGTTTAAAAGTAAAATTGTTCTTAACATTTGCCTCAAAGTAAAAAAATTAGGATTACCAAAATAATTGCTTAATTGCTATTCCAGTTTGCTCTTATAGGTTTTTTAAGTTTCCAGCAAGCCAAGAACAAAGCACAGAGGATTCTTATAAGTTTGTCGGATGTAACTTTGACTCTTAACAAGTTTCAGGTAAGAACATGCTTAATAGCTACTTCTATGTTGACCACCTTGTTGCTTTTAATTGGAGTAAAGTGGCCTTTTATAAGAGTCATTGAAAAAAAAAAAAAAAAAGAGTCATTGATTTACAAACTGGTTCAAAGCCAGCCCGGGCACAAGAAGGTCCATGTGAGACTGTCACCTCTACTCAGCCAGCAGTGCTAAAAAAAAAACAAGCAGAGTTGCTTTGGGACTCATAGTGACAGAGTGCTAGCCTTGAGTTGTAGAGCTGAGGGACAGCACTCAGGCCCCGAGTTCAAGTCCAGTGACCAGCTAAGAAAAATACAAATGAGGCATTTATCTCAATGTAAAAAAAACACTCCTGAGACAAGAGCACTGGAGGAGCATCCAGAGGCAGTAAGCCACTGCTCGGATAAAAAAATGTCAGATCCTAGAGTCATTTGTGTGTGGCCCTTCAAGAATTGGTCAGAGCCAGGAGGTCATGGGAAGATAGTTTGTAAGCATGCCTTATGTCCATGACTATCTACCTTGTAGGGACAGGAACTTGTCAGTAATCTGTGATAGTACTAAAAAAGCTAAAGTTATAAAATGTGGGGGATGGTTTAAATCCCAACCCCTGTATGTGCCAAAATCCCTAATTGACAGTAACTTTTGAGCTAATACCAGCTACATAAAATTTATCTGCTCAAGAATAAAGTTTGTAAACCTGAGAGTGTGTTTCTATTAACATCTGTCTAAAGGCCTGCACAGGTGACTTAGACATTGTTAGAGTCACTAGAGGTCATATTCCTAAAGATGCTTTTACAAACCAGAGTGTAAAATAAGCTACACTGCTGTAGCCAGAGAAAAAGTCTATGCATTTGTCAAAAGTTAAAATATTGTTCTTAATGACATCTAACCCTGGTAACCTCTTTGTAAAATAGACTAAGGTTATAGGTTCCTGGCTAGGTAGGACAACACCCCTGAGTCAGCTTGAAGAAGTTACAGAAGATGAATCTTCGCCCATCATCCCCTTTTTAAAACAAGGGACCAGAGTCATAAAAAAAAAGGATGACAAAATACACACACACACACACACACACACACACACACACACACACAAAAGACATGGAAAATAGTAGTACAGGCCTAAACACTCTATATCTGCCTAAAAAATCAGCCTTATTAAAAGAACTATCTAGTTTAAAAAGTTGTCATCTTGGTAAATTGTCCTGGGCTATTGTCTATATAGTCTTAAAAACTAGTGGGCCCACAACCTGCCAAGCCTATATATTACTTGTATCCTTAACCAAAAATTTACAGCCCAGCACAAGGTGTAACACAGTCCCTTGGAGCCACTGAGAGACCCTGCTGCTGCTGCTGCTACAGCCTGACAGTCACCTGGAAAAAATTTACATCGTTATCCTGACCACCTCCACCGTAAAAAAAGTAGACTAAACTCCTGCCTGATTCCATCTTTTGGATGGCTTTGCATTGTCCATGTTACCATATGCCTACTCTAATTTTATTATGGCTACTCCTCTTGCCGGGGAGACTAACAAACATTGTATTGCCCATTCCCTACACTGCTTTGCCACTATGGGACTTCCTAAACATAGTAAAACTGATAATGGTCTGGGATATGTCAGACAAGCTTTTCAAAATTTTTGTAAATCTTATCAGATTATTCACCCTACAGGTATTCCCTATAATCCTCAAGGTCAAAAAATTGTTAAACGAGCTAATGGTTTACTCAAACATGAAATTTTTAAATTAAAAGGTGGGGAATTATACCCCTCTCTCCTGTTAATATTCTTTCTCATGCTTTGTTTGTACTAAATTTTTTAAACTAAGAATGTAATGGCCTTACCACAGCACAGCGTTTTTGGGAAAAAAGAGAGCAAAGAGCTTTTGCTCAAGTAAAGTGAAAGGATCCTTTAACAGGTGCTTGGCATGGGCCTGATCTGGTTTTAACATGGGGGTCGAGGACATGTTTGTGTTTTCTCGCCGGAAGAAAATGACGCCCGCTGGTTGCCTGAACGCTGCGTTAGGATTGTGGAGACTCATTCAGATGACACAAATGCTGCCACATTGGGCTTATGTGCCAGATCCCCTGATTGTGCACCCTACAACTTGGGAGGGAGTTAAAGTAATCATTCACTTAAATAGATCAGCATTCAATACAGCCCCTGATCCTTTCATCCAGCACACCAAGATGAGAGATATCTCAGCTTCAGATATTGGAACTCCTTTTTGCTTTACCACCAGCTCTAAAGGCTCCATTCCAGGCTGTGTTATAATGCTATCCATGACTCATAAAATTTGATTCCCAGACAAAAATCAAATGTACAATATACAGATGATATCTTTGCCAACTGGGCACTTAGTTTATACAAATTCTGCTCCATCCTTTAGGATACCCCATTACATTAATTCTTCACAAGTAGTAAAATCTACAGGAGAGCCTCATCCAAATAGGTGTAAGCATGTACAGCCATTTGTTACCAATATTTCTGAAACTAATTCTCAATTAATGGACTGGTCTGGAGCTAATCTTACTAATAAGTACAATCTTGGACTGTGGTGGATAAATGGACATCCTCAACATCATGTTTGGATGCTGGTAGCTACACTCAACAACATAACCTGGCCCAATTCATCCCTTTTAAAAAAATATTATAAATTGTGTATCACCACCCCATGTCATTATGTATGGACCATTTAATATCTCTGTAGGAGCTAATTATTTTAATGTTACCTGTTCTAATTGTTCTTTTATTAATTGCTTGTATAACAACATAACTAAATTCATACTTATTGTTAGACAACCATCTTTTGTTATGCTTCCTGTAAATATTTCTAAAACTTGGCATAAAGATTTTAGTATTCAGGTGTTAAAACAATTGAAAAAACTAATGCGCCCTCTTCAATTTGTTGGGCTACTTGTAGCTGATGTTTTGGCCTTTACTTCATTAGCTGCCTCTACAGCGGCAGCTGCTGTGACACTAACACAAAATGTACAAACTGCCTATTATCTTAATCAGCTTGCTGATAATACTACACAAGCCTTACCTCTGGACTCTAAAGTGACAAAAACTGTTAAAAAACTGTTTAAACAATTTCAATGCTATATCCCTTCCCTGACTTATGTTAAAGGATTGTTAATGACATTGCTTGGCCTAAAAATGCTTTTGTTAATGGTTTTCTATGCCTTCCTTGTATTACATACACTACAAAACTCTCTTATGAGTTTAGCCAGCCAGCTACATAAAATCAAGCTCCAAATAAATGAATTCCCCCCGAGAAAAACTACACCCAGAGACGGGTAAGAGGGGGGTGCCAGTCTGACCAACCTAAGACAGGGCCTTCAGCTTTGCTCTGAAGAAGTTCCCAAAGACGGGTAAGACAGACAAGGTGATCCACCCAACCTAAGACAGGCGGGTTCGCTTCTTCAAAAAAGAGATGAGGGAGATGTTGGGAGCCGACAGTAAAACTCCAAGGTCATCTTGACCCTTGTACTCACTTAAAGGCATGCACAAGGAACTGGCTTTCATGAATAACACCAGGTATCCGGGTTTGCCTTGCTATGTCTGTAAAATTTGTTTTACTTTCTATCAGTTGACCTTGTCTTGTTTCTTTCTACACTCTTGTTTTTATTAAAGACTTTTCTTGCTTTTCTACACTATGGTGACCTTAGGTTACCTCTTGACTTCTAATAGTATAAATAAGGAGAGTTAAAAATAAACGGGGCTGCAGTCTTGAGCTGCAGACCTCCCGACCCCATCCTTTGTCTTATGTCTTTATTTTTCCATTCCGGCACTTTCCTGCCCAGGCTAGCTTTGAGCCATGATCCTCAGATCTCATCCTCCTGAGTAGCTAGGATGATCAGCATGAGCCACAAGCACCCAGCTATCACTTCAGGTTTCTTAGTGGTGAATTGGAGATAATAGTCTCATGGGACCTTTTGTGTCTGAGATAGTTTGGAACCCAGCTCCTCAGATCTCTGCTTCCTGAGAAGGCAGGATGACAGACCTCTGCTATAGAACCCTAGGCTGTGACACGCTGTTGCAAGAGGTTCCATGAGCCCAAGAGGTAAGGGTCAGTGCTTAGGCCCTGAGTTCAAGGTTCACAAGTGAGAACAAAACAATTGTCTGCAGGAGACAACTCACTAGTCTTCAGTAATACATAATTTTGTCCCTCCCATGGGGACATATCTGAGTGTCAATATTCTTGTCTGCATAATCATCTCAGTTGTGGAGTTCATACAAGGACAAGATGAAAGAATGCATCCTTTGATGGACAAAACATATAACACTCTTTTTTTATTCTGTCATGAGGCTTGAATTCTTGGCCTGAGCTCTGTCCCTCAGATCTTCAGCTCAAGGCTAGTGTTCTACCATTTGAGTTACATCACCACTTCCGGTTTTCTTGTGGTTTATTGGAGAAAAGGTTTTCACCGACTTTCCTGCCTGGGCTGGCTTTGAACCGCGATCCTCAGATCTCAGCCTCCTGAGTAGCTAGGAGGACATGCATGAGCCACCGGTGCCTGGCTCCACATAACCCTCTTTACAGGGTTCAGCACACAGCATCTTGTGAAAGACTCAGCACCCAGCACCCAATGCAGGACTCAACACACAGAACCCAGTGAAGGACTCAGCACATAACATCATGTGCAGGATTCAGCACACGGCACCCTGTGAGGGACTCAGAACCCCAGGAAGGACTCATCACATAGCTGTATCCCACAAGCTGTCATTAGTATTAGGGTGCTTTCATCAGTATCACCATTCTTTCAGAAACACATCACAAACTGCACAAAGTTCACATCTAATAATTTAGAGGGGTGTTATTTGGGGGAGGTAGTCACCCACAGGGATTGCACTAAAATGTTGGGGGTACCATCCCAAGATCTTTTGCTCAAGGCTAGAGCTCTACCATTTTGAGCCACAGCTCAGAGTTTCACAGACATCCTGCCAGGGCTGAGTTTTAAAACTACCAGTGTCAGGTCTCAGCCCCCAAGTATCTTGGATGACAGGGGTGAGCAAGCCAGCAGCATCTGGCTCCATAGCGCTTGGTTGCAGTGGTATACATCTGGCTATTCAGATTATATTGCAGCTGTCAGCACCAGACACCCAGCTTGCTCTGTGATGAGGTATTTGAAGTCATATTCTTATAAAGTTGCAGTCACAACATTCAATCTTTTTTGGTGCCCGTCCTGGGTCTTGAGTAAGGGTCTAGACACAGTCCCTAAGATTTTATGCTCAAAGCTAGTGCTCGACTGCTTGAGCGACAGCACAACTTCTGTATTTTTATGTGCATGTGGTAGTGCGGAATCGAATCCAGGGCTTTGTATGTGCTAGCCATCACTATAGCACTGAGCCACAGGAGTGACGTGAATAAACAGATAAATGTGTAGATTGGCATATATATGTGTCTACATATATATGTAGATGTATAAATATATGTATAAAACAAGAGAAAGATGACTGTATATTATGAA
This sequence comes from Dipodomys spectabilis, assembly GCF_019054845.1. NCBI lineage: Eukaryota > Metazoa > Chordata > Mammalia > Rodentia > Heteromyidae > Dipodomys > Dipodomys spectabilis. The sequence goes on from NW_024870848.1 coordinate 1,539,607, forward strand.
ATTACATAAATTATATTACTGCCAATTATTGAAAAATTATTCCTTCCATTTTTAAGTATCATGGTTGAATACATAATAAAGTATTAATTGAAAATAAGTCAATGTAGTGTAATTGTTGTGTATAATTTTATAGTATACTCATATACTAACTACTAATTTAATTGTTAATTTTATAACATTTGTATGGATGTATATTGGAATGCGTTTCTTAGAATCTCCTGCCAATCATTAGTGGCAGTCCCAGGATTTGACTTCCAGGCTTAAGTTGAGGTTTTGGCTATGTCTACCATAATAGCCAGCCAAACATCAGCATGTAAGGTCATGTACACTTTCTGGGCCTTGTCATTTAGACCCAGGATGGTCACAATGCAAAGCAAAAAAATGTAAAATCACC
>NW_024870848.1:2142500-2322500 GCF_019054845.1 Dipodomys spectabilis
TGAACTCAGAACCCGGGCTCTGTCCCTCACTTTTTTCATTCAAGGCTAGCAACTCTACCACTTGAGCCACAGCTTTTCTTCCAGCTTTCAGGTGGTTATTGGGAAAGGAGAGTCTCACACACTTTAGAAAAGTGAGCTGGTGATAAGAAATGTACTCATTATCTTGCCCATGTAATTGTAACCCCTCTGTACAGTATTTTCACACACAAAAAAGGTCCTACTGATACAAAAAAAAAAAAAAAAGAAACAAAGAAAAGTGAGCTGGGATGCCTCTGAATGCCAATCCTTAGATCTCAGCCTCCTGAGGAGCTAGGTATATGAGAGCGTGAGCTATTAACATCTGGCCACACTTTCCTTCTTGGCTAAGACAGTGTACCTCTCTCCCAGCCTAGCACCCATCTACAGCTAACCTTCCTCCCCCTACTCCTACTTCTCCAGGCTTCAGAGGAAACGTACCCTCCCCTGAGGACATAGAAATAGGTTTGACAGGTTTGAGCTTTATGTTCTCCACACAGTCAAGGGCTGCTGGGAGCTGATGTGGAGATCAGAATCTAGGCCAGGGCAAGTAGACAGCTGTTAGAACAGAAGACAGTATGAAAAGACATCCTTTCAGCTGGATGCCAGTGGCTCATGCCTATAATCTTAGCTACTCAAGGCTGACACATGAGGATCAAGCAAGATTCAAAGCCAGCCTGGGCAGACTCTTATCTCCAATGAATCACCAAAAAGCTAGGAAGCAGAGCTACTGTAGTTCAAGTGGTAGAGCACCAACCTTGAGCAAACAAGCTAAAGGATACCACCTAGGCTCTGAGCTCAAGCCCTGGTAAACACACACACACACACAAACACACACACACACTAACATCCTTAGCAGATGCCAGTGGCTCATACCAGCAATCGTAGCTACTCAAGAGGCTGAGCTCTTAAGATGGCAGTTTGAAGTCAGCCCAGGCAGGAAAGTTCGTGAGACTCTTATCTCCACTAAACTACTAAAAAAGATGAAATGTGAGCTGTGGTTAAATGGTAGAGTGTTAGATTTGAGCAAAGAAAGCTCAGTGCCTAGGCCCTGAGTTCCAGCTCTAAGAGTTTTTTTTAAAGACACCTTTTGTTCCCCCCCCCCTCCCCAATAAGGCCATAAATCCAGATGTTGGTCATCCTAGGTCTTACTTCCACTCCTGCCTCTTCTACAGCACCACCACAAGTGGCCTGTTTCTGGCCAGCACTGGGTTAAGAAGTGAACATACACAAGGGGGGCATACCCAGGTCAAGGCTAATGCCCCAGAACATTGAGGTATTGGCCATACCAGTCTCTCCTACCCCAATTCCCTGGCCCTGGAATCTAAAGTCTGTGCCTCTGTATTATGGGCATCCAGAATTCTCTAGAAGGATTGGAGAGGCCCAGCTGGGGCTGGAAGATAGACTTGCCTGTGATAAAGTACGTGGACATTTCCTAGACACCAACAGATATTTCCAAGCCACCTGGCCTCACCTCAAATGCAGCCCGGAATCCTCCTTGCTTGGGCAGCCTTCAGTCCACTCTCAATCCGGAGTTGGCCAGAGCCACCGGCAACCCCCTTCCCCCACACCACTGCCAGCCTGCTGAGAGGGACATGCAGCCAGAGGTCTAGCTGAGGAAAAGGGCAGGACATCCCATGTCTGAGTTCCCCACCCAGAGACAGGCAAGACTCTAGTGTAGCTGGTGCGGCTGACCCAGAATCCCCTGGAGGTGGCCAAAGATTTGGACAGCTGGACTTGGGCCCCAAAGAAAAGCTTGAACTCAGGTCTCTGGCCATTTAGGACTCATTGTAGACCCTGATAGGAGGCTAAAGGCAAGGTTGGTGTGGAGGAGGGGCACCATCCCAGGTCAGAAAGAGGCAGACAGGCACCCAGGAAGGGGACAGAGAAAGATGAGGAAAACACACACACACACACACACAAACAAATATGGCACTGGTGTCTCACACCTGTCATCCTAGCTACTCAGGGGGCTGAGGTCAAAGCCAGACAGCACAGAAATGTCTGTGAGGCTCTTATCTCCAATGAACCACCAAATAGCCAGAAATGGAGCTGCAGCTGAAGTGTTAGAGCACTATCTTTGAGCATAGAAGCATAGGAACTTCACCTAGACCCTGAGTTCTAGGCCCAGGTCTTCTACATCCAAACTCACAGACACAGACACACACAGACAAAAGACACACAAACATACACACACACACACACTGGTAGCCCAAACCCTCAGCAGTCCCTTAGCACCCTGAATATTCCACCCCAGAGATGATGGCACTACCATCATCAGACCAACTGCAGACAAAACTCAGGGCCTCTCACATGTCTGGAATGGTTCCCAACACATTTTGGCATTTCTACTGTACACACTGTTATGCAGAAAATTCAGCTACCTTTTGTTTGGTTGTAGGTTATGGGGTTTGAACTTTGACCCTGACAGCAGGGCCTCAGCTCTTCAGATGAAGTGTGAGCACTACTACTGGAGCCACAGCACCACATCAAATTTTCTGGTGGTTCATTGGAGATAAAGTCTCACAGACTTTCCTGCCCACGCTGGCTTTGAATTGTGATCCTCAGATCTCAGCCTCCTGAGTGGCTAGGATGACAGTTAAGAACCACTGGTAGTGCCTGGCTACACCCAACTTTTTTTTTCATCTTCAGCTCTTTTCTTTCTTTCTTTTCTTATTGTGAAAATACTGTACAGAGGGGTTACAGTTACATGGTTAAGATAAGGAGTACATTTATCATCAAACATTGTAGCCTCCTCTGCAGCCACCTTCTTATACCAAGGGAAAGCCCAACTCATCAAGACACAAACCAAATGTAACCCTACACTTCAGACTTGGTCACCAGCATCCAAAACCATTCTTCCATGGATGGAGAGCATACAATTGACACTACCATCCCACCCCTGCTCCCATTCACCCACTCCCTGCCTGCCACAGGCCACGACCTCTGGAGTTCTTGGTAAGGCACCACCCACCCTACTATGGCTTCACACTGGGGTAAACCTGGGGACTTATTAGAAATGTCTGTACAGTGAGGCCAGCATCTAGTCTCACAACCACAGCAACCCTACTACTTCACTATCTCTTGCAAGCAAGGAAGGGGTGTCTTTCTTTCTTGTTTGGTTTTTTGTTTTTGTTTTTGTTTTTTGGTTGAGGGGCTTGAACTCAGGGCTTGGGTACTGTCCCTGATGTCTAATTTTCCTCAAAGCCAGTGCTCTACCACTTGAGCCACAGTGCCACTTCCGGCTGGAGATTGGAGATGAGGCTCTGGTGGGACTTTCCTGCCTGGGCTGGGAAATGAGATCCTCTGGATCTCAACCTCCCTAGTGGCCAGGATGACAGATGTGGGATGACAGGCATGTGCCATCAGCTCAGAGCTTAAGGTGTCTAGTCCTTCAGAATTTCCACCTAGTCCTTTTCTAGACACTACCACCTAGACATCCCTCTACCTCCTTCAGGGACAGCAAAGGGAGGCTAGAATCTGGGTGGGGCTATGGCAATTAAAGGGTCCCCTACACATCACTAACCCCCTCTAAGCTCCCATCTGCCTCCTCTGGATTGCCTGGTCTTCCAGGACAAATCAGACCCACAAGGAGTTCTGGGGCCTGCCCTATGTCCCCCTGCCCCACCCAACCGATACCTGAGGACTTCTGGGGCCAGCTGCCCCATGTCCTGGTGGAAGACGTTGGGAGGTTGCTGATAACCGGGCCCAGGTGTGCCCAGGGCAGAAGGACTGTCCAGTTCCCCTCTGTCAAAGGAGACACAAAGCACGGATGGCCCTACTATGAGCTTCAGGGCATAGCCATCCACTTGTCACAAAGGTCTCTGGGAGAACTGTTTTATGGTGACAGCCCTGGGGCTGGACCTCATGGCCCGGCACTGTCCCTGACTTTCTGTGTCTGCAGGGGAGTGCTCTTTCACCTGAGCCACGGTGCCACTTCCAGCTTTTTCTGTGTATGCAGGACCTAGGAATGGAACCCATGCTTTCCTGTGTGCTAGGCGAGCCCTCAACCTCTAAAACTAAATCCCAACCCTGGATAGCTGTTCTTCTGTAACCCTCAGGCCTGTCTTGGGACAGTCTCGCACATCTATACCAAGTCTCTCACCAGCAGCCCTGGCTGGAAATGAACATGCTCTGCTATGTTGCAAATCATCTGCAGCACCTTTGCTCTCTGTGCTTCCTTCAGATCCTCCTTGTTAACCAAGACCCCTTTTCAAGTGCTGTCTCCAAGAAGCCCTTTCTGATCACCTTGGAAAAGCTGGAGCCTCTCCGCTTTGCAGGCTGCCAGCCTTGTCAGGCTCTGCCTTCCAGCCAGTGTGGGTTGAGAATGCATGAAGAGGAAGGCCTGGATTCCACCACTGGATTTCTGAAGGACCTGATACACCACCCAGGGGCAGGTGTTGTATCACACTCCATGAGAGGGGCCTCAAGGCCTGGGCAATCTGTGGGCAACAAGACAGGGCCATTTCTTTGTGTGGGCTTGAACTGAGGGTCTGGGAGCTGTCTCTCTGAGTTTTATTGCTCAAGGCTGGTGCTCTACCACTTGAACCACAGCTCCACTTCTAGCTTTTTGGTGGTTCCATGGAGAGTAGAGTCTCATAGGCTTTCCAGCTTATGGCTGGCTTCAAACTGTGATCCTCAGATTTCAGGATGACAGGCATGAGCCTGAATCCCAAGTGAAGGACACCAAAGGCTTTTTGGTTTTTGTGTGCTCCTGTTTATGTCCTGTCAACTAGCAAGCCCAAGTTAAAATAATCAGTTACAGGGGATCAAATTCCTCTCCTAGATCAGTTAATCCAAGGAGATAAAGTGTCTTTGGAAAAGGTTAGTCTGAGTTGGCTTAGGGGTGTTTGTGTGTTTTTGTGTGTGTATGTGTGTGAGTGTTGGGCATACCTACCCTCATCTCTCTAGTGCCTCATCCTCCCAGCAGGGAGTGCATCCAGGATCCTGACCCCAAGGGAGATGGATGGGGGAGGGTACCTAAGGTCACTTCCAGGGGGATATTCCCAATTCTGTCCTGCAACCTATGCCTGGACAGATAAAGGAGAGAAGGAGAGGGTTAGGGGAACATCAAAGGGAGCCACTTACTTTTGTCTACATGTACCAGTGAGAAAACTGAATACATCTTTCTTGGTAGTCAGATAAAAGGTGTACACTGTTCATTTATTTCATAATTGTGTTGGTCCTAGGGCTTGGATTCAGGGCCTGGGTGTTATCCCTGAGCTTCTTTTGTTCAAAGCTGAGCTCTACCAGTTGAGCCACAGCACCACATCTGGCTTTTTTGTGTGTGGTTTTGAGGAGGGAGGTGGTTTATGGGAGATAAGAATCTCCTGGACTTTCCTTCCCGGGCTGCTCTGAGTCACAACCATCAGACCTCAGCCTCCCAAAGAGCCAGGATGATGGGTGGGAGCCATGAGCTCCTGTCCGCCACCATCCATTTATAATCCCTTAGGCCCAGGGCCTGGCCACCCATACTACACCTCCTTGTTGGGAGTAGGAAGCAGACACGAGTGGGTTTGATACTTCAACAGCCTACCTATCTTTGAGCATTGTTCTGGGTCAGTCTGATGGAGGCTTCATCCTAATCCACAGCAATGACTTGGCTCTGTCATAAGAACAAATGTCCCCTGGGATGTTTCAGGTCTGGGGTCTTTCCTCTGAACCCCGCCCCCCTAACCAAAATGACACTCCCCAGCAAAGGGTAGTATACAGGGAATGTTTTTATTGTCTTGTAGCCAGGGTCTTGTCAGATAGGTGGGGGTATAGGTCAGAAGCCCGGGATTGTGATGGGCAGGGGGACAAGGGGACAGCTTCTCATCCGCTTTCATTCAAGAGTGTAGCAGAGGGATGTGGGGCAAGACTCATGGGATGGACAATGAATAATCATCACGGTCTAGCCAGGGCACAGAGGGACTTACCTCAGGAAGCTGGTTCAACAGGCTGAGCAAAACAGCTCCTGACCCACAGCCCACCTCCAGAATGAGAGGGCCACCTTGGGTTCCAGCCACATGGGGATGCTGGGCCACCTCCTCCAGCAATCATTCAAACAATTCCTGAGAGAGAGAAAGAGAGAGGGAGAGAGGGAGAGAGAGAGAGAGAGAGAGGACCAGAATTACACTTAAACCAGGTGCGGGTGGCTCAGACCTATAATCCTAACTACACAGGAGGCTGAGATGTGAAGATCGTGGTTCATAGCTGACTGGGGAGGAATGTCTGTGAGACACTTATACTCAAAGAACCAACAGAAAACGGGAGGTGATGCTGTTGCTCATGTGGTAGAGCCCTAGCCTTGATTTGAGGAGCTCAGGGACAGCATCCAGGCCCAAAATTCAAACCCCACAAATGACAAGCAGTGGACTTCCCACCACAAGAAGTGGACTGAATAACACCCACAGTTCTAGGTAGCATGGCATAGAAATCAGGCTGAGCTTCCTGACAGATGGGGGTCATGAGTAGGTCACCTGGCTTCTCTATGACTCATTTTCCCCAGCTGGAAAAATGAATAGAGTGAAGGATCCCTTCCTCATGGGGATAGGGTAATGATGAAAGACAGCCATGCTTAGTTTCATAATCCCACGCCTGTTGCATGATTAATAACAGACCCCATCTGAGCCCTTTCTGGTAACTTCCTGTCATATGCTCACAGAATTGTTGAGAACTATATCTGACACCTGCTCCCTCTGTGCCTGGCACTGCTCCAGAGATCCCTCTGTATTAGTCCCTATTTCCTCACAACTGTCCCATGAGGAGACTGAGGTCCGATGGTCGACATCCAACCCAGAGCTTCACCTGTGGTCAAGAATCGGCTGCCGTGAACTAAGAGTTTGGAACAATCCATCTAAAACTATGACTGAGTGAGGCGCTAAATGTCTACCAACCCCCGCTCACACACACATACACACAAATACACCACCACCGTCCTTTGCAGGCAAAGATGTTTTACTTTCTTTCTTTTTGTTGATTGTGGGGCTTGAACTCTGGGCCTGGGTGCTATCGCTGAGCTCTTCAGCTCAAGTCCAACACTCTACTACTTGAGCCTCAGCACCATGTCCAGTTTTCTGGTGCTTTATTGGAGGGAAGAGTCTGAGGGTCTTTCCTGCCCAAGCTGGCTTTGAAACTTGATCCTAAGATCTCAGCTCCTGGCCACTGGCACCCGGCCAAAGATGCTTTTCTTTTTTTTTGGGGGGGGGGGGTCCGGTCGTGGGGCCTGAACTCTGGGCCTCGGCACTGTCCCTCAGCTCTTCAGCTCAACGCTAGCACTATACCACTTGAGCTATAACGCCACTTCTGGCTTTTTTTCTTATGTGGTGCTGGGGAATTGAACCCAGGGCCTCATGCATGGAAGGCAAGTGCTTTACCACTGAGCCATCTTCCCAGCCCCCCAAAGATGCTTTTCTATGTCTGTCACCCTATCCCCTCAGGAGACAGATCTAAAGACTGCAGTTGGATGCCACCCTTGGCAGCAAAGTCATTGAGAACTCTTATCTCCAATTAAACACCCAAAAACATTGCAAATGGAGCTGTGGCTCAAATGGTAGAGTGCTAGCTTTGAGCATAAAACAAGGGATGAGACCCAGGCCCTAGTTTTAAGCTTTTTCTAGCATAAACCCACCCAAGAAAGGGAAGCAGGTGAGCACACCGGAGCTCAAAGCTCACACCTAATACTCAAAACTCACAGAATAGACCCCATCCTGCTCTGAGTCTCTAGATTCTATGTCCTAGATCATGGCAATCTTAGATGGGACTGACCATGCACCAACTCAGGACATTCAAGTACAATCTCATACTGAGGATCCCGTGACCTCATCAAGGACTCAAGACCTCTCACTGTCCTGCCTTGACACTGGACAGTCAGGTGAGATCTAGTTATCCAACCAAAGGATATGGGAATGAATGAATTTCTCAGACAAGGGATGCAGACTGGAGGGCTCTAGGTCCCTCTCTTTCAGGAAGGAGAAAAGGGCTGATCCATCTCAGGAATGTTCCTGGGTTGTGAGTATCCTCAAAGAAACAACCCTGCTCAGAGCCCAGTGCCTCTGGTTTTTCCACCAGCCTTGACCTTCAGTCCGCCCTCTCTAAATCCCACATCTGCCATCTAGACTAAAGTCTTAGAAAGCAAGGAGACCCACCTCTACCTCTGAGAATGGCAGTCACGGGACCCTATAGTCCCATAGAGGAAGTCTCAGAGCAACACTGGTCTGACTCCTTCCCTCATTCCCTGGCTTTCCTGTGCCAGTGGCCTGGTTTCCTCTGTCTCTGGTCGAGGAATGAACACTGAGGGTGTCATCTTCAGATTTAGACAGCAAAAGTCCCAGTCCCCAAGGATGTACTGCACAGGCATCCTGCAGTGGATGACAGCGAGGTCGTCAACAGTGAACCCAGAATGCCAGGACTTTTAATAGCCATGTTTCTGGGTTGAAGGCTCTATCACTGATGGTCTAGGTTTTCAGGGAGGTCATGGCTTCAATGGCCTGACACACTTGATCTGGGATCGTCCTCCCTCTTCATCTTCCTGCTTATCCCTTGCTACCCACTGTGGACACTCCCTTACCCTATACCTCCCTAGCCCTTGGATACTTTCTTCTTGTCTGACCAGAAAATAAACTTGGTGAGCCAGGGGAGATTGAAACTCCGTGACCCACCCTGAGCACTAGGGTCAACCCAAGGCTATTTCCTTCTGCAGTCGGCGACCACATAGATCCTGGATGTCATGAAGTTGCTGAGGGGACAGTGGCTTGGTCCTACATACTGGCTTTAGGCTCTGAAATTGTCCCCACAGAGATTGTGAATGGTTGGCTCTCTTGATCCAGGGACTCCAAACCAAGGCCTGCATGATCCCTACTTCCTTTCTTTCTTCCTTTTCTCCCTCCATTCTTTCATCCTCTCTTTTTCTTTTCTCTCTCTGTGTGTCACTCCTGGGCCTTGAACTCAGATCCTGGGTGCTGTCTCTGAGCCTTTTTACTCAAGGTCAACAGTCTATGGCTTGAGCCACTCATCCACTTCTGGCATTTTCTTTTTGGTAGTTAGTTGGAGATAAGAGTCTTACAGGCTTTCCTTGCATGGGCCTCAATCCTCCCCTCTCAGCCTCCTAAGTAGCTAGGATGACAGTAGTGAAGCAATGATATCCAGCTCAAACGAAGATTTCTTCATGTGCTGCGGAACCAGCAATGGTACCTTTAATCATGTATAACCCTCACCCTCACCCCCGGACCTGGCACCCACTGTAACAGTTTGTTGGATAAATAAATGAGCATCTGTCTATGACAATACTACAGAAAAGTCCCACCCAATTCAGGTAAGCATCCTAGGTGGGGGCAAAGCCTGATGTAGCTCTCCAACAGTTCTCCCTCCTCCCTCTTTCCACCCTCCTGGTGCCGCTGCACTTAACTGTTTTGGTTCCAAAGACATGAGCCATGATGTCCTCACTGAATTCCAGGGCCTCTGGGATGCCTATCTTCTCAAAGATCTCTGTCCAGCCACTGACCAGCTATGTGGCATTCAATTCCCCACTCAGGTGTGAACAAGGTTGCTGTTAGGTGAGCACCAGGCTCAAGGGGTCTCCTCTCCACTCCCTGGGGCCAGACAGGATGGTCCACCATATCCGGCTCCCAAGTTTCATGTTGCAGAGAAAGAATCCCTGAGGCATCCTGGGTCTCTGAATCTCCCAGAGTCCAGTACAGGTCCTGGGAATTGTCTCTGCTCACAGCTGGCAGGCTGTGGATGAGAAGGTCACAATCTCTGCTCCCCAAGACATCCTTGACTGTGATGGTCACCCTAGAGAAAGCTGGAGGAGAACCAGCAGCTTCTGGAGAAAGGCAGTCAAGGCACGACGTTCATAGCAAGAGACCATCTGGCTTGGGAACTCTGCCTGTGCCACTTTGAATGTCTAATTTAATGTCTAAAATGGTCCATCTAATTTGACCCAGAATCCCAGGCATTAGTAGAAATAGCCAGCTTCAAGGAAAAAAAAAAAAAAAAAAAAAAAAACCCTGGGAAATCTGGCATTTCACTTGTCCCAATCAAACTTAATGGGTTCCAAAATCAGTAGTCCCCTTTTCCTTGCAGACAGCCTACAGCAGGTTACAGAAAATGGCATTCAGAGAGCCCTAGCTAACTGCCATGTCCTGATCCCAAGCAGGCTCCAGCAGGGGGAACAGACTTGCCTACCATTGCCCAGCTAGAAACAGCCCAGGAGGGACACAGATTGGAGTCTGCAGGACTCCAGGGAGGACTGCCCACCAGTGCACTGCCCTGGGAGGAAATCCATGCCACCATTGGGGGCCTGGAGCCTCCTGTTCAGATGTCCATGGACACCTTCAATGCCCTGGGTAAGATTCCTCTCTCATCCTCGGTCATGGTGAACCATCTGCCATGTCACACTGTTCATCACTTCCCAGACCCTCCTAGATTCACAGCCCCTGCCCTACTCCCCCTATCTCGTTCCCTAATTATGTGTGGCAGACAGATTCCCAACTTTGAATTAGCTCCAACTACACACATGAGAACATACTGTCTGGAAGAGTGAGGCTGTGGTCACAGTAGCCTCATGAGCCTTCTGGCTGAAGACAGAAGGGCAGGTGTCAAAGCTGGTCTGCAGTTCACACAGGCCTCCTAGGGGAGACCCATATAGGCCCAGCGGTTACTGTGGGCTGCAGGAAAGGGGAAGAAAGTGGTGGAAAGGAACATCTACTGAAACCTTTTCTAAAGGAGCCATGAAACGGTGAAAGAGAAAACAAAAATTGTGGCTGGGCTCATACTGGGCATTAATGAAAAGAGAACAACAAATACACACATACACACAAATAAAATACTTTTGCTTGGGCTGGGAAGGTGGCTCAGTGGAAGAGCACTTTCCTTGCATGCATGAGGCCCTGGGTTCGATTCCTCAGCACCACATAAGAAAAAAGAAAAAAGCCGGAAGTGGTACTGTGGCTCAAGTGGTAGAGTGCTAGCCTTGAGCTGAAGAGCTGAGTGAGCTGAAGAGCTAAGGGACAGCGCACAGGCCAGAGTTCAGACCCCACAACCCAACCCCCCCCCCCAAAAAATGCTTTTGCTCTTTTTAGACATGGTGATTGTACAATGAGAAAGATGATCTCTCTCTCTTTCTCTCTGTCTCTCTCTCTCTGTCTCTCTCTCTCTCTCTCTGCCTCTCTCTCTCTCTCTTTCTCTCTCTCTCTCTCTCTCTCATACACACCTAAACACACAGTCTCAGAGCAGTGCCTCTCCTGAATTTGTTGGTTTCTCATTTGGGCAATGTACCAGCTCAAGCACAGGGGTTCTCTTGTCAGAACCAGGGGCAACCACCCAAGGGGAACAATGCTCTAATAATGCAGAACCACCCTGCCTCCCCCTTTTTCTAGGGCCAGACCCTTCCCCTTGGGAACAACTAGCCTTGACTCCCCATTCACCAAAACCCTAGGCCAGGACGCTGGGTGAAGGTGTCCCCAGACATGTGGCTCCTCAGAGCCTGGACAGAAAACAAAGCAGGGAGTCATGGTGCCTCCAGAGAGGTGTCTGACCTGGGGTGGAGGGGGGTTGTTGGGGACTTTGATGGGGACCTAAAGACTATATACATGGATGGACTCCCTACTTCCAGCCTACATATTTCTGGGTGACTTGGCAGATTCTTGGGGAAGACAAGGAGACCAGATGGACTGGGAGCACTAGCAGAAGCTGGCAGAGCTGGGAAATGTGATCACCCAGTCAGAACTGTTGACAGCTGGGGTTGGGGGTACAGGCCGGTTGTATGTCTGTCAGAGGGGGTGTGGGGAGGTAGCAGGGAGTGGATCCCGTGGTGCTGGACTGCAGGGCGTCCACTTATGTGTGCTGCTGGAAGAAGCTGTAGGCTGCGATCAGGTGCGTGCCCAGAGTCTGAGGATCCGGGGCAAGGACCAAGTCAGGGCCACAAGCACGCCAGGGGTGCGCCATCTCAGCCTGGTGACTGCAAGAAGCTCTGCGGTTCAGAGCCTGCAGCACCATGTTTGAAAAGCAGCCTTACTGGGAGGAGGAGGCGGGGGCTCTGCCAGCACTTGGCGGGGCTGCAAGCAGCCTCTGCTCCTTCTCCTCAGATGCTGCCGCCTCAGCAGCCTCCTCCCCTGTGTTTGCTGCCGCCGCTGCCTCCACCTCAGCAGCCATAGCCCCCTCGCCGCCGCATGCTCTGCACTTCCAACCAGGACCCACACTAGGATCAGAGCAGCCGCCAGCCACTGAAGCCATTTCCACTGGTGCCTGTGCTAGTGCTCTCTCTTCTCTCAGCTCTCTCTTGGCCCCACACTCCTCTCCTAGGCAACCCTGCCCTGAGGCATATGTGCCCCTGCCCCCTTGACCCCTGGCCATTGTTGCCACCAAAGTGTGCCCCTGGGCCCCACCCCCTGCTCCCCTGGGCCCTGCCCCCCACCCCTGGCCACAATCGCAGCCCTGACTAGGTCCTAAGGCTTCCAGACCATGGCAATTGCAGCCTTACCTCAGCTCAGCACTACCCCTCACCCCCAGTACCGGCCCAGGGGATTGAATCTCCCCTCAGCCCCACCGCTGGAGGAGACTCTCCTCCATCCCCCTCCACTCCACACACCAAGCAGGTGCATGGTGAAACTCCTGTGTGTATTTGTGTTTGTGTGTGTGTGTGAGTGCTGGGGATATGGGTTAGGAACTGAAGTGATACATTATACTCAGAACTAAATTGAAGGAGGAATCCAAAATTAGTTACCAATGTTTTAAAAATGCAAGCTAAAGGAAATAATTTATGAAAAAATCAGCATTTACAATAAATACAGAATCAGTATGACTGATATTCCTTTTATCCCAGTTGCAATACGGCTTGCATGATCACTTTTCTGGTTATATGTTTAGTTAGGTCTTGATATTTAGCTGAAGTTCTGTTCTTTCATATATTCATTTGTCAGATCAAAGAAGAAATTAATTCCATGCCGGAGTCAACATCCATAATAATGATATAGTTGTATCCTGCTACTTTGCCAAAGTTTCAAATCAGCTTGCGTAACTTGAGTCTTTTTTGGATCTAACTAAATAGGTATGCAATTTTGTCAGTACTAGAAAGATTTTGATCACCACTTATTAAAATAGTATTTTCTAGAAACTACTTCTATCTTTTCATGAAATTTTTAATGTCATTTATATCATGGGTTGATGTTTTCCTTTAGATAACCTACATTCAGTCTTCTACAATTTGGAGTAGTTTAAAATTATGTACACTCAGGTACACTGCTCAGATTCTATTATTTGCATATTTTGTTCTTGTTAAATCAGTAGGATTTAGGTCTCAATATGGATACCATTGGACTTATTCGTTGCATTTCTGAATTTTTTTAAGTATGTCATGATTTTTGTTATTTTATTCTTGTAATATGTGCTGCTCTCACTCCACATACAGTCACATTTGTTTTAAACAATTTGATCCATTCACGTGATTTGCTATATTACGTTCATCTAGATGAATTTAATTACAAATTAACACAACCATATTTCTGAGACACAGTTATCTTTATGGATCTACTCAAGGGTAACATGTATTTCAGGTTTTTGTGCTTAAAAACAACCAGGCACAACAAGTTTTTGTTCTTGGGGGAGTTCTACTTTGTTGGTTGTTTTTCCACCTGTGGTGACTTCAACATATGTGTGCATTTTATTTCAGTTGTTTTGTGTCTATATTTTTTTTCATATAACAGAAAATACATAAATAATCAGTGATTTAGAACTTTTCCAAATAGATTTCTAAGAGAGCTACTTGAAGTTTTGTGATATCTGGGACCGGGTAGGTCTTCTTAATGGAGGGGGTAGCAGAATAACAGACACATTCTTTGACATGATTTGAATTCTTCCTCCTCTTGCCTCACTATTTCCAATAGTATTACTTCAAAGCCTTTAGTGGAAAGAAAATAAATTTGTCTGTATGAACTCATAAATTTTGCTTTAATTAGGACACACCACACATTTACATTTGATTTTAACTCTAAAATCTTCTTTCCTTCTTTTAAAATCACAGATGTGAATTTATAATGCTAAAATACCATCTAATAATTTATATGAAATGGTCCAAACTATTTTCACTTCACACTATATGTAATATAGAGTGTAATAATAGTGAGTAATGGAGTATGTAATAATTTACTTTGGGGAAAGCTAATTACAGTGGATTTTGTGAGATACTGAGTAATAGTAAAAATTATGTTTGATTCTATTAAAAAGTTCACGGTTACATCTAAAAATAACTCATAGTTATAAACTAATACTAAAAAGTAAGATTGTTTATTGGGAAAATCCAGAAGTTTCAATAAGCTTGCTTTTTACAAATTGACTTGGATCTGGGCTTTGGTGGCTCATGCCTGTAATCCTAGCTACTCAGGAGTCTCAGATTGAGGATAGTGGTTCAAAGCCAGCCTGGGCAGAAAAGTCTGTGAGACTCTTATCTCCAATAACCCACTTGAAAGGTAGAAATGGCACTGTGGCTCAAGTGGTACAGTGGTATCAATGAGCTGAAGAGCTGAGAGACATCGCCCAGGCCCAGAATTCAAGCTGCACGACCAACAACAACAAAAAAAATGGACATGGATTTTTACTTTAAATTTCATGATTTTTTTATTGTGAAAATACATACAGAGGGGTTACAATTACATGACCAAGGAAATGAGTACATTTCTTATCAAGCATTGTTGCCCCTCCTTTGTTTCCCCTTACCATCTCTTCCCAACTCCCCACCCCCAAACCAACCCATGAGCCAAAGTTGTAAAGTTTTTTTCCAACATAACGTGTTGAACATCTGATTGTTGCAATGGGTCCACCTGTATCCCTATTTAAAGAATTTGTTTTTCCCTTCTCCTCCACAAATTATACCAACATCAAACACAGTGAAAACAAGGGTTATACCATGGGGGAGGGACATACAAAGAAATCATCTTAGAAATATGCTAGAAGCAATAGCAAGAGAAAAAAAACCATTTGAGTTCTTATCTTGGGGTTCATTTCACCTAATATCAACTTATCTGACCATTCCTGCTTGATTCAAAAATATACTAGTTATTGCAGATAAGGGAAACCATGGGACCTATATTTATTTGGGCCTTATATAATATATATTAATATATTATATTAATTGATTTGCGTATATTGAATCAGCTTTGCATCCCTGAAATGAATCCTGTTTGATCGTGGTGTATGATTTTTTGGATGAATTCTTGAAGTTGATTGGCCAAAATTTTGTTGAGAAGTTTTGCATCAATGTTCATCAAAGAAATGAGTCTCTAGCTCTCTTTCTTTGATGAGTCCCTGCCTGGTTTTGGGATGAGGGTTAGGATGTTTTCATAGAATGAGTTCCGTGTGCACTTTCTCTTTCAATTTCATTAAAGAGTTGGAGGGTATTGGTGTGAGCTCTGCTTTGAAGGCCTTGTAGAATTCCACTGTAATCCATTGGTTCTTAGATGGGAGTTCTCTTATTGCTGCTTCTATCTCAATGCATAATATGGGCCTGTTTATTCGATTTAACTCATCTTGGTTTAGTTTTGGCATGTCAATATTTGCTAGGAAAAGGTCCATTTCTACCAGGTTCTCAAACTTATTAGCATAAAGATTTGAGAAGTATTCCCTTATAATGTTCTGGATTTTTGGTTGTTTCTGTGGTGATGTTTCCATTCTCATCTCTGAGTTTGTTTATTTCTGTGTGAGCTCTTCTTTTTCTGATAAGATTTGCTAAACGTCTGTCAATTTTTGTTAATTTTTTTGAAAAACCAACTCTTTGTTTTGATGATTCTTTCTATTTTTTTTTTGGATTCTAATTCGTTTAATTCTGATTTAATTTTAATTATTTCTTTCAATCTACTGGATTGGGGTTTATTTTGTTGTTCTTTTTCAGTGAGGTTCAGATATCTCATTAATTGTTGGTTTCAGATCTCTTTAATTTGTTGATGTAGGAACTCAGAGGTATAAAATTGCCTCTGAGTACTGCATTTCCTGTGTCCCAGAGGTGCTGGTAATTTATGTGTTCATTTTTGTGGAATATCATGAACATTTGCATTTCCTTTCTAATCTCTTCCATGACCCACTGGTGATTCAACTGTGTGTTGTTCAGCCTCCATGTGTCACAGGACTTTCTTTGGTGGCTTTCAGTGTTGAGTTTTAATTTAATTCCCTTGGATCCTGTTTCTTGGCCTTTATTGTGCTCTTGTTGGTTTTCTATGTGTAGGACATGTTTAAGTATCTTTTGTAAGTCTGGTTTGGTGGTTCTAAAAGCTTGTATCTGAATAGGCCTATCTTTTTGCATGTTTGGGAAATTCTCTGCTATGATTCTGTGAAATAAATTTCCTAAACCGTTAACTTCTGTCTCTAGGTGCTCCTCTACACCCATTACCCTCAGATTAGGCCTTCTGATGGTGCTTTCCAAATGTTGAATAGATCTATCATATTGCAAGGATAGTTATACATTCTTTCTCTATAATATCTAGGCTGTCTTCAATTCCCGAGATCTGATCTTCTGCATGGTCTAACCAACTGTCAAGATTTTCTACTTTGTTTTTTATTTCTTTTCCTTCTAATTGTTTGGCTTTGATGGCTTCAAATTCGTTGTTGCAGCTTTGTTTTAGGTCTTGTATGAACTTTACTTCCTTAATTTGGTGGTCAGTGTTTCTTCTCAAATCACTTAGTTGATTCGTTATGGTTTCCTTGGACTCCCATTACTTTTCTTGGGCTCCATTGAGCATTCCCTTTGTGGTCTCCCTGAATTCATTCAGCTGTCTGCTCATGGATTCCATGAATGCCTTTATTGATCTTGCTCTATTCTCATCCTTCTCTCGCAAATCCTGTATTACTCTTTGAACAGCTTCCTCACAATCATGCAATTCCTGTCTTTCTCTTTGACTGATCTCAGCCTTCTCATGCAATTTCTGTATTTCTCTTTGACTGTTCTTAACCTTCTCATGCGATTTCTGTATTTCTCTTTGACTGTTCTTAACCTGCTCATGCAATTCCTGTATTAATCTTTGAGTAGCTTCCTCATGCTCACAAGATTCCTGTATTAATCTTTGGTTTGCCCCCTCTCGCTCTCTATCTCTCTCACACTGAGTCTTTTGCAAGCTTTCAATCTATTCATTCACCATGTATACCAGTAATGCTTGTAGAGCTTTTTGGGAACTCTCTTCTGGATTATTCATTAATATTCTGTCACCTGATTATCATGAGTGGGAATTCATATACCCGGACTTGCCATTTTTTTTGTGTTTTCCGGCTTGTTCTGCCCATTTGGTATGAAAGTAAAACCAATTTTGTGCTAGACCACTATTTTAAGGCAAGCATCAACCGGAGTCCTGTAGTTGCACAGTCAAAATGGCTGCAGATACAATCTAGTACATCAGATACAATCTATTCATCATCAAACAACCATGGACTAATGGGGTAATAAAAGCAAAAAGGATTTGACACACCAGAAATTATTAGGTTTAGGGACAATTGTGGAGAAAAATAGGATTAGAAGGATGTGGAGAGGTAAAAGAAGAGTGAATTTGGGCTGGGAAGGTGGCTCAGTGGTAGTGCTTGCCTTGCATGCCTGGGGCCCTGGGTTCGATTCCTCAGCACCACATAAGCAAAAAGAAAAAAGCTGGAAGTGGCACTGTGGCTCAAGTGGTAGAGTGCTAGCCTTGAGCTGAAGAGCTGAGGGACAGCGCCCAGGCCCAGAGTTCAGGTCCCACGACTGGATCCCCCCCAAAAAAAAAAATTAAAAAAAAAAAAAAAGAAATCTGGTGGAAAAAAAAAGAGTGAATTTAACCAAGTCCTAATCTCTGAGAGGGAAATGCATTGTACAGAATGATTGGAGAGAGATTTTTTTAAAATAAAGAAAAAATGGATAAACAAAAATTTAAATCTAAGAAGTAAAACACTTAAAAATTATGTAAGTTTAAAGAAATGATATGGAGAAAAGAAAAGGATAGGTTGAGAGGAGAGGAGGGATAGAAAGGAAACATGAAAAACTAAAAAAGAAAAGAAAATTAAAATTAGTTAATTGAAAATTATACTGGTATGAAGAGATAATACTGCCATTAAAGAAATTAAGCCTAAGATGTTTTGAATCGAGTAATAAATTTCAGGATTAAGTATGTACACAATGGGGGATAAGGTCTAATAATTGACCACTGGTATGTATCTGGGGATGAGCAGAACAGCAATTAAGTCAAACAAAAAAGAAAGAGAGAGAGAAAGAAATGAAAACAATAATAAAAGGACCAAAAGGTCAAAAGAGATTAAACCCACACACACACATCAAAAATAAAAATTATGAGAAAAAATTAACATCAAACACTTTTAAAAATTGAAAAAAAGGTTAAAAAGAAGAGTTCTTTTATTTTGGGGTTTTTTTTGGGGGGGAATGATAAGACCCTGTATCTCTCCTGTGTCTATAACCTGTCTCTTGGTGGAGTCTCTGGTGTGCTTGTGGTGTTTAGTTTTCCTTTTGCTTGACTGGTTTCTTAAGTCAGTTTTTTTTCGTGCTGGCAGAAAAATGCTCTGCTTTACCCAGGATTTTGTGATCCTCTTCCCAGGCTATTCAGTGGGAGGGAGATCTGCTTTGAATATCACCAAAGAGGGAGATGGCAGTTTCCTCCAGTGTGTAAGTGCCTTGATGAGGTAGGGTTGGGGCCTTTCAGAAAATGGTAGCTTTTCCCTGAGGGGCAACTCCTGAAACACTCATGGAACCCATTCTCAGGGTTTTATTTTTTTTTTTTTTACTTAGTTTCAATTGTTTGTCTAGGCTGTTGTAGGGAGGGGCAGCCTCTGGCTCTGTTTACCATGTGAAGGACATCACTCCACAGAGGTTCCACTGACTTGGTGGGGTGACATTCCCCTGTGTGGAACTGAGCCTGACAGGTCATGTCTACTTCCTGTGACCTACTAAATGACTCTTGTTTTCTTCCAAGGCCTGAATTGGAGCTAGCTGCTCAGCCCTGGGGAGGTCAGTATCATAGATGGAGATCTCTGGTAGTGGGGGAGGGGCGGCCTTCCCTCCTCTGCTCCCTGAGAAGGAGTAAGGATGTCAGGATTCTACTCATGTAAGAGTGTTGGTTCTTGGGTCATCTCTGGCCTGTGATCTGTAGGATGAAGATATCTGCTCCTTGTCAGTTCTTGCTGGTGTTGAGTAGAATCTGCTCACCAGCCACGTCTGGGGCCTTTGTCATGGACTCTCTCTGTAGGTATGGTGGCTATAGCCACTGGCACTGTCCCTACTGCCACCTCAGCTGTGGCTACTGGCAAGTGCTCAGATCTGTCATCTTGCCTGGATTTTCCCTCTTTGGCCAAACTCTCTGTACTGTGATGGCACACTTGGTGTGACTGGAACATTTAAACTGCTGTCTATGTAAGAGCTTGTTTACCCTCCAGCTTCTCCTCCTCCGTTTTCCCCCAAAACCTCATGATTTTTTTTGAGTGTTTTTTTAGTGAAAAATGTTTTTGGTGTTTATATTTTGGTTTGGCATAAAATGAGCCTACTATTGTCTTAATTTAATAAAAAAAAACTTTCTGATTCTATGACAGCATAAATTTTGTGGGTAATGGTTAAGACTAGGTTGCCTTTCTGAAAAAAAAATCACCACCCATAAAAGAGGAACAAAAAGAAAATAACATATGACAGGAAACATTAATCTTTTTTTTTTTTTTTTGGTTTTTTTTTTTTTTTTTTTTATTGTAAAGCTACTATACAGAGGGTCACAGTTACATGAGTGAGGTTATGAGTACACTTCCTCTTGAACATTGTTACCCCCTCCATTGTTTTCCCCCTACCATCCCCTCCCTCCCTCCCTTCCCCGAGGTTCTTTTTTTTTTTTTTTTTTTGATTGTGATTAAATGATTACATAATTTCAAAGTCACAAGTTCATTCTAACTTCCCTGGAGCAAATTGTCTACCACAGTCTGTAATATATAACAGTGTTCACATGTTATATACCATATTTGTGATCAGCAGCATGAGGATATTTAGTAGTGGTTCAACCAGATGAGCGGGAGTTCTTTGTTTCTTAAGTCCTGTTAGTTTTGTCGTATCACTAACCTTTTGGATTTAGCATCCACTTATGAGGGAGACCATGTACCGTTTGTCTCTTCGTTCTTGGCTTACCTCGCTCAACATGATTCCTTCTAGCTCCATCCATTTCCCTGCAAATGCCATTATTTTGTCATTTCTAATGGCTGCATAATATTCCATTGTGTATAGATACCACAATTTTTGGATCCATTCATCTGTGGTGGGGCACCTAGGTTGTTTCCATATCCTAGCTATTGCGAACAGTGCTGCAATAAACATGGAGGTGCACGTGTCCTTGTATATTGGTTCCTGTTGTTCAGGGTAGATGCCTAGAAGTGGTATGACTGGGTCGTAAGGGAGGTCAATCTTTAGCTTTCTAAGGACCCTCCAGACTGCTTTCCAAAGTGGTTGTATAAGTGTACATTCCCACCAGCAGTGTAATAGGGTTCCTCTTTCTCCACATCCCCTCCAGCATTTGTCGTTGGCTGATTTGTGGATGTGGGACATTCTGACTGGGGTAAGGTGGTATCTCAGGGTTGTCTTTATTTGCATTTCCTTCACCACCAGGGATGATGAACATTTCCTCATGTGTTTCTTTGCCATTTTTATTTCTTCATTTGAGAAGTCCCTCTTTAGTTCCCTTGCCCATTTAGTAATTGGTTTGTTAGGTTTGGGAGGGATTAGTTTCTTGAGTTCCCTGTATATACAGGATGTTAACCCCTTGTCTGATATATTGCTGGTAAATATTTTTTCCCAATTAGTTGGTTGTCTTTCTAGCTTAGTTGCGATAGATTTAGCTGTGCAGAAGCTTTTTATTTTAAGGTAGTCCCATTTGTCGAGTCTCTCTCCAACTTGTTGTGACCCTGGGACTCTGTTCAGGAAGTTCCTTCCTGTGCCTATTAGTTCAAGTGTCTCTCCTACTCTGTCCTGCAGTAGTTTCAGAGATTCAGGTTTAATGTTAAGGTCTTTAATCCATTTTGAGTTGATGTTGGTGCATGGTGATAGGCTGGGGTCCACTTTTAGTTTTCTGCATGTGGCTGCCCAGTTTTCCCAGCACCAGCGGTTGAAGAGGCTGTGTTTCTTCCATTGTATGTCTTTGGCTCCTTTGTCGAATATCAGCTGGCTGTAGGCCTGTGGATTTATATCTGGATCTTCTATTCTGTTCCATTGGTCTTCGGGTCTGTTTTTGTGCCAGTACCATGCTGTCTTTGTGATTATAGCTCTGTAGTAGAGTTTGAAGTTCGGCATGGATAGCCCTCCCATATTGTCTTTATCCCCTAGAATTGTTTTGGCTATTCTAGGTCTTTTGTTGTTCCATATAAATTTTTGGACTGTTTTCTGTATTTCAGTGATGTACGTCATTGGGATTTTAATAGGAATTGCATTGAATTTGTATATTAATTTTGGAAGTATCACCATCTTTACTATATTAAGTCGGCCTATCCAGGAGCATGGGAGGTCTTTCCATTTCCTAGTGTCTTCTGCAATTTCTTTCTTTAACTTTTTATAGTTCTCATTAAATAGTTCTTTTACATCTTTGGTTAGGTTAATTCCTAAATATTTTATTTTTTGGGAGGTTATTGTGAATGGGGTTGCTCCCTTTATTTCCCTCTCTTCCTGTGCGTTATCAGTGTATAGGAAGGCAACTGATTTTTGTGGGTTTATTTTGTATCCTGCTATTTTGCCGAAGTGACTTATGATTTCTAAAAGTTTGGGGATGGAGTTTTTGGGATCGTGGAGGTATAGTATCATGTCGTCTGCAAAAAGGGATAGTTTCACTTCTTCTTTCCCTATGCGGATCCCTTTAATGTCTTTTTCTTGCCTTATTGCCCTGGCTAAGGGTTCTAGGACTATGTTGAAGAGGAGTGGAGACAGTGGACATCCTTGCCTTGTTCCTGTTTTTAGGAGGATTGGTTGTAGCTTTTCCCCATTAAGTATAATATTGGCTATTGGTCTGTCATAAATGGCTTTTATTGTTTTTAGAAATGTTCCTTCTATTCCTATTTTCTCCAGAGCTTTTAGCATGAATGAATGTTGAATTTTATCAAAGGCCTTTTCTGCATCTGTGGCGATAATCATGTGATTCTTGACCTTGGCTCTGTTGATATGCTGGATTACATTTATTGACTTACGTATGTTAAACCATCCCTGTGTCTCTGGGATGAAGCCTACCTGATCATAGTGTATTATTTTTTTTATGTGTTTCTGGATTCTGTTAGCTAGAATCTTGTTAAGGATCTTTGCATCTGTGTTCATCAAGGAGATTGGCCTGTAATTCTCCTTTTTGGTTGGGTCTTTGCCTGGTTTGGGGATGAGTGTGATATTGGCTTCGTAGAATGAGTTTGGGATAGCTCCCTCCTTCTCTGTTTCTCTGAAGAGCTTGAGGAGTATGGGTATTAGTTCTTCTTTAAAGGTCTTATAGAATTCTGCTGTGAATCCATCTGGTCCTGGGCTTTTTTTTGTTGGAAGACTTTTGATAGCTTCCTGTATCTCATTATAGGATATTGGCTTATTTAATTGGTTAACTTCTTCTTTGCTCAGTTTGGGTAACTTGTATTTCTCTAAAAATGCATCCATTTCCGCCAGATTTTCTTCCTTTAGAGAGTATAGCTTTTGAAAGTAGTCTGTTAGAATTGTTTGGATATCTTGGGTACGTGTTGTGATGTTTCCCGTGGCATCCCTAATCCTATTAATATGGGTTTCCTCTCTTCTTTTTTTAATTAATCTTGCCAATGGGCCATCAATTTTGTTTATTTTTTCAAAGAACCAGCTTTTTGTTTGGTTTATTTTGGTTATGGTTTTCTGATTTTCTAATTGGTTAATCTCTGCTCTCAATTTGGTTATCTGGCTTCGTCTAGTAGCTTTAGGTCCCATTTTTTCTTGTTTTTCTAGCTGTTTTAGTTGCAACATGAGATTATTTACTTGGTCTGTCTCCATTCTCTTGATGTGGGCACTGAGGGCAATAAATTTGCCCCTCAGGACTGCTTTTGCTGTGTCCCACAAGTTTCTTTGTGAGGTGTTTTCATTTTCATTGAGTTCTAGGAAATGCTTTATTTCTTCTCTGATCTCTTCTGTTACCCAGGCCTTGTTAAGGAGTGTGCTGTTCAATTTCCATGTATTAGAGAAATTTCTGCGGTATGCTTTGTTATTGAGAGCTAGCTTGATTCCACTGTGGTCAGATAGGATACAGGGGATTATGTCGATCCCTTTGTATTTGCTTAAGTTCCTTGAATGAACTATGATATGGTCTATTTTGGAGAAAGTTCCATGAGCTGCTGAGAAGAATGTGTACTGTGTTGTTTTAGGGTGAAATACTCGGTAGATGTCAGTTAATTCCGCTTGAAGTATGGCCTCACTTAATTCGGTAGCTTCTTTGCCAATCCTCTGGTTGGTAGACCTGTCCTTTGGTGAGAGTGGCGTGTTAAAGTCTCCTAGTATTATCGTATTGGGATCTATTTTATTCTGTAAGTTTGAGAGCATTTGTTTAACATATCTGGGTGCACCGATATTTGGGGCATATAAGTTGATGATGGTTATATCCTCCTCTTGGATTGTTCCCTTTATTAATATGTAATGTCCGTCCTTGTCTTTCTGTACTGATTTTAATGAAAAGTTTATTTTGTCAGATATCAGGATAGCTACACCTGCTTTCTTATTGGGGGAATTTGATTGGTAGATCCTTTTCCACCCCTTCACTCTGAGTTTGTTTGTATGTTTGGCTGAGAGGTGGGTCTCCTGAAGGCAACAGATGGATGGGTCTTGTTTTCTGATCCAGTCCTCAGTTCGTTTTCTTTTAATTGGCGAATTCAGCCCATTTATATTAAGAGAAAGTATAGAGAGATGCATTGTTGTCCCTGCCATTCCGTTTTCCTAAGTTTTTCTTCTTTCCTTTCCTCCTGTGCTTGCTCAGTTAGACTTTGAGTAATGCCTGTTTGGGGCAGGTCCCAGTTCCTGGTTGCTTTCTTCAGGTTGTGTCCCCCCTCTTAGAATTCTTTGTAATGCTGGCTTAATGTTTATGTATTCATTTAGTTTTTCTTTGCTATTAAAAGTTTTCAGTTCTCCATCGAATGTGAATGCTAGCTTTGCCGGGTATATCAGTCTGGGTTGGCAGTTATTGGCTCTCAGGGCTCGTATGGTGCTTTCCCAGGCTTTTCTTGCATTCATTGTTTGTGTGGAGAGATCTGCAGTGATTCTAATTTTTTTCCCGTTGTAGTATAGCTCCTTCTTCATTTTTGCTGCATGCAGGATTGTTTCCTTATTATTCAGATCCATCATTGTTACTATTATGTGCCTAGAAGTGTTTCTCCTGGGATCTTGCTTGTTGGGTGTTCGATAAGCTTTTGTGATGTAGTTAAGATGGTCGTTTTTGAGGTGGGGAAAATTTTCATTGACTATCTTGTTAAATAGGTGTTGCATTCCCTTGCTCTGGAATTCCTCACCTTCGTCCACTCCGATTATGCGAAGGTTAAATTTTTTAGCATTATCTGCTTGCTCTTGAATTTCCCTTTGGTTTAATTTGAGTGATTTTTCCATATCTGTCACTTTTTGGTCCAGTTGGTGTATTCTGTCTTCTGTATCTGACACTCTACCTTCCATTTCATTCACTCTGTTGACCGTGGCTTCTATTGTGGTTTGCATGATGGAAATGGATCCCTTTATGGATTCAATGTTGGTTCTCAGAGTACTGATCTCACCTCTCAATGAGGTGATATCAGTATGCATTACCTCTAATTTGGCGTTTATCTCACTTCTTACTGAGGTTTGTGCAGCTTCTATTTTTGCATCCAATTTTTGTTTGATATCCTGTATATCTTTTGATAGTTCATCCTTGTGCTCTTTCAATTTCTGATCCATTTCTCGCTTTATTTCTTGAGTCATTGCCTCCAGCAACCCTTGGATGTAGTTTTTGTCTTCCATTCCTGCTTTGCTCCCACTGGGGCTCTCCCCTGCGTGGCTGCTGGCTTTTGAGGTGAGCTTGCTGTCCTGGGTAGTGGTAAACCTTGTGATTTTTCTCTGTGATTTTCGCATGGGGGTTCAGGAGACTGCTCTTCAATCTTGTTTTGGTGTGTCTGTCTTTGCTTGGTTGCTGATTCTCTATTGGTAGAGAGAGTCTGTGTCTGATCTGGATTCTGTTGGGAGCCTATTTCCAGCTGCTATTCACTTAGGATTCTCAGCTCTCTGCTGTAGCAATTCCCGCCTTTGGAAGGGTTGAGCAGCCTAGACTGCTTGTGTTTGCTCCTGCGGGTGCTCTTGGGAAGATCAGATGCTCTGGATGCACTCTCCCAAATACTGGAGTCTGCTATGGGCTCCTGATGTGTTTTTGTTTGTTTTGGGCTGGTTGTGGGCTTGAACTCTAGGTTTGGGTGCTGTCCCTCAGCTCTTCAGCTCAGGGCTGGCACCCTACCATTTGAGCCACAGCCCCACTTCTGACCCTTTTTGCTTTGTTCAGGCGCCGGTCCCCTGGCCTGGTTCCGGCCCCAGCCTGGAGCGCGCTCGTTAGGCCTGTGCTAATGTGTATACCACCTTGGTTATGCAGCCTGGAGGACACAGTTCAAATTTCTTCTACTGTTGGTAGTCTTGACCCAGGGGCACTGTTCCTGGCTTGAGCATTTAAGCTCCCTTCCCGGGGCGCTCTTGCTCTGGCCTTGCCAGCAGAGTGTGCTCCACCGGCTGGTGGGGCTCTCGAACAGTTCCCAGTTTTAGTGGGTCCTGTGGTCCGGGTGTTGGGGTAGGGAGTCTAGGTCAGGGTCTGGGGATTCCCTCCATCTCTGGTCTCCCTTGATGGATTCCCTGTCCCCTGATGGGTACTCACCCTGTAGGTCGTCAGTTGTTGTTGCAGTCCGTCAGTTGTTGTTGCAGTCCGAGTTCAGTTGGGGTGGTTGCGGGCTGGGTTGGGCGGCCCCCCGCCGGGTCGTTGCGATGGCGATTGGGCGGGTGGTCTGGGGACAGGTCCCTTTGTGGCGCTGCTGGTGCCGGGCGGCTTTGGCGGGATGGAGCCTCTCCGCTCCGGTGGAGAGTGATGGGTGGGGTGGGATCCTCCTGGAGACTCCCGGCTGGTAGGTTTCTCTGTTCCTGGCGATCCGCTGTTCTGCAATCCGGTACCTGGTGATCTGCAAGCAGCCCCCTGTGTCTCTGTGGCTCCGGCAGCCCCTGCCGGGCCGGCTGGCCGGCGGCTTGGCGCACTGCCGCGCGGCCAGTAAAGGTTGGGGGAGGGGTCTTCGCTCTTCTCTGTTCTGAAATTCTTCTTTTCCTCTCTTTCTTTTTTTGTTATTTTCCACCTCTGGTTTTTCTCTGAGTGTTCGTCTTTTTGTTGTTGTCGGTCTCTTGGGGAGATTAAAGGTTGGAACTCGAACTCTCTTTTTGGTTGGAGAGAGCTGTGGCGTTTCCCTACTGCCCCGTCGCCATCTTGAGAACTCTTCTCGGAAACATTAATCTTAATGGACTAATAGTCTGTCAGTTTGATTTAACTTTTAATCAAAAATTAAAGTAATACTTGATAACGTTTTATTAACATATTTAAATTTCTTCATTCTTGTCATTTAAGATTCACTTTATAAAGAAATTCAACAGGTGACAGTGTTTTTCCATGACTTTTCCAAATAAATGATCATTTCATCATTATAGTGTATAGCACAATATACCCAGAAAGCATTTAAGGAAAATTTTTTTCCCATTCTTTGGTTTGCTTCAGTCTGTATTTAAAGCTGCATACCACATCTTACACACTCTATTGTCTGTCTTCTCATTTGAAATATTTCAATAAGTTTTCTTTCCCTAGTTTGTCAGCCAGCAAATCTTTATAAAACAACATGCTTTCATTCATTGTGCTTTCCAAAATATATCTTACATATGCCAAAACGAAGCACAATCTGAAACATCTGTGGATTTTTCCACCTAGAGTACAAAGTAATCACTTTCCAAACTCCTTAGAACCAGCTGTTTACTGGCATTAATTGTGCTGTCACTTCCATGCTTTAAAACAACAACATTTGACAATGGCATACATTTTAATTGGTTTACCACATTTGGTTTGTTTTCAGCAAGGACTGTCTTCACAGAAGATGGTAATAGATGAGGTTTGTAATTATGTATTTTGAAAGGGCTCTAAGTTGTGGATATAGAATATCCATTTCAGTGACTAAATATTTAAATTAAATCCTATAATGGATTTAATTGTGACTAAAGTGTTCTACAATCTAGATATTTTTTAAGGAAATATTGTAATTGTTCCCTTGGTGACAATGTAATTGGAAGACTTAAATTTTTCTTTTTTTTTTTTTATAGTGAAAACGCTGTACAGAGGGGTTACAATTACATGGGCAAGATAATGAGTACATTTCTTTTTTTTTTTCTTTTTTTTTTTTGGGTCTGGTCTTGGGGCCTGAACTCCGGGCCTGGGCGCTGTCCCTCAGCTCTTCAGCTCAAGGCTAGCGTTCTACCACTTGAGCCACAGCACCACTTCTGGCTTTTTTCTTTTTGCTTATGTGGTGCTGACGAGTCGAACCCAGGGCCTTGAGCATGCAAGGCAAGCGCTCTACCACTGAGCCACCTTCCCAGTCCATGAGTACATTTCTTATCAAGCATTGTAGCCTCCTCCTTGGTTTCCCCTTCTCATCCCTTCCCATCCTCCCACCCCCACCCCCTCCATGCAATCCTCCTCCCTGCCCCCACCAAAGTTGTAAAGTTCATTTTTCCATATAACGACTTGTACATCTCATTGTTCCAAAGGATCCAACTGTACCCCTATTTAAACGATTTGTTTTTTCCTTCCCTTCCACAAATTATACCAACCTCAAATACAGTGAAAGCAGGGTTATACCATGGGGGAAGGAAATACAAAGCAACAAAGAAATAATCTTATAAATGTGTAGAAACAATCACCTGAAAGAAAAAAAATTGAATACATATATTAGGGTTCACTTCCCTAAAATCAACTTATCTGACCTTTTCTGCTTGACTCAGACATATACTAGTTATTGCAAATAAGGGAAACCATGGGACCTAAGTTTCTTTGGTACCGGCTTACTTCACTTAATATGATTTTTTTTCTATGGAAGACTTAAAATTTTCATATACTATTGCCATCTTAAATGAAGTGAATGTACCTGGGTTTGCATACAGAACTTTTGGGACAGCATTAATGTTTGAATCTTTGATGGGATTTGGTTGGGAATTGTGGCAGGCTTTCATGGTATGAGAAGAAAAAGGATATGATTGGAATTTATAGCAATATCTAGTTGCTTCCACCCCTGGACAAGTCATTATCATTGGTGAAGATGTTGCCATTTGAATTTACAATGCCCCAGAAAGACCTATGTGTTAAAGAAAAATGACTTTCCATTTCCTCCCAGGCTGTGGGGAATACCTGAATAGTTCTTCTGGAGATTAAGTTCTTCAGAATAAAACCTATGAGAACATGCACTCTCATCTTCTTTCTTCTTTTCTCTTTTAATCATTCTAGGTCAAAAACATTTCTTTTTGACATACTCCTCACCTTGACATTGTCTTGTCACAGGCCACCAAAACAATAAAACCAACTGAACATACACTGAAACCTTCAAACTTATAAATCTGAGTAAGCCTTTCTGTTTAATAAATGGACAATATCATTTATTATGGTAGGTTATAAAGCTAACACAGAAATCTAGTCTTTCTAACAATGTAGAGTATATAAAAAATGCTTCATTATAAAATATCTAACTCCAAGTTATATTTTGTGTTTTTGTTCCTGTAGATCTTAGGGCTTAAACTCATGGCCTGACTGGTCGTTTTGTGTTCAAGGCCAGTGCTCTACATAAAATCTGAACTGGAACTCCTTTTCTCCTGGTGGTTAATTGGAAATAAGAATCTAATGAACTTTCCTATTCTGGCTGGCCTATTCATGTTGCATACTTTATGTAATTCCAATTCTCAGCATTATATAGATGTTCCAACTACAATATAAAAAACTTAAAATATACTAAGGATATTTGTAAAGTATAAAATGAGGGAAGAATTTTCATCCTTTAGAAATCTATGCAAAATCTATGCTAAACTATTGATATTTTACTGGACCTTTCCTGCAACCAGTTTGATATAGTTTAATACTTGTCACACCAACTTTCTCTGTATTCTACTGCATATATACTTTTTCACGTATGTTTGTATGTGTATACATATATGTATCTATCTATATATGTTCCAATGTGCATCATCGGACTTGAAACTGCTTTGTTTTGCTGTTCAGCAATGAACCTTGTTGGCTCATTCTGTGACAATATCTGTTCTCATTTTCATCATTCCTTTATTTACCAAATCATCAGCCTTCTATAATCAGCTTCATTTCTTGGGTAAGGTTACCAATCAGTCCAACCAATATCCACCCAGAGGCTTTTAATAAAGCAAGTTTTAAGGAAGAATATAACATGAAGTAACAACTACAGAAATTCCACAGAGACCTGACATCTTTCACATTTCTGTCTTCCTTCTCTTCTCATACTTCAGAAAGTATTGACTAACATTATAAATATACTGCAATTATAAGTTAAGGATCAGTGTTTTCTTTCCAACCTGAAGCCTTCTTTTCCATGATTCTTGACATAAACTTTTTGGGAGATTTTTTGGATTGTGATGGGATTCCACCCAAAACAAAGCCATGTATATCAAGAAAGTCAATGTTTTCAACTCAGAGTAGTAAACAAAAGAGGGAGAAAATTAAGGTTAGCTATATATGTTAAGCACAAATATAGGCAATATCAAGATATCTTGAAATTGTATACTTTTACTGGATAAAGTGGCTCAAACCTGTACTATTATCTACTTAGAAAACAAAGATTAGAGAATTGCAGTTCCAGGCAAGCCCAGACCAAAAAAAAAAAAAAGAAGTTTCAGAAACTCTAACCATTTGATGGGTGCTATGTGTTTTGCTTGTGTTAGGAGGACCACAGTCCAAGCAGACCCAGGCATAGTGATACTTACCTCAAAAGAAGCAATCAAGTTACAATCTGCAGGTATGGCAGTAGTAGAGATACCAAAGTTGTAAAGTTCCTTTCATTGTTGCAATGGGTCTACTTGTATCCCTATTTAAACATTTTCCCCTTCCCCTCCACAAATTATGCCAACATCAAAAATGTGTGCTTATGTAAGAAATGCATGATTCTAAAATTTCATGACAATTCTTTTGAACTTACTTTTTTGTGGAATTGACTAAGAAAATAAATTACACCTTCTATATAAAAAATGTTCTGTGCTTAATCCAGCAGCCCATACACTAACATCGGAATGATACAGAGAAGATTAGCATGGCCCCTGCTCAAGGATGACTCGAAAATCAGTGAAGCAATCCATATTTTTACAACAACAAATGCTGGAGGAGATGGGGCCACAAGGGAACCCTACTGCATTCTTGGTGGGAGTGTAAAAGTCTTCAACCACTTTGGAAAGCAGTATGGAGTTTCCTCAAACGACTCCCCATAAGGCTCCCCTATGACCCAGCAATCCCACTTTTGTTCATTTACCCAAAGGATCACAAACAAGACCATACTAAAACTACCAGCACAACTATGTTTACTGCAGCATTATTTACCATAGCTAAGATATGGAACCAACCCAGATGCCCCTCAGTAGATGAATGGATCAAGAAAACCTGGTAAATATATACAATTGCATTCTCTGCCTCCATCAGAAAGAATGACATTGCCCAATTTGTTAGGAAATGGAAAGATTTGGAAAAAATTTATTAAGTGAAGTAAGCCAACTCCAAAGAAACATAGGTCCCATGGTTTCCCTTATTTTCAATAACTAATATATGTCCGGGATTATCAGAAAATGTCTTAAGCTATGTGCATTTGACCAGATAAGATGATGTTAAGCTAAACGAACACCAAGATAGGTACACAAGTGATTCTATCTTGCTATTATTTCTAACATACTTATATTGTACGATGTGATTTTTTTTGTTCCTTTATATGTTCCTCAACCACGCTATAACCCCTTTTTTCACTGTATTTGAAGTTGGTGCGCCTACATCTTGTATATACGTTTCTCTAATTTGGGGAGAAGAAGAAAACAACAAAATGCTTAAATAAGGATACGGGTTGACCCATTGTAACAATGAGATGCACAAGACCTATGTTGAAAAATGAATTTTACAATTGAGGTAGGGGAAGGAGAGAGGAGGCGTGGAGTGTACTTGTGGAGGTGGGAGAGAAGGGATGGTGGGGGGAAAATAAAGGAGGAGGTAACAATGCTTGTTAGGAAATGTACTCATTACCTTGCTCATGTAAATGTAACCCCTCTGTGCAATATTTTTAAAATAAAAAATGTATAAAAATGTTCTGAGATTGAAGAGTTAATTTCCCTTATTTTATCCATATAATCTCGTTAACAAATAAATTAATGCAAAACACTGACACGAGGGTATTTTGAATAAATGTGTGTGTGTGTGTGTGCACGCATGTACACAAGTGTGTTGGAGTGCTTAGAATTTGAACTCAGGGCTTTAAGGTCTTGCTAGACCTTTCCTCTCTAGATTGGTGAGCTACTATATGAGCGACATCTCCACTCCTGGCTCTTTGCTAGTTCATTAAATTTTTTTGAAAAATAATCTCAAAAATATTTTTGCCCTGATTGGCTTCCAACTGTTATCCACAGATCTCAGCCTCCTGAGTAGATATCTCAAGTAAACAAGATTACAGGTGTAACCAACCAGCACAAGGTTTTCAGAATAATTTTAAAAGTAGAAGAAAATTTACTTCATGGGGGCCTGTTTTTATCATCTCCTACTTTTAAAGCACTTTGCTTTAAAAGTAAAGGTGAATTTATTAAATTAAATGTGAATTTATTTCTCTTTTGGATTCTTAAAAGACAAAGTGATGATATTTAAAAGTTTTGGTACTTTTTTAAAAGAAAAATGGAACTGTAGGACAGAAGAAATTTGGCTGTCTTTGAAACTCAATGTATAAGCTCAATTCTGTGCATGATAACACAATGTCACCAACACAGTCTGTGTTGAAGACAAATTGTGACAGAAAACAATCATCATCGGCAATAATTGCTATGCTATTATTTCTTGAGCAATATTAATATTGAATTTAGAGTGTAAGAGAATGGTGAGATTTTATCTACTTTTTCTGTATTGCTGAAAGACTTTTGGAAACTTTGACTCATTTTCTTCCTCACTGTGTGTATTTGGGCCATGCATTTAGTGCCTTTAATTACAATTTTTCCCAACACTTAAATGGTAATAATATTAGTATTATAGCAAATGTTATCTTAAGAATTAAGAGAAATAAAACTTGTGAAAAACTTAACATAAACTTCTATGAATGAGCTTTGAGTTTAGCCAACAGTTTTTTAAATACTAAATAAAATGTATCACAGAAACCATTACATGTAGTGAGCAACCAGAAGTAATGTTATCTATTGACCATGCTCTGATTCCAAGGAAGCCAGGAGGATAACTTCTCATGCTGTAAATCAAGCTGGTTATCTTATGTCTTGATAGTGTAAAAATATCAGGGACATTATAAAGAAGGAATGCTGTAGACAGATGTGAAGTCCATATAAAAATGTACAAAACTGATAAAAGTATCTGAGCAGTATATTTTGTTTTATATAATTTAAGGTACATCACAAAGATAGGGAAAACCTAGAAGAATGAATTCTCTTTTTGAAATTCTATCATAGATCCTTAGCGGGATGAACTCTTTCCTCATTCTTGTAGAGGCATCTTCAGATGAGAGTAACTCTTGTTTTGTTTGTTTCCTTCCATTTATTCTTCGGTTTGAAATCTGAACTACATGAGACTGAAAGAAACCAAAATTAGACATGCAGGATTTGGAAAAAGCAATCAACATAAAATAAATAAAGTATATAAAGCTTTGTAAAAGGTCTAACCAAATTAAGTAGTATAGTCTCAAGCATAAACAGAAATTGATTTAAGCAATATCATTTTATTGAAAAGTGAAAAATGTTAGGAGTTGATTGATTTTTCCTTTCTACTATATTGAATTAAGTATTCATTTTGTATAGAGATATTAAAGATGAGATTAACAAGAAACCTGATTTAATATGGACGAAAGTTCTGAATAGACCTGCTTTCCAAAAAGCCCTGAAAATCACCAGTGGGTTTACAAATTTGTGTTTAATACCACTTCTAAGCTGGCTTAATGCTTTCTGAACAGAAGTCATTAGAGAAATGCAACTCAAAATTACTATGATACTACTTCATAACTATTATAACTCTTATCAACAAAATCAAAGAAGCCAGATGTGGTGGTAAAGGCTTGTAATTCCAAGCATTTAGGGGGTTGGAGTAAGAGGATTTGATTCTAAGGCCAGTCTGGGGTACTACACATAGTAAAAACCTGCCCTTGAAAATACCCAGAAGGTAATAATGTTGTGAGAGTGTGGAGGAAAGGAAATTTTGTACTCTCTTGGTCAAAATACAGGTTAATATTCTCATTGTAGAAAGTAGTATGCAGTTTTCTTTCTTTCTTTCTTTTTGGGGGGTGGTTCGGTTGTGGGGCCTGAACTCTGGGCCTGGGCGCTGTCCCTCAGTTCTTCAGCTCAAGGCTAGCGCTCTACCACTTGAGCCACAGCGCCACTTCTGGCTTTTTTCTTTTTGCTTATGTGGTGCTGAGGAATCAAACCCAGAGCCTCATGCATGCAAGGCAAGCGCTCTACCACTGAGCCACCTTCCCAGCCCCAAATATGCAGTTTTCTAAAGAAATGCAAAGATGAAATATCATTTGAACCACTAATCATGTGATTATTTCTCTCTGGGTAGCTTGAGTTTTGTGTTTTACAGATACATTTCAGGATTTCTTTTTCATGAATCAAACATGGGAAAGAACTAAATGCAACCTCCCTTAATTCAAAAAAGAATAGAAGCTATATTTATTTGTACTATTGTACATGAAGAAATCCTGGAGATTTCTGGTTAATTCAGAGGGCCCCATGCAAAAATATAGGACAAGAGGAAAGTAAAACTGTTTTGAAAGTATAATAGGTTATCATTGATGAAAAGGTGTAGTGGTCATTTTTCCTTTTTTGTGTGTGTGTGCCAGTTGATCAGGGCAGGAGCAAGGCTGTACCATGGAGCCCTTTCAATATCACCACGTGAACCTCCATTTATGTAGTCCCTGTGGGTGTGGGGCCTCTTCAGGTCACCCGTTGAGAAGTGGAGCCCCCTCCCTTGTGGTGGATGGGCAGTGAAGGGATGTGTGTGTGCATGGTCCCTACCATTGCCGGATGAGCCCTGCCCACCCTGCCCACCTCCCTTCCCAGTCTCACTTGTTCCATTTCACCCAGGAGCTGGCAGCCATGGGGCTGGAGTTGAGTCCACTGCTTCCCTCTCCTCTGCCAGGTGTGCTGGTACTGGTCTGCGGTGGTCCTGGGTGCAAGTGCCATCCCAGTGAGACTCTGTTCTGGGGTCACTGCCTGCCCCCATGGGTGTGAGGTGGAGGACACCATGCCTGTACACTGCACAGTCCACAGGAGAAGGAAGGCTTGGTGGACAATTACCCCCTTGGGGCCAGGCAGCCCAGCCTTGGTTCAGACTTTAGGGCAGAATGGGGACTAGAGTTGTGTGCTGGCCCTTCTGCCAGCTTGTGACAGCTGTGGCAGCTGAGCACCCTGGAGCCCCTTCAGCATCCCCACGGACCTCCATTTTCTGGTCCCTGTGATCTCGGGTAAGGTGCCATCCCTGCATATGCCCATCAGTGCCAGAGGAGCCTGGACTTGCATGCACCAGCTGCAGCACTGGAGGACCAAAGCCCCTTTGGCTTTGCTGTATAGCCTCCTCCATTGTCCTTCTGGTCCACATGGGCCCAGCTCTGGATGCCATTCCGGGGATGCTCCCTTTGGCAGCAATGGGCTCATCCTCTACCCTCATTGGTATCCAAAGCAGGAATGGGTCTGGCCTTGGCAATGCAGGCCACACACATGGAAGGCAGGACTTGGGGTCTGCCCTGCCTTACCTCCTGGCTTTGGCACCTGAGGCTGTGTTGCTTAGTCTGGTCACTGATGGAGCCTTGTTGGATGTAGCCCACCACAACAAATACTGCACCTGCTGCAACAGCAGTGCGGTTTTCCAGACCCCCTCAGGGTCACCACAGGGACCTCTGATGAGTCTACATGGGCTGGGTGTGGGTGTCATCCCAGGACTCCCATTAGGAAGTGCCACTCTCCTTTGTAGTACTGGAAGTAAGAGATGCCACATATAATTTCTGCTTTCTAACGTTTTCCTTCACTAAGATAAACAGAACAGGAAGATATAAATAAGTTTTATAAAAAGGAAACATATAACCTATATCACTTCTACCTGTTAAACCATTGTAATATATTTTATCCAGTAGGAAATCTTTCTGTACTTACTTACTTTACTTTTGAATGTAATGAATGTAATATTTTTGTGTGTATTTTACTATCCTAGTATAATTTCATTTGCACTACTTACATAAATTTTTTTTCAAATTCTGTGAGTTTAGAATGTGCTTTTTGGAGAAGAGTTTTGTTGTACTTTCATTTCAGTTTGCCATTATGGGCTTATAAACACATAAAATAAAATACATTCTTGCTAGTATCAAGTTCAATGATTTTGTAGACTAGAGACTCAAGGATATAGCATTATATATCATACAGTAATATGTATCAATTTGTTTATAACTGCTCCATAAAATAATTAGTAATTCAGGCAGCAGCCACTTCATCTGGCCCCTCTGATGAAGTAGGATCCTAGTGGCAGCCTACCCAACACGGGTGCTTCTGGGCACCTCACCTGAGACTGTGGGAGAATATCAGGGTGTACCTGCTGTTGGACTAGGGAAGCTGCTGCGTGAATGACACTGACCCACATCTAACACCCACAAGCCCCATGGGCCTGGACCCTAAGGATCAGCCCCTGAGAGCACACACACACGGTGGGGGGGCACCCACCTAGGAAGGAGTGCAGACAAAACAGAAGCCTCTCTGGGGATCAGCTTGTACAGTATCCTCCATGGAGTAGGAGATGATTGTTCTCAGCTGTGGGGAGAAGACAAGAAATACAGGCCCAGGTGGGGTGATGCCAACTTTTGTACTTAGGCTGGCAGGGAAACTTTCCTCCAGACACTCTCCTGCAGGCTCAGGTTGCCCCTCCATGCTCCTTGTCCATGGAGTATCAGCCAGGGACACTCATGTCCGGTACTCCTGGCTGCTCTTTTGGGGTTTGTTAATTTACACAGAGAGCCCCAGCCTCAGACAGCAGAGTTATATTCTGGGTTTTGTAAAACTTTCTGCATCTGAGCATTTCCCAGTGTTTGGTTTTTGTATTGTTTCTTATAAATGCTTTGTGAAATTTGTGTTTTAGGTGTTGAGGTGCAGGAGGAAGAGCCAGATTATGAACATAGTTTCCTACAAGCCTTTCATCTACAAAGGAAAATAGATTCTTTCTAAAAATGCCTATCAGGAAATGAATTTGAGAGAGGGAAAAAGGCAGTTTTCTCATGAGATCAAAATGTGCTAGTTTTATATGCATGTTTTATGTGTTCAAAATACAACTAAGTAATTCACTATCTAGGAACAATTGTCCAGACCTAAGAGTTAGGTGTCTTGGGAGCTAGAGGCAGGGTTTTTGTGAGGTTTATCCAAAGGGAGGGAAGAAAGTTAAAATCCATAGATTACTTTGTAGAATGAAAGTGGTAATACAAAATGAGAATCACAAAAATCCTCTCTGCTATTCGGGGTCTTTTATTCTTCCATATGAATTTTTGGATTGCTTCTTCTATTTCATTGAAAGTGAGATTGGGATATTGGTAGGTATCACATTGAATTTGGAAATAGCCTTTGTCAGTATTGCCATTTTCATGATGTTAATCTTCCCAATCTAGGAGCGTGGGAGGTTTCCCACTTCCTTAGTTCTGCTTTCATTTTCTTTTTCAGGTTTTTAAAGTTTCCATCATAGAGGTCCTTCACCTCTTAAGTTAACTCCTTGCTATTGTATTTTTTTGTGAATATTAAAAAGGTATTGCTTTCCTATTTTCAGCCTCACTCTTATCGTTAATGGAATACAGGAAAGCCATTGATTTCCGAGGGTTAATTTTATATTCTGCTAGTTTGCCAAAGTTTCTGATCAGCTCAAGTAACTTGGGAGTGGAGTCCATGAGGTTCTTTAAATACAAGATCATGTCATCTGCAAAGAGGGATAGTTTTACTTTATCTTTCCCTATTTGGATCCCCTTTAAGTTTGTATCTTGTCTTATTGCCCCAGCTAGCATTCTAATACTAATTTGAAGAGGGGGGACAGCTCAGACATCCTTATCTCATTCCTGAATTTATTTTATTTATTTATTTCATGCCCCAGTCGTGGGGCATGAACTCTGGGCCTGGGCACTGTCCCGCCGCTCTTCAGCTCAAGGCTAGCACTCTACCACTTGAGCCACAGCGCCACTTCCGGCTTTTATTCTTTTTGCTTATGTGGTGCTGAGAAATGGAACCCAGGGCTTCATGCATGCAAGGCAAGCACTCTACCACTGAGCCACATTCCCAGCCCTTCTTTCCTGAATTTATAAGAAATGATTTTAACTTTTTGCCATTAACTATAATGCTGGCTGTAGGTTTGTCAATCCTTAGCAGAAAGAACAGTGCTGAAGCAATATCAGTTCCAAATGTCAAACTCGACTAAAAAGCCATAGTAATAAGAACAGCTTGATAATGGCACAACAACAAACCTGAGGACCAATGGAAAAGGACTGAAGACTCAGAAATTAATCCACTGACCTATAGCCACCTAAGCTTTGAAAAGGGAGCTAAAAAAAATAGAGTGGAAAAAAGATAGCCTTTTCTGTAAATGGTGTTGGCAAAATTGGTTAAATACCTGTTAAACTAAAACTAGATCCGTATATATTGCCCTGCACCAGAATCAACTCCAAATGGACAGAAGACCTCAAAATAAAAGCAGACACGGTGAAAACATTACATGAAGGAATAGGAGAAACTCTAGGGCTCTTTAGCACACGCTGAAATTTTCTTAATAGAGAACAAGAAACAAAACAAATAAAAGAAAGGTTGGGCAAATGGGATTGCTTGAAACCACAGAGCTTCTGCAAGGCAAAGGTCAAAGCTAACAAGAACTGTAGACAGCCCACGTACTGGGAGAAGAACTTCATGAGTCATAAAATGGACAAGGTCTTATATCTAAAATATACTTAGGACTCAAAAAATTAAATTCCCCAACAACAAATCATCAAAGAAACAACTGCCGGATAACTCAGTGGGCTAAAGACTTAAAGAGAGATTTTTCTGAAGAGGAAATGAAAATGCCCATTAGACACATGAAGAAATGCTCAACTTTTCTAGCCATAAAAGAAATGCAAATCAGACAGCATTGAGATCGCACATCATTGCAATTAGAATGTCTATAATCAAGAAATGTAATAATTACAGATGCTGGCGGGAACCCTACTGCATTGTTAGTGGGAGTGTAAACTTGTTCAACGACTTTGGAAAGCAGTATGGAAATTATTCAAAAGACTCCACTTAGAGCTTCTTATGACCCAGCAATCCCACTTTTGGGCATTTACCCAAATGATCACAAACAAGGTCATACCAAAGCTACCATCACAACCATGTTTGTTGCGGCATTACTCACTATAGTTATGATATGGAACCAAACCCGATTCCCCTCAGTAGATGAATGGATCTAGATAATGTGACACACACACACACACACACACACAAAATGGAATTCTATGCCTCCATTAGAAGGAATGACAATGCCCCATTTGTTAGGAAATGGAAAGGTTTGTTAAAAATTATATTAAGTGAAGTAAGCCAGGCCCAGAGAAACATAGGTCCCATGCTTTCCCTTATTTGCAAGGACTAGTACATGTCTAGGACAAGCAGAAAAGATCAAAAGTTATGTTATTATGACCACATAAGATGAAGTTAAGTGAAATATACCACAAGTCAGTCTTGGTTTTGTTTTTAATATACTTATAATGCAGTATGTGATTCTTTTGTAGGTTCATCCCCCCACGGTATAATCCCTGTTTTCACTGTATTTGATTCCAATGTTCTGCATCTTGTATATTCACTTTTGTGATCTGGAGAGTGGAAAGGATATAGCAAAATGCTTAAATGGGGCTGCAGGTTGACACATTGTGATGAAGAGATGTACAGGACACTATGTAGAAAATGAATTTACAATGTCAGGCAGGGATTGAGGAGGGAGGAGTTGGAGAGATGGGGAGGAAAGGGATGGTAGGGGAAAAACCAAGGAGGAGGTAACAATGCTCGATAGGAAATGTACACATTACCCTACTCATGTAATTGAACCCCTTCTGTACAGTATTTTTACAATAAAATATATTAAAAAAATCTCTGCCTGTTGTAGATTTACAGTGCTGCCCTCGGCATTGAATTTTTTGCCTTTCCTGGCTGTGGTTAGGTCCACCTGCCCAGTGGATCAGTAGTCTTCAAGGCATCTTGGTCCTGAAATGGGACTTGGATTATCCAGTGGTGGTTGGAACCGTGCCAAGGACAGTGCAAAGTCCACTTCCAGGGCTTGGCTTCTTCATTCCCCATGCAACTAGGATTGCAAGCAGGATTTCTCTGAATTTGACTCCAGAAAACAATCACTGAACCAAAAGGCAAGGCCGCCAAACACCTATCCTCCTCCCCCCATTCCCTGTTTTGTCCCTCCTTGGGAAAGTACAAAATAATTTCGCAGGTTTTGGCAAAGACACAAATTGCCCACCACCTCCCCTGGTAAACTAGGTTTCAAGTCACTAAGTCATGTAAACGGATAATGCCGCACTCATTATTCTGGATAACCTCTTCGGGTTGTTTGATGCTTTAATTTTTGTTGTTGTTGTTGTTGGTAGGGGGCCTGAACTTTGGGTCTGGGCACTATCCCTGAGCTCTTCAGCTCAAGGCTATATCACTTGAGCCACAGCACCACTTCCATTTTTTTCTGCTTATGTGGTGCAGAGGAATTGAAACCAGGACCTCATTCATGAGAGACAAGCACCCTACCACTGAGTCTTCTTCCCATCACTAATGCTTTAATTTTTTTAAATTTCTTTTTGTCAGTCTTGGGGCTTGAACTCAGGGACTGGGTTTTAACGTATCCCTGAGTTCTTCAGCTCAAGAGAAGCCCTCTTCCACTTGAGACACAGTGCCACTTCCTGTTTGGAGATAAGTGTCTCACAGACTTTCCTGCCAGGGTTTGCTTTGAACCATGAATTTTTAAATTATATTTCTTCCAGGTGTTTATTGGAACATTACAGTTTTTCGGGAATTTAAAGTTTTCTGTAAACATTTGTCTTCAAGTAATTCAACAGCATTAAATATTACATTTACAAGCTATCCTGTAGCACATCCATTTTGAAATTATTATGTTAAGATGAAGTTCTTATTCTTTTAGAAAAAAACCATTAAACTCCAAATGAGAACATGCTAATTTCAGCTGTGTTGAGTCTCCTTCCTCTTTTTTTTTCTCTCCAGTATCTTTTCTTGTTTTGGAACAAGTGTCATGGACTGTCCAACCATTCAAAAGGAAGTTTATTCCATTAATTTAATAGAAAAGAATCCAATCTTCCTGCATCTCAGGGCAACTTTAGGTATAATGTTAATCTGATAGTTCACATCATTTAATTTTCAGTCATTTTGATAATTTTTTTGTTAAACCATTCATTAAACGGCTACCAAAAAGCAAGAATAAAAATAATGTTCTGCTTTCTAAGAAGGTTTAAAAAGCTAGTAATTCAACAAAACACATTCTATTCTTCCAAGATTCCATGGTGAAAAATTTCTCTTTCATCATAGCCCTTACGACTGACCCCTTCCCATCAAACTTGCAGCTTTCTTCAGTTTTTTTGTTCCAGCTTTCATTTTGGTACTAGCATCAGTAATCTCCTTGTAGTATTTGACAATGAAATTCCATTTGTTGTTAGAGAGCTCAATTCATATTGCCAAAGGCAGCCTCATGAGCATAACATTGAACATAAAATATTGAATATCATTAACGTGATCATATGCAACTATTTCATAAAGGTGCATCTTCATATAATTTTTAAAATGCAAAGTAGTTACATATCTATGTCAAAAAATAATTCAGATCACTAGTAGAAGGGACTAAGCTAAACCTATTGCATCATCCCTAATATCTTTTTTTTTTTTTTTTTTTTGGTCCGGTCGTGGGGCCTGAACTCTGGGCCTGGGCACTGTCCCTCAGCTCTTCAGCTCAAGGCTAGCACTCTACCACTTGAGCCACAGCGCCACTTCCGGCTTTTTCTGCTTATGTGGTGCTGAGGAATCGAACCCAGGGCCTCATGCATGCGAGGCAAGCGCTTTAGTACTGAGCCACCTTCCCAGCCCAATCCCCAATATCTTTGTAAAACTTTTTGTCATTAACTTTCACCTTAGGGCTTTCTTTTCCTAGCAACAAATTGTCAG
Organism: Dipodomys spectabilis; assembly: GCF_019054845.1. NCBI lineage: Eukaryota > Metazoa > Chordata > Mammalia > Rodentia > Heteromyidae > Dipodomys > Dipodomys spectabilis. The sequence continues at coordinate 2,183,944 of NW_024870848.1, forward strand.
TTGATATCCTTGGATATTAGTCATCTCTGAGTAACCTCATTTCTTTCCACCGCTAGTAAGTCCCTTGTGTTAAATACCTGAGGAATAATGTCCCAATGTGCCTGCAAGAGGAGTACCCAAGTCGACTGTCTGTGCCCACTCTTCCCTTGTTTTGTTTGGGAATGTGGTATCAGAGACAAGGGTGTCAGGGGTCAAGTGGCTGGAACCATGGTGTTATGAATTATGGGTAGCAGAAAAGAGTAGCAGAGACTAGGATACCAGGGAAAGGGTAATTGTGACTGTAATAACTGAGTTGAAGTGGCAGGAAATTGGGTAGCAGCAACAGCTTTGCAAGGGTTGGGGTAGCTAATACAGGCATCCAGAAGAGTTTAGCAGGGACAAGAAAGCATAGACAAAGTGAAAGAGTAAAAGTTGTGAGGGATTGTGGGGCACAATCTGGGTAAAAAGGTCATGAGTGTGCAAACTGGGTAGCTAGTACTATGGTAGAAGCAATTGGCATGGTGGACTGATGTGGTGCAGAGCTCTGGGTTTGCCTCTCCACTTTTAGCTCTTAGATCTTTAGGGAAACTACCTCTAGCAGCTCAGCTCATTATCAGCTTTTTTTTTTTTTTTTTGTCGGTCATGGGCTTGAACTCTGGGTCTGAGTGCTGTCCCTCACCTCTTCAGCTCAATGCGAGTGCTTTACCACTAGAGCTACAGTGCCACTTCCGGTTTTCTGGTGGTTTATTGAAGATAAGAGTTTCACAGACTTTCCTGCCCAGGCTGGCTTTGAACCTCGGTCCTCAGATCTCAGCCTCCTGAGTAGCTAGGATTACAGGTGTGAGGCACCGGCACCCAGTGAGAAGTGAATGTTTCTACTGTATCATTGCTAAATATTTTTGGATAGATACCTAATCCTATTTTCACTGGGTTTTGTGGCATTGTGTTTTTACTTTAATGAAGGACCTCCATACAGATTTTCAGAGCAATTACAAGAGTTTGAAGAGATCCTATAATATGTGGGTATTAGATCAAAATTTAAATATATCAGTGAACACATACAGGACTATTATATATAGTTTATAATTTGAAGAAATTTTAAGAAGGCAACAGTTGGGGGAAAAGAAAATTTTAGAAGCTTAATAACAAACATACAGACATGGAAAAATACAAAAACAGGTGCAATAATTAGTGCTAATAGTAACAAAACATTTTCCTCAAGTTTTAAAAATGAAACTATTAAAATAATACTTAACATAAAATAAATATGCCTTGGAAGAAAATGTACCATAGACATAGTTTTCCCCATAATTTGTTTTATTTTTATAACAAATGGATTAAAAGAAAATATAATTACATGTCTGAAGATGATAACACTTTCAAGTGTCATTGATAGAATCCAGCAAAGGAAAGTTACAGAAAAGTAGAGAGTAAGAACAACATGGCTATGGATGAAGATACTGAGAACTTTGTGAATGTGCTCCATTTTCCTCATCAAAATAGAGCTAGGACAGTACCTTTTGACAGAACACTTGTAATGTAGTCAAAGCACTGGAGTTACTAATTAGGTAGTAATTTATTACTTTTATTCCCTAATCTCATGATGTGATTCCCAAATGATGTGAGTGATCCTAGATTTTCTGAGCCCTTTTTCCACCCAAAGCTTCTAATTCCTCCCCGTGCCAATGATTCTTCTGCTTTTCTCATTTCTCCTTGTTTCTGAACTCAACTCCTATGACCATTTTGTTCATGAGAAAGAGCTGGAGAAATATGAGGATGGCCTGGAGTCTGAGCTAACATCCACTCCAGCTTGAAGGATCTGGTGAAGGACCTACACTTGGGCCTTATAATCAGATATTAATTGAACTCTTTGGATATGGAGAAACTCACCCCGCCCTCCCCCTCCCCTCTCCCCCCCCCCCTCCCGGGGCAGAATCTGTAATTCCTTGGCTTTCTCTGAAGAGATTTGGTACTAGGGCACAATTCAGAGAATGAGCTTTCCCACCACCCACCACCGCCTTGTCAGGAGGAATAGGTTCAAAACTAAAAGTGGCCTCAGTTCCCACAGGGCCAGTCAGAAGCCAAGAGATCACACTTTTCTCCTCATTAGGGATCTTCTGGTAGGAATAGAGTCTGGGCAAAGTCTAAGATGGAGATTAAGTGAGACTGGACCTATGGAGGACACAAAACAATGACCCTCTCTTTGACTACAAGTGAGTTGTGTAGTGAGACATGACAACTTCCTTCATATATGAAAATTCACTAGGTGTTATCTCACCGCCTCTTTGCAGGAGGTCAGTTTCCCCAAAGGAGAAGTTGTTAAATGTTGTGACTGCCAGTTTGCTCTCTAGGCTCTTGTCTCTCCCACCCCTTCCCATGCCAGGAATGCATTGCTTCTTTCAGCACTCAACTACTTGTCCTGACTCCTAGGCAGGAATACTGTAGGTAATTATTTGGCTAACCTCTTGTATTTGAGGTAGAATAAGCCTAGGCTCTGCTTATGCCAAGAGGTAGGTGCAAGAAGCTGAGTATAAGCTCATATTTGTACAGAAAAACAATCATATTGAAAAAATTAAATGAAATTTATAGTTGAGTGATTTAGGGTTTATACCCACTAAATTTAGTTAATTATTAGTAACACACCTAGAACCATGGATAAGGAAGAGAACAGTCAAGTAGGTTCAAAATAAGATGGAAAAGACACACCATAGCCATAACAGGAGATGAGAGTGTGAAGGAACTATTGGCATAGTTCCGTTTACTATCTTAGGAGTGACCTTGGATAGGAGGCTTTTAGAATAATATCTAAAAGAGAGGTACTTGCTGGACCCTGGTGGCCTACATCTGTAATCCAAGCTACCCAGGATGGTGGGATCTGAGTATTTTGATTCAAAGCATGCCCAGGAAGAAAAATCCAGAAGTAGTACTGTGGCTCAAGTGGTAGATCACTAGCCTGGAGCTCAGGGATACTGCCTAGTCCCTGAGTTCAAGCTTCAGCATCAGCAAAACAACAACAACAAAACAATAATGATAAAAGAAGTAAAAGAAGGACTTAACGATATGCTATGGAATGATGATCCTGTGTAAGTGTTTAGGGAACATAAAAGGAGACAAAATTTGGAGCACAATGAAACCTACTAATCAAGGATGCAAAGCAAATGCCAAATTCCTCTTCTCGAAAACTACCAAACTTGGGCTGGGAAGGTGGCTCAGTGGTTAGAGTGCTTGCCTTACATGCATGAGGCCCTGGGTTCGATTCCTCAGCCAGAAGTGGTGCTATGGCCCCAAAGAAACATAGGTCCCATGGTTTCCCTTATTTGCAATATCTAGTATATGTATGAGTCAAGCAGAAAAGGTCAGATAAGGTGATGTTAGGAAAATGAACCCTAAGATATGCATTTAAATGTTTTTTTTTTCTTTCATGCATTTGTTTCTAATGCATTTATAAGATTATTTCTTTTTGCTTTGTATGTCCCTCCCCCACAGTATAACCCCAGTTTTCACTGTATTTGATGTCGGTATAATTTGTGGAGGGGAAGGGGAAAAACTAGTCGTTTAAATAAGGATACAGGTGGACCTGTTGCAACAATGAGAAGTACAAGTTGTCATGTCAAAAACAAACGTTACAACTTTGGTGTGGGGGGGAGTTAGTGGGGGGGGGGCGGAGGGTGGCTGGGAAGGAATGGGAAGGGTAAACAAAGGAGGAGGCTACAATGATTGATAAGAAATGTTCTCATTATCTTGTCCATGTAATTGTAACTCCTCTGTACATTATTTTCACAATAAAAAATATTAAAAAAAAAAAAAAAAAGTGGTGCTATGGCTTGAGTGGTTGAGCACTAGCCCTGAAGTGAAGAGGTGAGGGACAGCACCCAGGCCCAGAGTTAGGCCCCATTACTACCCCCCCCAAAAAAAAACCCAAACAAATTTCCAAACATCTTTTCTCATAATTGAGGAGAGGCTTCTTTTACAGGAATTCTCCTTATCTAGCTCAAGGTCCTCAGAACTTCAGTATACTTTTCCTATTGAGATGTAATGCACCTAAATCTACTGAACTTAATCATGGCTAGGAAAGTATGGACATTGATACGTTTATTGTATTTTTCCTTACAAATATATACTACTGTCAGGTATTATATATAGCAAAATTATAATATGCAATATATTATACGTTATATATAATATATTAAATATATTACATATAACATATATTATATATTAACAGTCTTTCTAATTTTAGTGTTAGGAACAAGCAATATATTGAAAGATAAATGCTTGAATCGCTGAGTAATTTCTCAACCACTGGACAGTTCCAGGTTTCATTCTTATTACCCAAAAAGCAACATAAGAAAGTGATGCCCATGGAGGTGGTTCCTGGATTTTGGAAACTGTGATCTGCATATATATATATATATATATATACATATATATATATATGCATATATATGATATTGTTTTACTAGTGAATGTGTAAAACTATAGCAACAGATAAACAAGTGATCATCTATGTGCACACACACTCAATCACTTACAAGTATAAGAATTTCTTTTCTATGGTCCCTATTCACCTACACAGAGTACATGAGTTGCCCTTGAATTGTCCTGGAAGTTCTTTATCTGGCTACAGTAGTTTCACATCTTTTGTTTTCTAAGTAGCCAGATGTTATGTGTTTAACAACAATACTTGTTACAGGCAAAAGTATCCACCTTGAAACACAGAGGAACTTGGATTTCAGAAATGCCACAAATAAGTGGGAGGTACAACAGTACTTTTCAAAATAGAATAGATTACATATGTATTAGGAAGTTTGTAAGAAAAATAACTTCAATGTAGGATTAAACACTTGAAGAAAACTTCAGTTTAGATTACGTATAGCCAGGTGCTGGTAGCTCATGCCTGTAATCTTGGCTAATCTGGAGGCTGATATCTGAGGATCACAGTTCAAAGCCAGCTTGGGCAGAGAAGTTCCCTTGAGACACTTATCACCAACTAATCACACATGACTAAAATTGATACTGTGGCTCAATGTTGTAGAGAGATAACCTTGAGCCAAAGACCTCAGGAACAGTGCCCAGGGCCCTAGTTCAAACTCTGCAATAGACAATAAATTAAAATAAAAAATAAATTACATATGATTTATTACCAACACTGTACAAGGAAAATAAGATATGACACATGGCAACATATGACTTCAAGGTACAAAGTTCCAGGGCATTTCCCCACTCTTAAGAACTAGAAGTAATCCATATTGAAAAAAATAAAACGATGAATGATTTATACCAAATTTCAAAACATACTATATGTTATACAAAGAAAATGCAATAAACATGCATTTCACAGTCTAGTAACATGATATGGTATAAGGAATCTGATTAACTGATTCATCAAAATCAATACAATGCAGTTAAAACATCCAGTATCTCAGGTGTCAACTTAGCAGAATACTTTCAATGTATGATGGCTATTTTGTATATTATCCAGCCCTATCTATCCCACAATGGCAGAAGGCTCTTCATGAGAAATTCCAGAGACCAGTCTACTGTGAGTGCTCAATGTATACCTGTTCCCGTTCTCTGTCATTTGGGCATGTGATAGACTGAATATCTGGTAACTTGCCAAAAGCACAATTTGGGACTGGCTTCCAGTGATGATATTTTAGTTCTCAGAACAAAAAGGGAAATTGAAGACAGAGGGAAAATCTACCAGATCCCTGAAAGATTTCTATCATTGTGCTAAAACTGTACCCTTCTACTGACACTTGAACAAACTGCAGTAATTGTCACTCCAACTACATGTCCAAAAAATGGCTTTCCAAATATTGATCTGTTTTCACTTTGATATATCAAGACACACTATTGTGGCCCCTTTTTACTTAAACTATCAGCTATGGTTGGCCCAAGGAATAGTTGACCTTACCAATTTCTTAAATTTTAGGTCATCACACAATCACTTCATAGCCCTTAAACATTAAAAATACCTATCTCTATAAGTCTGCATTACATCCTTATTAGTTTTTCTTCATTTGTGTATCTCAGGGCTTAGTTCCGTAGTCTTCCTTCTCATGATTGTTACCATTGAGTACATGTAACTATTTCTGTTTTTTTCCTCCAGTTCTGTTCTTTCTTTAATTCAAGTCCTTTATAGCATCCTGTCTACTGACAACTCCTAGCTGCTGATTTTAAGAAACTCAAAAGATCCCAAAGTGAGCTTTGATCTTTATCTACAAACCTATCCCTCATTACTATTCGATTAAGTGACAACTCTTCTAGCTGTCTTGTCAAAATACTTTCGGGTCACTTCAGACTTACATACTTCTTCACACCTCATATGTAATCTATGACCAGGTTTTGACAAATTAACTCACAGGATATTTTAGGAACCATGTATATGTATATACAGTATATGAGTGCTAATACTGTGACTTAAATTAGGGGCCTAGGTTCTTTTACTTTTCTTTTATGCTCAGGCTGCCAGTCTTTCATTTGAGCCACAGCTCCACTTTTAGCTTTTTGGTTCTTAGTTGAAGATAAGTGTCTCATGGTTCATTTCCCTAGTCTAGCTTAAAACTATGATCCTCTGTTTCCAGACTTTTAAATAGTTAGATTTAAAGGCATGCACTACTAAAACCACCCCTATTATATTTAAATTAACAATAAATTTAAAGAACGAATATTTATAGTATTTTCAAATCAGTATGTTTTCATTTACACTAAAACACAACCAAAGAACCTCTGAATATACCAGTGCTCAAGTGCCAGCCACAGTTTCTTTGCTGGGATGATATCATCTACAGGCAAAGCAGGAGAAAATACTCTTCACTGAAGTTGCTGAAGGGCTGATAAGGATGAAGACAAGCAACATTACCCAGAAAGTATCACAAAGTGTTTGCTGTAGATAACTGTAGCCAATCTTAGAGGATGTTGATAGTGATGAGGAGAATATTTGAAGGTGAATATGTGATTACACAGGTGTGCTTTCTTGATGATATATGTTTATAGCATAGTTTACATATTGTTGAAAATGAGATAGTTAAGATAGGGATGTTGTCATTCCTTGTATCCTTCACAGTATAATATTAAAACCAGTTTTATACATATATTATTTATAGTAATTATAGAATATCCCTAATTATGCATATATTATAAATATATTATTTGTATATTATGTAATATAGTATATTACATGTATTATGCACACATAAATTAATTTTTCTACTTGTCTGTCCAGGAATTAAACTAGCAATATCTTTGAAAATTGATAGTAAAGTAGGGTTCTTACAATTTCAATTGCAATATATAGTTTTCTCCAATAAGTAGTTATTTATTCTGAGTTGGTTTAGAAATGGACTATATAATATAATTGAACATTCAAAAATAATTATGTACGAACCTACCAAGGATGGAATTAAAAAATTTAACATGACTAATATCTGCAATCCAAGCTACTTAGGTGCTGAGTTCTGAAGATAGCTATATGAAGCTAGTCTGAGTGAAATGGATCAGGGACAACACCCAGACCATAGTACAAGTCTCAGTATTGGCACAAAAATAACTTATGTGACTACAACTTACAAATATATTTATATAAATAAAGTTGTCATTCCTTCTATCCTTCACAGTATAATACTAAAACCAGTTTTATACATATATTATTTATAGTAGTTATAGAATATCAGTAATGATACATACATTATAACTATAACATTCATATGTTATGTAATAGCATACATTACATATATTACGCACACCTAATTCAAACTGGCATCACTAATATCCATTAAATTGATACATGTTTTAGAATATGGAACAGATTTTCTTTGGTACAACAAGGAAGTAAGTAGCCACAAAAATTACTTGTTTGGATTATATATCCACAACAAACTATTCCCTGTATATTCAAGGTACTTAATGCTAAAAGCCTGTGTTCATCAGCACAAGTGTCTTTGACATGGATTTGTTCTCCTTAAGCAATTACTCCAGGAATAATAAACAGTGGAAGCTGAATGATGTTCATTCAAGTATTTCTTTTGAAATTAAACCAATCTTTATTTGGTATAAAGATCATTTACAATATCATTACCCACACCCTTTTCATTTAAAAATATTTATATCCTGTAGCAATGTCATTGCCGTTATTACCATAATTAGGAAGATAATGTGGGTTCATCTGCTCCATAGCTCTTGAAAGGTAATGAATGTGACACAGAATATCCTCACATATGCCTGGTGGAAACCTGGATTTGAATTATGGGTCTACAACAACTGATCAGTCTTAGGTACTTAGGAAATTTGTTTAGCCTTATGCCTACTTCTGTTTTTAATAAAATACTTAATTCATTTCTTAACTTGAAAAATACTCATGAGCACTAAAATTACCCTAATACAGGTGCAGTGCTTGGAATGGTGTCTGCACATTGCGTAGACACTAGCTTCCATTGTGTAGAAATCAGCTTCCAGGGGCTGGGAAGATGGCTCCGTGGTAGAGCGCTTGCCTTGCATGCTCGAGGCCCTGGGTTCGATTCCTCAGCACCACATAAGCAAAGAGAAAAAAGCCGGAAGTGGTGCTGTGGCTCAAGTGGTAGAACGCTAGCCTTGAGCTGAAGAGCTGAGGGACAGCACCCAGGCCCAGAGTTCAGGCCCCACCACCGGACCAAAAAAAAAAAAAAAAGAAATCAGCTTCCATCAACATGATCACAGCATTCTTCCTGAAGGCCTTAAGAAATACATACCTAACTGATATAAATATCTGTGAAAAACTGTCTTTACTTTAAAAAAAAAAAAGTCTTTTCTTCATATGAAACAATGAAAGCAATGTTGGGGTTGTCCAGTGGCTTTTACTCTGAGGGAGGTTTGCCTAAATTTCATTCTTACTCAATTAGTGGTAGCAGTAGCATTCTTTAGTGCTACCTTTCATGTTTCTAGTTCTGTGTTCCATTTGGAATACCATTGTAACTTAGTTTATAATCTTTGTTATCAGAATAAATAAACTACAACTGCTGAAGTTTTCAATAAAGTCAATGCATTACATTTGGGGGGGGGTCCCGTCGTGGGGCATGAACTCTAGGCCTGGGCACTGTCCCTCAACTCTTCAGCTCAAGGCTAGCAAGCTACCACTTGAGCCATAGCACCACTTCTGGCTTTTTTTTTTCTGCTTATGTGGTGCTGAGGAATCGAACCCAGGGCCTCATGCATGGTAATAACGGCAATGACATTGCTACAGAATATAAATATTTTAAATGAAAAGGGTGTAGGTAATGACATTGTAAGTGATCTTTATAGCAAATAAAGATTGGTTTAATTTCTAAAGAAATACTTGAATTAACATCATTCAGTTCCACTGTTTATTATTCCTGGAGTAATTGCTTAAGGAGAACAAATCCATGTCAAAGCGCTCTACCAGTGGGCCACCTTTCCAGCTCTGCATTACATTTTATATGCTTAATACTTTCCTGATATTATTCCTTTTGGATTAAATATCCCAACAAAACTATTTTTTATGATTTCTTATATGATTTATATAGATTTCTTATGCGATTCTTATATGATTTCTTAGAGATCCATAAACAAAACAGCTCAGAACAGGAAAATAGTAGGTAAGAAGTCATAAAAAATACTATTATAGTGGTCTTAATGGCTAAGTGTAAAGAATATGTAACAAAACTCTCGGAAGATTCATTTGCTCTTTTTGCTATTCTCTCCCCTTCTCTGTAGAAAGGTTCTCACTATGAAGTGCCAAGTAGTCTGGACCTTTCAAGCCTTGTCTCAGTGACAGAAGTGATGGGATTAGAGACATGTGCTCCCATGGCTGGCTTTTAGGAAGTTCACAAGAAAGTAATACCAATACACATAAAGAAACTTTTGTGAGTGATGTGTATTCACTTCTTCAATGCCAAAATTAAATTCATATGTCAAAACATCAAATTACTTACATTACAATATATGCAGTTCAACTGGTATCACTAACACCTCCATAAATCAAATGCAAACTAAAAGCTCTACTTGAAAAACCAACATCTAAGGCAGTGTTGGAAATACAAGAAGATGCACAACAAATCTAAAGGAGTGAGATCTTTAACACTGGCCATGAGCAGTGATAGCTGAATTTTTAACCAGGCTTGAAAAGTTCGGGTGTCAATTAACTATGTGATTAGAGTTGCAGAGTTGACCTTGGTATCAAGATTGAAGGTAAAATTCAAAGGCAGCTAAGATTGCTGCAGTATTGTGGCTCAATACAGTGTGACCCTGTCTGATAATGGTAAAGCACAGAGTAGAAGCTAAGTCAGTAAAATGTATAGGAAGGATTCTCCACTGAGAATAATTGCAGGAGGTGATCATCACTCTTGCATTGAAAATGTGTAGCCCATCATTCTATTTTAAGCGCTAGCCTTTTTTCTGATCTGAAGATAATTATAACGTACCAATGTGCTGTAAGTGCTGAGCAGTGTAGGTGTATATTACTCTAATATACGTAAAAATCCTTACAGGTATGGAATGGCCTAACCCTGACACTTCATTCTGTGTTGTTGAGTTTCATGAAGAAACGTTCATAATTAGGCAATTCACAAGTCTGAATCAGGCAACTGAGATAAGACATTAGGGTCATCACTCCAGTGACATGGTCTGCGACCTATGAAATAAAAACATTATTTCACAATGTATATGTGTTTCTGAAAAATTATGCAATACCAAATACACAAAAGGGACAATTATCCATCTCTTATATTATCAGAAGTTAAGATACTCCTAAATAGTACTTTTTTGCTAGAGGATCACAGTATGACTGCTGATGTTTGGGATCTGTCCAGGTGCTCCTATACGTTTGTCAATCTTCTTTGAGGAAGTGTTTTTCCATAGTTTGTTTTGAGGTGTTCAGAATATCAGTAATGTCGCTAACCACAACCATGGGACAGCAAAGATGATGGGATACCTGGCCAAAGAACTGAGAAATCACAGGAAGTAATAGGAAAGAAGACACCAGAGGACCCAAAGCCTCATTGCCAGCTTCTGGATCCCTAAATCCTGCTTGACATGCTTTATATTCCTTCTACTACGGGGAGGGGGAGAGGGGTCAGTGGCTACAGGTATGTCCACAAACTAAGGCATTAATCTTGCTGGTGGTTACAACTATTGACATGAGATGTTGTTTGTATACATAGTGATAATTGAATCCCTTATTGTTAGGGAGCAGAAGGGAGCAATGGTCATTACAACCATAACACAGACATCTATCTTGTCTACAAAGTCTTAATGTTTTAGCGTCCAACAGCTCTAAATTAAATACTCTTGAGGTAATAACTCGTATCCCTGTCTTCCCTTGACTCTTTGACCTTTCCAGAGCACAGCTCTCAGCCTTTTGACTGTTGTTTGAGATGGCTTCCCAATAAATCCCTTTCCAGGTCTAACAGCTTGAGCTAGAATCCCTTACAAGTACTGTAGCAGATATATTATTTTGAAAAGGATATACTTTTCTAGGATAGGTTCAATTTTTATATTTTGTTTCATTTCAAAAATATACAGAGTGGTTACAGTTACATGAGTAATGTACATTCCTTGTTGAATAGTGTTACCCACTCCATTGTTGTTCTCATATCCCTTCCCACCCTCCACACCTCACCCTCACCTCAAAGTTGTAAAGTTCATTTCCAATATAGTGTCGTGTGAATATCATTGTTGCAATGGGGCACTCTTTGTACTTCTTTCATCACTATATTTTTTCCATTTCCTTCTCCAAATCAGATAAATGCATATACAAGATGGAAGGTACCAGAATCAAGACAGAGATTTCCAGAGATAAACCAATGGAAAAAGGCAAATGAAATAAAAATAAGATCTAGATACACTACTTTACCTACATCAAGGTTGATATCTGAAAAAAAGACTTGTTGTTTCTATGACTTAGAGTTCATTTCAATTAGCAAGGTCAATTGTAAGGTCAAATGAACATAGTTCTGGAACCAGCAATCCCATTCCTGGGCACTTGTGGAAATGATCTCAAGCTAAACCACACTAAATCAACAACTATGTTTTTTGCAGCATTATTACTATAGCTAAGATATGGAACCAATCAAGATGCCCCTCAATAGATGACAGGATCAAGAAAATGTGGTATATATACACAATGGAATTTTATGTTTCTATCCAAAAGAATGACACATCCCCTTGCTTAAGAAAATGGAAAGAGTTGGAAAACAATCATATTATGTGAAGGAAGCCAGACTCAAGAAACATAGATTCCATGGTTTCCTTCATTTTAATTAATTAATATATGCTTAGGATAGTCCTGGCAGACATGTTCACTTTTAAACTCTTAATATTCCCTTTTTTCTCTCCCTCTTCCTCTCTCATTCCATTTGTTCTAAGTCCTGTGATGATCTTGTTGATTTTCTCCCCTGTTACATTCATCATTGCATCTTGCGAACTACTGGTATGCACTTCTGTACTTCTGTCCATTCTCCTTGTGTTTCGGCTTGTACCTCTCTCACAGCGGAGGGCCAGGGGTTGGGGATATTTTCTTCACTTCTTAACTCACACATCTATTTTTACTTTCTATCAATACATTCATTGAATTCTTTCTGTAAATTCTAATGCCTTGAAAATGATTACTGCATTTTCACGGCTTTGTTATTTAGCATTAGGGAAGAACATAGGTCAGTAACTGTAACTTAGGTAAAAGAAGATTGCAATCATGCCTCCTTCAAGGGCTGCCTGCCTGCTTCCTTTTCACTGTTTATTTTTCAATGTAGCCTTTTCTTCTGGAAAGTATTTATTGGTCTAGTGAAGATCAATTCCTACTCTAATTAGTCATTAATTTTATTCCAACATCATTTCACAGCTCCTTCTGAGTTTCTTCAGGGTCTGTATAGTAGTGCTTCACATTCTTAGAAGTTTTAACATCGATGCATCCAATGATAAAGACACATTGCTTAAGTCACCATTTTCATGACTGAAAAGAAACCATGCTGTAACCTAACTATATGGTAATTTTCTGGTTTTAAATTCTTTTAGATTAGAATTGATGGTGGAGAATGAACATTCTGTGTACAATTTTATATTTTCCTAATTATTTCTAGTATCCTTTCCAATATTGTATAAAGTTAAAACATTACTACTTATTTTTAGGATTTCTAAAATGGTCAGAGTAAAAATTCTATTCATTCACAATTTTAACACGAAAGTGTCCATTATGACCAAGTGAGAAATTTTAAACTTTTTATTTGTGATCCTTAATGGTGGTGATAGGGAATCAAGTCCAATGCTTCATGTGTCTTAGTCTCCTGTGTGCCTCTGAGCCTGATGTGTCCTGTGGTTTTATTTTCACTCAACTGGAATAAAGAAAAATTTCACCAGGAAGGAATTATTACTTGGTTACTTTCTCCAGTATCTCTCGCATATATAAAAGTAATATAATCCTACACTGGCAGAAAATTGTGTTCTTATATTATATTTATTAATAGTAACTTTTTATGTTTTGTAGCCCCACTCTTCACTAAGTCTTGCCCCTTTCCTATCCCCGCTTCCAATAAAACTTGACTGGATCCACTGGAAACACTTGCAGTCAGCCTCTTCCTTAAAAAGCCCAACCTAAAATAACCTACCCACTGGGAGCCCTGCTATAAACTTTCAAAGGCCTGACTGAAACCAGACTCCTTCCTGAAAGCCCTCCTCTGCCATAGGGAAATCCCTCTTCCACTCCATCCCTTCCTGGAATCCCTGCTCTGCACCACCAGAAACCAGGCCACATCCATATCTCCTTCTATGTCCCGCCTTACTGCACCAAGAACTCAGCCTGCATAAGGCTCCTCCCTCCAATCCCCACCTCAATCAGCAGATACCCCTCCCCTAACTACTATAGTACCACATAGTCTCATTGCTGCCATATCCTAGTATCTGCAAGCTCCTCCCTTTCCTTTCAACCCCACCCCCAATCATCCTTCTCCCTCAAGCCCCTCCTGGTTTCATCAGAATCTCCTCCCATAACTAGCCTACTTCTAAGTGGCCTAACCTCACAAACACAGCCCTGAACCTACCTCTTCCCACAAAGCCCATCATGCTACACAAAAAACCCTCTACCTGCCTATAACTGCCCTTGAAGCCCCACCTTGCTTGGCCAGAAGATTCTCACATAGCCCACCTCCTGCCTGGAAAGCCAGCCCTGCTCCACCACAAGCCTCTCCACCTCCCACATCTACTCTCTCAATGCCCTGCCTTGCTCCCCAGATAAACCCGCCCCATATTGGCTCCTTCCTCAGATCCACACACTACACGATCAGATACCATGCCCATAATAATCCTACACCATTGTAGCCCTTCCACTCCTTATCAAAGCCCCTCCTCCAACTAGCCCCATGGCTCCAAGCTCTGCCCTGCTCCAGAAAAACCCCACTAGAAAACCCCCACCACACTGTCCCATCTCTCGACACCCACATTGCTCCACTGAAAACCACTGCTCCAGTTGGCCTCCCTCTGGAAGTCTCAGCAGGCTGAACTGTAAATCCTTGTCCCTCCATAGTCCCTTTTTAAAGGTTTCTTTGCCCTACTGGAAACCCTGTCCAAAGTCCATGTCCTGCCTTGCAACACTGAAATCCCCACCCAACCTGATTTTTCTTTTTGAAGTGATGACTGGCTACACCAGAAAACCCATCCGAACTAGGCTAGTGCACTGGATCCTATCACCACAAAGCTCTGGTCCTGAAAAACTCCTTCATATATTGTGACTACATCCTGCTCTGCAAGAAACCCCACCTCCACCCTAACACACTTCCCTAAGGCCTGCCATTCTCCACCAGAAACCCTGTCCCTTACTAGACCAAGTCTTCTAGTACCACCAGGCCCTCTCAAAGTCAGACCTTGAAAAGCCTCTCCTTCATAGCTCCGCATTCTTACACCAGAATCCCCACCTTCTGTCAGCCTCTTGCCTCCATTTCCTTCCCTGTCTTATGGAAAACCTCACCCTACATATCCCACAAGGGCTCACAGTGCTCTACCAGCACCCCTCCTCTAAGTAATCTCCTCCTTTGTAGCCTTGTTTCTTCCTTCTCAAAGCTCTGCCCCAAACAGCCTCCTAGCCAGTGACCCCATCTTCTTCCACTAAAAACCCGTCCACCTGCCAGCCTCCATGCTCAATCCCACCTACTCCACAAGAGACCCCGCCCCTAACAAGTCTAGTCCTTCCTGTCCCTTCCCTGCTGTTTCAAAGCCCTACACAGACTGGGCTTCATCCTCAAAGCCCCACCCTGCTCCATCACAGAGAAATATACCAAATGCCAATACTAACTCCTCCCTTGAATCAGGCAGGGTTCCACAAGAAACCCCACACCACCTCATCCATGAAGGTCCCATCTAGTAACTTTTATTACAAATGCGATTTTATACTGACCATAGAGTTCATACTAATCAATATGATAAGAAAGCAGTATTGCAAAAAGGCAACAAAAATTAAATAGCTATTAGATGCCTTAGTCTAGTTTGGGGTTCTGTTACCAGGCAGATACACATTGTATGAAAATGTCTGAAGGGGATTCCTCTTATTGGAAAGCATTCTTTGAAGTATCAGTGATCATGAGTGATCATTATATTTCTAGAAAATTCGTGCACATTTGTGCCATTAACTTAAAAAAATTAGTTATTTTAAATCCTGTGGTTTCATTGAGGAAAGAGTATTAGTGTGTAAAAAGATAACTTTCAACTAATCTCTCTAATGAATAATTTTGGAGTTGCATACCTTACTATGTGCCAGAGTTTTTAGTAACAGAAATTCTCTACCAGAATCCACTTTGAATTTCCTCCTTCCACTACAGTGCCCTTTGGAAAAGACTGAAGTGAGATTATACAGGTAAAATGCCAGAAATTAAAACGTATTTGAGATCATAACAAAATTATGATGAAGACCCCACCCAATGTGCTTTTAATTTTCTAACAAAAGGAACTTAAGCCTATTTAACTGCAGACTTTCTGAAAACTAGAAGGCAAAAATATAAGAAATGCCCTATTATACCTTGGTTCTGAAAAAAAAAAAAAACAAGGAAAGACAACATAATGAGTCAGAAAGGAATGAGGAACTTGTACATGTGATATAGAGTGTAAAAAATACACTGAATCAGGTAAAACTAATTTTGGTCATGATGCCTGGTTGTTCAATACATTTCATTGTAAACATTGCTCTTTATTAAGCTGTGACGTAATAGAGGTCTCAGCAGGGATCTTCTCAGGTAATTGTGTAGATGGTCAATTTCATCATTGCAAGATCATCAGGATGAAAAACTCCACACACCTTAAGACACACCTGCAACAGCACTAGACATACAGTTCTATTGGTCCAACTTGTAAGACAGACCTGTGTTTTACCAAAGCTTTGTATGTGGTATGCTATATTTTATTCAGGCTGAAGAGCCAAAGTAAGTCCAATTTGAGATTAACCCCACCATCTTGTGCTAGTCTGCCCTTAGAGTAACCCCAAGACAGAGAGAAAAAAAACACACAGGTTGCCACCAACCCTGCTCACCCTTAAGAAAGCAGAGCTAAGGTTGTAAAATGGGGAGGATAGTTTAGATCCCAACCCCTGTATGTGCCAAAAGCTCTAATTGGCAGTAACTTTTGAGCTGACACCAGCTACATGAAATTCATCTGCTCAGCAAAAATGTTTGTAAAACTGAGAGTGTGTTTCTATTGATATCTGTCCGAAGGCCTGCCTAGGTAACTCAGGCATTGTTAGGATTACTAGAGATCACATTCCTAAGACATCCAGAAAGATCCTTTTGCAAACCAGAAGGCTAAATAAGCTACACTGCTCTAGCCAGGAAAAAGGTCTGTGCATTTGTCAAAAGTTAAAATGTTGTTCTTAATGACTTCTAACCCTGGTATACTCTTTGTAAAAAAGGCTAAGGTTATAGGTTCGTGGCTAGGTAGGATCAACACCCCTAAGTCAGCTTGAAGAAGTGACAGAAGATGAATCTTTGTCCATCATCCTATTTTAAGAACAAGGGACCAGAGTCACTTTTTTAAAAATGTGGCAAAATAGACAGAAGGAAAGGCATGGGAAATAATAGTACAGGCCTGAGCCCTCTATATCTGCCTAGAAAATCCTAGCCTTATTAAAAGAACTATTTGTTTAAAAAGTTGTCATCTTGGTAAATTGTCCTGGGCTATTGTCTAAATAGTCTTAAAAAACCAGTGGCGTCACAGCCTGCCAAGGGTATGCAATGTATCCTTAACCAGTCTGTGTAGAAATGTGCAGCCCAGCACGTGGTGTGACAGTCCCTTGGAGCCACAGAGAGACCCTGCTGCTGCACACTCTAATGGGTAAAGTTCAAGGAGAGCCTGACAGTCACTGGGAGGAAATCTACATCATCATCCAGACCACTTCCACCGTCATAAAAGTAGACTGAACTCCTGCCTGATTCCATCACTTGAGTTTGCTTCCTGGTTGAAAGGTGCTAAAACTAAGATCTTTTGGGACATTCTTTTGGTGATATCCGGTAACCTTCTCTACTCCCACAGTGGATATTTGGGGCAAGGATATCACTGGTTTGCCTTAGGCACTTCAGGGTCACAGCTTAGGTTGGCTCTGATATGGTAATAACCTGCTTCCTCCTGGGTGAGTTTTAAAGATAAAGGAGAGAATTTTTAAAAAATCAATGGAGGTAGTAAGAGGAATGGGACCCAGCCCTAATCTTAGCCTTAAAATCTAGCAAGCTTTTCATCCCACTGGTACCGTGAGGCTTTCTGAGGTAACTTGGTTCCACAAGTCAAAGGGAAAATGAGCAGTTTTAAACTCTAGCCACAAAGAAGCTCAAGGAATTGTAAAGAAGAGGAGGGTAGTAAAGAAAGCCTTAGGAAAGGAATTGGGGAAAAATTGGTATCCTCTAGATAAGAAATGATTTAAAAAGTAAGTATTGTCTTAAAAGATTTGTAAAGAAGACAAACCTGAGAAAGTTTAAGTATGTAGCAAATGGTATGAGTATGTCTTAAAATTGGAGCTTACAAGTACAGCTGGTATAAAATTGTTAGCTGTGATATACAGAGTCAGGATTGCTGGAAGAAAATGTAAAGGACTTTGGTATTGTTAATTTTGTTACTCACAGTCAGACCTTGTAGACTGATGTCCTTTGTAAAAGAGAGGATCAGCACAGTCCATCTATTAGTTCTGAGATCCCAACACCAAACTGTAAATATAGAAGACTGTGCCAATTAGGGGACATGATTGGTCCCCGATGCTCTAGAAGAGGAGGGAATGAAGAGCCAAAGTAACTCTAATTTGAGATTAACCCCACCATCTTGTGCTAGGCTGCCCTCAGAGTAACCCCGAGAGAGAGAGAGAGAGAGACAGAGAGAGAGAGACAGAGAGACAGAGAGAGAGACAGAGACAGAAAGACAGAGAGACAGAGTGACAGAGAGAGAGAAAACACAGGTTGCCACCAAGCCTTCCTACCCTTAAGAAAGCAGAACAGTTGCCCAAGTGTTCCAGGAACAGAATATACCAATAGTTGAGAAAAAGGGCAATGCAGTTAGGGTGGACTCAAACCAATTATATAACTGCTTGTGTGGAAATTCCCTAAACTTGTTTGTTTAACACTATAAAAGCTATGCTGATTTTGTGCTTGGGGACTCTTACCATCACCGAGTTACCGAGTGCACGGAGGACTAAGCTTGAGCTTGCAAATAAAAGATTCTTTTGCTGTTCGTATTGGTCATGGTCTCCGGTGGTCTTTCAGGGGTCCCAAGTCCGTACAACACGGCTTGATACAAAATGTCTCTGCCCAGAGAATTAAAGATTTAGTGCCATTATTAACATCTAACACATGCAGAGGTTTTTATTTAAACCTCTCTCCCTTTCTTTCTCCCTTTCTTTCTTTCTTTCTTTCTTTCTTTCTTTCTTTCTTTCTTTCTTTCTTTCTTTCTTTCTTTCTTTCTTTCTTTCTATTCCTTCCTTCCTTCCCTCCTTCCTTCCATCCTGCCTGTCTTCCTTCCTTCCTTCCTTCCTTCCTTCCTTCCTTCCTTCCTTCCTTCCTTCCTTCCTTTCTTCTTTCCTCCCTTCCTTTCTTCCTTCCTTCCCTTCTGTCCTCCTCCTTCTCTACTTTCTTTTCTTTGTCTTTCTTCCCTTTTCTTTCCTCTTTTAGGAAATGAGTATGAATTTAGATTTTTTTTGCTGAACAAATATTCTGCCATTAGAACAATCCTTTTTCAATTTAGTTACTTTGCTCATAGGTGATCAATTTTCCTGAGGGCTGAACAGAGGCTAAGTTCCTCACCTCTGTCTGCCAAGTAGCTGGGATCACAAATGCATTCCAACATGCCAGGCTTTAGGATGATATGAGAATATTATTACTTTCCTTGCACACTGGTTCTAAACTGTGATCCTCTCAAATTCTACCCCTTTAGTTAGTGATGTGAGCTCCAATAGCTTGTCCTCAGTATAGATTGTCTAAATGAATGACAAGTCAATTTCACTTTAATCTCTTTTTTTTTTTTTTGCCAGTCCAGGGCCTATTATAATTTTATTTCTAGAAAATTTTTGTGTATATGTATACATAAGCTTTAAAATGTTGCTTCTCCCCCTCCTGTTTATCCTTTTTTATTTTTCTTGGTCATGAGGCTTGAACTTTGGGCCTAGCTCTGTCCCTAAGCCTTTAGATCAAGACTAGCACTTTACCACTTGGGCCACAGTGCCACTTCCGGTTTTCTGGCTGTTAATTGGAGGTAAGAGTGTCACGGATTTCCTGCCAGGGCTAGCTTTGAACTATCATCCTCAGATCTCAGCTCCTGAGTAGCTAGGATTACAGGCATCAGCCACTGGCTCCCAGCTATAATGTTACTTATTTTAAGTCCTGTGATATAGTTGAGTGAGTAGCATGAGTGTGTAGAAAGGTAACTTTCAAATAATCTCTAAATAATTTCAGTTTCGTTTTCATAATATTTATTGCCGTGATTAATAACAGAAGCTCCCAAAGTAACAGAATGATCCTTCATTTCCCCCTTCCCATAGGCATTATTAGAAGAAAATGAGTGAGATCTAAGTCTAAGACAATATGTACTTGAAAATATAAAAAAATTAGTTTGATGACACATAAAGAGCCAGAATACACAACGTGCTTTTCATTTTTAAAAGAAAGGAATGTCATACAGGTATATTTATTGGCAGGTTTTTTCATCTGAAAAACAAAGAAAAAAATATCATAAAAAGGCAGAAGGGAATCAGTAGCCACATAAGTGTGATTGGAGAGGTTAAGATATGAATTTATTCAGGTAAAATATTTATTTGGGGAAGGTATCTGTTCACTGAATTTATTCATCATTAATTTTATTTACGTATCACTTAATATATAAACACATACATGTGTGTATATATGTGTGTGTGTATATATATATACATATATATGATATATATATATCATCAGTATCTGTCCAGTGAACTGTATGGTTAGGTAATTTCATGTCAAGTTCATCAAAAGATGGAATTCCATGAACCTTAACAACCCTGCAACACCACTGCAAATGCAAACTTAAGGGTTCACCATTGTAAGCCAGACCTGTGTTTTACCAAAGCTTTGTATATAGTGTGTTATTTTTTCATTTAGGCTTGACAGAAAATATGTTTGCCCCTAAAAATAAATGATGGAATTATAACTATAATAATTTAGTGTAAATCTTTACATTGAATACATGCTCAACATGAGTTGTTCTTTCTTTTTCTTATTTTAATTTTAGGAAGTTGATTTGTCTTTTGATGTTGTGTTTGCCAGACAGGTACTCCCCCACTAGAGTCACTCCACCAATTCTTTCTTGTTTAAGTTACTTTACTCATAGAATAGCAATTTTTGCACCGAGCCTAAAAAGCAGGGATCATGATTGCATTCCAATATCCCTACCTAGTAGGTTGATATGGGTGATACTTTCCTTCCTAGACTGATTCAGAACTGTGATACTCTCAAATCCTACCACTTTAGTTAATAGTGTGTGCTCCAGTTCTGCCTACCTCTAGAAGATATGACAGAAATAAATGATTACAAAAAATTTGAGTTAATCATTGGCTAATATAGATGATTTGATATTAAAATGTAGGGTAAGTTTAAAAGTATAATCACAGTAGTCATATTTTGCTAAGTAAATTTTGTTTCACATTAAAAACACATCTTAACTAGAATTAAGGACTTATTTTGCTGTCTGTCAACTTGTATGTCATTTGGGAAACTTCATGTCTTCCATGTGTGATAAAGGACTTTGAATGATCTGATGTGCTGGCTCACATCTATAATCATGGTTAGCAATCAGAAATAAATAGATCACAATTTGAACATAGCCTAACCAAAAATTTAAGAAGTCCCAATCTCAACAAACTAGTGGATCATGTTGAATCATGCAATTAATCTCAGCATCACAAGAGGCTAAGTTTCTCCCCAGTACCTGTGTCACTTAGGTAACTAGCTCACTTGGAGGCAGTCACCTCTCCTGATGCAGAAATTGGGCTGAGATTCAGCCAAGAGGAGAGAGAAGTCTGCCCCACCTTCCCAGGGTGGACCTCACAGAATGCAGTGAAAACGTGCTTGCTTTTCTCCTCCAAATAGCTGGAGATGCCATGCTGCTGAGTGTTCATTATTTGATTCCAGTGGTCTGTGGTAGAGGTGTAAAGAAACATTAAATTAAATTTCATATTCGCCAATTGAGCTACTCTTCCCAGCTTGTGAGTTCAACTCAGCAAGTGTTCATTATTTGAGAGTTGAGAATACTGAGGTAGGGGAGAGAGAGAGGTTTAGTGAAAGAGAGGAGAGATCGGTAGAGAGAGGGAGAGAGGGAGAGACGGGGAGATGGGGAAAGGAAAGAAAGGAAGGAAGAATGAACGAATGAAGGAACAAAGGAGGAAGAAAGGAAGGAAGGAAGGAAGGAAGGAGGGAAGAAATGATTGAGAATGAATGGTTTGGAGTCAGGAATCACATTGCAGAGGTACTACCTGTATTTAGTATTAGGTCTGCCCCAGGCCATGCAGACCCTATGCAGACACCTCCCCAGTTATCTGGGACTCCTGAAAGCAGCCACCTCCCCCCCTGCTAAGTCACAACCTGGTCTGTTGCTGGTTGCACTTTCCATCTGACTAGAGGAGAGTCCTAGGCCCTGAGGTCACATCCAGATCCAGTGTGGCCAGATTTTCCCCCACCTGGGCATACCTCATCTTGTCTTTGGCCTAGATACGACTTGGCCCTAGGTTGGGTCACCACCCTCCCTTTTTATTACATGCCTTTCCACCATGTATGGCATGGGCTGGGAAAGTGGCTCAGTGGTAGAGCACTTGCCTTGCAAGCATGAGGACCTGGGTTCGATTCCTCAGCACCACATAAGCAAAAAGAAAAAAGCCAGAAGTGGCACTGTGGCTCAAGTGGTAGAGCTAGCCTTGGGCTGAAGAGCTGAGGGACAGTGCCTAGACCCTGAGTTCAGGCCCCACGACTGGACTCAAAAATAAATAAATAAAAATAAACTAATTTACCTGACTGAATACCATGTGCTGTTCTCTTCATTGGCTACC
Organism: Dipodomys spectabilis; assembly: GCF_019054845.1. Lineage (NCBI taxonomy): Eukaryota > Metazoa > Chordata > Mammalia > Rodentia > Heteromyidae > Dipodomys > Dipodomys spectabilis. Next base: position 2,206,436 of record NW_024870848.1, read on the forward strand.
TAAAGAAACTTACCTAATTAATATACCTTGCACTTCAGAGTTTCCAGTTATCAATCCAAGGATATTTTTCTGACACATGTGAGCTCAGCATCTATAAAACATTGTACTAACTCATCATTTATCAGTATAAATCTGCCTGGAATCTTTTTTTCAATTTTTTTAACTGTGAAAATAACGTACAGAGAAGTTACAATTACATGAGCAAAATAATGAGTACATTTCATATGAAGCATTGTTGCCTCCTCCTTTGTTTCCCCTCCTGCCGCGGACCGGGTTCTGTCGGGACGACGGAGGACACCTAAGGGAGGAACCTGGAATAGGATGGGGAGATGGCAAACAGACAACTCACACACAAGAGGAGTGGGTGCTGAGTGCGATTTAATGCAGAGGATAACAAACTTTTATAGCAAAAGTCTCCATGAGAAAGGGCAAAAGGTTACACAATCTTGCTGCAGGGCTTCTTTCTTGGGTGGTCACCAGCTGGGCACCTGATAGGCATTTGTCTCCGGCTTATCTCTAAGGAATACAATGGGTTTGGGTTTTGATGTTTGTCACCAATTAACCATTACCTATCTTTATAGAGGCCTTAACTTTTCCCATAAGATTTTTCCTGTCTCTTCTTTAATAGTAAACTTCAAGGAGACCTAGCAAATCTCTTAGTAAATAGCAGGAAATTCTTTCTCCTAAATAGTTATCTTAGTAATTGCCATCCATTCTTTCTGCTCTAGCTGAGCCTACAGCTTCTTGTAAATCCCTTACAAATAATTCCTTCTGTTGAAGTGACTTTGTGAAACCCCCAATACTTTTATATTTACTTATAACTTGTCTCTTAGCCTCCATAAGGGGGGTTTCAAGTTAGCACTTAACTCTGGTGAGTTAGTCATATTTTTAAGACACTCATCAGATATTGGAGTCGTCAACACTCTTAAGAAAGGGCTTTGAATAAGGGAACATACAAAAGGCAGCAGAAGCAGTAAAAGATTAACAGGCACTCTTATGAGGAAAAGAAAGGCAGAAACACATCTTTCCCAGGGGTTTGCCAGCCTTTCCAGGAGTAGGCCTCTTAGAAGCCCTATTCTCCGAGGTAGACTTCGGTGAAGTCCCAAAACTCAGAGATAGGTCTCTGAAGCCCCTATCATGGTCTGATAGATGGTTTCCCATGCTAAGCAGACTCTACTGGAGTCAGCGTGGCACCCTCCCATCTGAATCTTTAATAGCAGCCTAATTAACCTTAAAGTTTATTTTGTTTGCTTTGCTTTGTTTTCTTTTTTGCTTAAAGTAATCAAAGATTTGCTGGGACAATCTGAAAAAATCTCTGCCTTCATACTTCTAATCACCCTGGGGTACAACCTATGTGCTACCAGCTCAGATGATGGGACTTTGAAATTCTTGAAAGCAGATCCTCATCATAAGGCTCTATGGCTTTGGGATTTCTCACATTCTTTTTTAAATGTAATTGTTACTCAGGTGTGTACAGTGAGTTTACCATTTCACAATACATGTAATGTGTACATTCGTCTTGTAGACAATGCCATCCTTTTCTGAGCTTTCTCTCAGTTTCTGTTTCTTCTTGTTGTTGTTGTTGTTGTTTTTGATTGTTTTTGTTTTTGTGCCTGACTTTCAGCTTGAACTCAGGATTGGATGCTGCCTTTGAGTTTTGTAATCTACCTCGGGAGGCCCAGCTCCCTTTATGGATTTTTGGTTGTTAATTGGAGAGAAAGGTCTTACAGATATTCTCACTGGAGCTGGCTTTGAACTGTGATCATCAGCCTCCTGAGTAGCTAGGATTATAGGCCTGAGTCCCCAGTGTGCAGCTACTGAAGTGTTGGTTGCATGCTTCCCTGGTTGTGTTACAATTATCCTCGACTCTTGGCACTGATACTACATATTGCCTGGCTCAAATCTGAATTGGTGGAACATGATTGTATTTTGAGGAAGGCAGGAATAAGAAACTATAGGCCATAGGGACATATAAGCTAATCAAATCATTTGGAATATGGCATAAAGACAAGTAAGTTTATTGCCAGTTGACTGTGTCATGTCTTTACTATTAATTCTGCATGGCTGTGGATGATGTTATACATATCCAAATGGCCCCTGGCAGAAAGAAGGTTGTTCTAAAAACAACCAAAAAATACTACATATGAGTGCAGCAGATTCCTCTAATTAGAGACCAGTATGCCCTAGTTTATGAAAAAAAATGTCCTTTGTTCAAGTGCTGTTACTAATTCTAACAACAAATATAATGAAATCTGTAGTAGTCTGTAGAATTGTATACCACAGCTTTCATTTTAGTTCACAAGAAATTCATATATTAGGTGCTGGCAAAACTGGTTAACTACTTGTAGAAAAATTAAAGCTAGATCCTTATATATCACCCTGCACCAGAATCAACTCCAAATGGATCAAAGACCTCGGTGTCAAAGCAGACACTCTAAAAACTTTACAGGATGGAACAGGAGAAACTCTAGGTCTCCTTGGCACAGGCCCAAATTGTCTTAATAGAGACCCAGAAGCACAACAAATCAAAGAATGGTTGGACAAATGGGATTGCATGAAATTGCAGAGCTTCTGCATGGCAAAGGATATAGCTAGCAAGATCAATAGAAAGTCCACTGATTGAGAGATCTTCACTAGCCATACAACAAACAAGGGTCTCATATCTAAAATATACCTGGAACTCTCAAAAGTAAATCCAACAACAACAAATCTTCAAAGAAACAACTACCCAATAAATAAGTGAGCTAAAGACTTAAAGAGAAACTTCTCTGAAGAGGAAAGAAGCACAACCAATAGACACATGAAGAAATGCTCAACCTCCATAGCCATAAAAGAAATGCAAATAATAACAACACTGAGATACCACCTCACCCCAGTTAGAATGGCTATGATCAAGAACTCTAATAACAACAGATGCTGGAGGGGATGTGGACAGAAGGGAACCTTACTGCATTGTTGATGGGAGTGTAAACTTGTTCAACCACTTTGGAAAGTAGTATGGAGGTTCCTCAAAAGACTCCACATAGAGCTCCCATATGACTCAGCAATCCCACTTTTGGGCATTCACACAAATGTTCACAAACAAGACCACACTAAAGCTACCAGCATGACTATATTTATAGCAGCATTATTTACCATAGCTAAGATATGGAACCAACCCAGATGCCCCTCAGTAGATGAATGGATCAAGAAAATGTGGTATGTATACACAATTGAATTCTGTTCCTCCATCAGAAAAAATAACATTGCCCCATTTGTTAGGAAATGGAAAGACTTGGAAAAAATTATATTAAGTGAAGTAAGCCAGGCCCAAAGAAATATAGGTCCCATGGTTTCCCTTATTTGCAATAACTAGTATATGTCTGAGTCAAGCAGAAAGGGTCAGATAATTTGATGTTAGGAAACGAACCCTAAGATATGTATTCAAATGTTTTTTTTTCTTTCATGCGATTGTTTCTAACACATTTACAAGATTATTTCTTTGTTGCTTTGTCCCTCCCCCACAGCATAACCCCTGCTTTCACTGTATTTGATGTCAGTATAATTTGTGGAGGGTAAGGGAAAAAACAAATCGTTCAAATAGGGATACAGGTGGACTCATTGCAACAATGAGATGTACAAGTTGTTATGTCGAAAATGAACTATACAATTTTGGTGGGGGAGGATTGGGTGGGGGAGCGGAGGGAGGATGGGAAGGGATGGGAAGGGGAAACAAAGGAGGAGGCTACAATGCTTGATAAGGAATGTACTTATCTTGCCCATGTAATTGTAACCCCTCTGTACAGTATTTTCACAATAAAAAAAGAAAATTCAGACATTAAAATGCTTATTTTTTTTTGTCAGTTGTGGGGCTTGAACTCAGGGCCTAGGCAATGTTCCTGAGATTCTGAGCTCAAGTTAGTTAGGACTCTACCAATTGAGCCACAAAGCCACTTCTGCTTTTTGAGTAATTAATTGGAGACTAGAGTCTTATGGGGACTTTTCTTCCTGGTCTGGCTTTGAAATGCAATCCTCACATCTCAGCATTGTGAGTAGCTGGGGTTACAGGAATGAGACACTGGCACCTGGCTTCAAATAGTCATTTTTAAAATGATGAACTGCTTGGTGCCTCTGGCTCACATATAAAAATCCTAGCTATAGGTAGGATTACAGGTATGAGAAGCAAACACTAGGTGAGTGTTGTTCATGTGGTTTGTATAAGCATGCTTTAATATTGTTTGTTTCTTATAATACAATGCTCTTATTTGTATTTATTTTCACCTAGGTGGGGGTGATAGGTGCTACCAGTGTTGAACTTTCTTTGGTTGAGATGGAGCCATGTGGAAGTTCTTGCCTAGTATGGCATGAAATTGAAGTCCTCTTGCTCTCAGCTCCCCATGGACCTGGGATGATAGATGTATTCCATCACGCATAGCTAGGAGTTGGGGAGCATTGCAGGCAAAACTACACTGGTGTGGAACTGATGTCCCAAATAGCTAGCTTTACAGGCAAAACCTTGTTGTATTCCATTTCACTTTGAAGAAGTGTAGGTACATACTTAGAGAGTACAATGATAACACACTACATGTTTAATATATAAAATAGTCAATATAATTAGCACATTTATCTCCTAAAACATTGAAGCTAATATATTTTGGCAACCTGACTCTACTAGTTCTTTTGGAATATACCATAAACATGAATACACTGATAATGTGCAGTAGAAGATTAGAAGTTGAGAGAGATAGAGAAAAGTTAGACTATATGTAGTAAATATATATTTACCTATTGCTGCTCTGAAGAACATTATCATATATTCACTGTGACAATACCACCATATATTCACCATGACAATAATTTTCCTGCAGTGTAGAATTTTCCATTTCATAATCTGCATCTTTTATCTTTTTTACGTTCTCCTTATAAGTATGAATGTTTTCCAGTTTATTATTATGTTTTGAAATTATTATATGATGGATTAAAAAATTTGTAGAGTCTACTGAAATTATCTCATTTTGTTTGGTTTTGTGATGCTAAATCATTAAGAACAAGGCTTCCTGGAAGTTATGCTAGCAGACTATATCACTAAATTGTATTCTAATTATATCTTATTATTGTATTTTGATATAGGGTTTTACTGTTGCTGTTTTATGATATAGAATGTTGTGAAGCTGGACTAAAACTTGCAACCCCACTGCCTCCAGTTTTATCACCAGGTTCTGGAGGCTCATAATTAGAACTCTAGCTAATCAGGAGGTTGAGACCTGAGATTTAGTTCAGATAGACTGAGCAGGAAATTTTATGAGTCTCTCCTCTCCAGTTCACTACAGAAAACTTGCAGTGGAACTGTGGCACAATTGGTAGAGCACTACACTCAAAACAAAGATGCTTGGGAATGTCATATAGCCCCTGAGTTCAAGTCCTAAAACACACATATGCACAGACACACATTCACACACACACTCCCACACACACGTACACACACAGATTCTCAGGCAATGTTGTATCTTAAATTCGTATCCAGAGATTAGACAACAGCCCACTTATTTGTGAAGGTTTTTCCTGATTATTTTGAATGAGGAGGATAGTTCATGGGACACAGCTGACAAGACTTTAGTGAGGAATATTTTATAAATGACTAACTTATAAAAAGAACAGGAGTACAGCTTTAATCTTTAAATATTACATTTCTTCAACTATAGTTTTTTAAAATAATAATCATTGAATTATGAGAAGACAATGCAGCACCTCTTCCTTTCTCCCGGTCCCCTCTGTCATAAAATATGAGCAAAGTATCAAGAATAGTCTTTTATCTTACAAGAATGAAAACCCGTAAAAATGTCTAACTGTATGTGTAAGGTTTGTTTTTCAATACTTGTACGATTTCCCCACCTCTAAGTACTTGCCTTTTTTCCACATGACAGCACAGAGGGGCTCCAAGAGCAAACAGAAAATTAGGAAACAAAAACCTAACAATGTCCTGTGAAGTAGATGTCAAAAATACATGAAAGAAGCACATGGCAGGCTGAGAGGGCCCTGAGAGGCGAAATGATTTGTGCAGGATGAAAGGAATAGTGACAAATAAGGCCTGGATCTGACCTAGGAAGGGTTCCTTGAGGCTGAGATCATGCTGGTTCGTAGGCCTAGCTGAGGATGTTGGGATTTGATAATGTCCACATGTGTATAGAGTGATATGGGAAGGGAGATTTAAGCCTCCAGTTTGTCTTTGGAATGGTCTTATGTGAGCAAGCAGCTTAGATCATTGGGCTCTGAGAGATGACACTACCTCCCTCACAATGGAATAGAATATAGAACTCTGAGAGCCACCCAACTGTAACCTACAGTCAGCTGAAGCCAGCTCACTAGGCCTGTAGCTCAGGAACAAGAAAGATGTTCCTGTGTTGTTTTCAAAGTTCAAGAGGCTCAAGTCTCAGGCATGAGTGGTGTGAGTGTCTTACTCGATGCTGCAGACATTGGATCAGTGCCAAACCACAAATCCAATGTCTCAGGCCTTTTTATAAGAAGAAACCAAGGGAATCACAAGTCAACTCAGGCCAGGTATAACTATGACAGGAAACCTATTTAATCTCATCCTAGCCCATAGTACAACTTTCTTCTTGTGTGCTTTTATATGTGTACACTGAGAAAATATTTACTGTGTACTTTTCAATCCACTCTGTTACTCATTTTGAAGTGTACTCCAGTTTCCATGTTTCAAAGATCCATTCTTTTTACCGCCTCAGTGTGACGAGTCAGCCAAAACACTTAATTTGCCTTATAATATATAGAGCATGGACTCAGGCTTGTTGGAAATGCTGGCAATGGACCTGTTCCCTGCCTATCAGAAAGGTGATCTCTTCTATGTTGGAAATTTCCCCCACCACTATAGAGAGTCGGGGACAATGGAGCAGTTGCTGGATATTCTGTTTAAAAAATGAGTGTTCCTCTTTCAAACCCAGGGCTGATGATTACCTCCCCCCCCCAGCAGATTATTGGAATACTTGATACTTCTCTGAGACTGTTTCACTGAGGTCTTATCACAGGAACTTGGCTTGAGACAAAGAAGTGCACTCCCAGCTAATTCCTTAGGACTGGGCTGCCAGAACATTCATTTGCCTCAGAAGTTAGTAGGGCCTTAGCAGTTTGCTTGCTGAGAGACTAGGATTAAAGGAATGGTCAGTGCCCCCCAACGTCCACCCTCACCTAGGAAATCACTATCTTGGATGCCTTGAGGGAATATAGACAGAAGCAAGGATGCAACTTGAACTTGAATTCGGGGCCTGAGAGCTGTCCCGTTTGTAGCATTCAGCCATTTGAGCCCCACGTCCAGATCTGGCTTTAGGCTGGCTAATTGAAGATAAGTGTCCTTAGAATTTTACAAACTAGACTGGGTTCAAACTGTGATCCTCAGATCTCACCCTCCTGATTAGAAGGATTAGAGGCATGAGCCATTGTGCACTTATTTGGACAGATCCATATAAGCATCCTCACAGAATTTGCATGAAATTGTATAGACATATCTCCACTTTTTGTCTGTCATGTTTACATTGCCATTTGGGACTTAGCCAGTCCCATGTGTGTTCTGTTATTTCAGAAAAGGAGAAGCATACCATTAGCCTCCTCCTCTCCTCCCATTGGTATAGATCCTTCTACCATAACTGAGAGGAAGATGAACAAGATGAAGAAGTAAGTGGATATTGGCACAAAGAGAAATTCTGTCCTTGAAAACTGGGTATCTTTGAGGTTTCTGAATCAAAGTCAACTTTCTTCTTTGCACACCAGTTGTGATTTTCACCAGGGAGTTGAGGCTTGGCACTTCAGTGGATAGCAGATTACACAGTTGTGGATGTGGTTGTGGTTTTGGACTCTCATGGATGACAAGGAGGACTGTGTATAACAAGTCAGATTCAGTGGGGAAACAACTTTCTCCTCCTATAACATGGGGAATTTTAGAGGATTGTATTTGAGAAATTCCTAGAAGTGGGTTGTGAGGAACATCCTTCTTGCAGGAGTCTCTTCCCACTTTCCAACATGCACATCCCGCCAGAAAAATGCTTTAGTACAAGGCTCAGGACGGAGAGGGTGGCTCTCATTTTCCTTGTCATCAATATGTTTTGTTCCATCTTCCCTATGATGATGGTCTTCTAGCTTGATGATTTCTATGACCACAAGAACTATGACACCTTGAAAAAACTTACACGGTGTGTCAAGCTCAACATGCCCTCTTCAGACTTGCTCTTCTGCTTACATATTCTCCTGGAGCTTACAAATTCAGATGGAGGAACACATGACCCATGAGACCAAGGAAAAGAGGAAGAAGTCCTTGTTTAGATGCCTTAGAGTTGGTGTGTAGGGATGGAACCTGAGTCTCTAGGGATATGAGTGATTGGCCAAGAGCCCTTAATACACCCCAGCTTAGCAAAATATGCCTTTACGGATATTCTTTGCTGGGTAATATCTGTTCTCCTTTTGAAAGAACTTGGAAGTAGCCACTCATTAGAAACACCCTAACTTCTCATCAGTGTTCAGTCCATACTCAAGTTCTACAGCTTCTCCCATTAGATCTTCATGAAAGTTTATTCACACCTTAACTTCTATAGTTCTAAGACTCCTGAACCTATTTCCATGCTCAGGTTGGCATTACCGTAGAGCAGCTCCTGCAGAACTCCAGATAAAGAACCCATCAGTGATGTCATCTATGTTGACCGATAGAGATCGGAAGCCATCACTGATCTCCAGAAAGCATGTGAACATAGAGGGGTTTTCTTTGAATTTGTAGAAAGGCTCAAGCAGGTTTTGAGTCCTCTGGACATCCCACTGGTTCTGAACCCCACATGTGATGCAGGTGTACCTGCATATATCACCAAGAAAGAAGATAATCCAGAATGACTTCCATTGATATTCACAGTCCACCTAGATCGGCTCCAAACCAGTCAAAAAGACACATCTTGGTGTGCAGGATAAATGTGTGCTAATGGAAAATTACCCCAGTCTATGTTCAGGAAAACCATTAAGTGAGGTCCAAAATCTAGATTCAGTTGAGGAAAGGGAATCTTTCCTCACAGAATACCCAGACCAATCTGTCCTCCTGAAAGGGCTCCAATTTTCAATTGAGAAATTAGAATCTGTCCCCCCCTGGAAGAAAATCTTGTCTTTATTGAGAAGTAAATCCCTTTGAGGACTCTGAGGCAGAAATTCTGCTTGAAGGTAACTTAGAGGCCAATCTAGATTTAGAAATTCCCTTCCCCCGTCCTGGGAAAATCTTTATTTTTCTTTTTGTTCTTATTGTTGTAAAATGTTAGTTCTATTTATTTTTCTAACTTTCTTAAAATGTCAATGTTTTTGATATATTCTAGATTCATGAATCCTAAATATGTTTCTTTTTAAGCCTACAATCTGAAGCATTGTGCATATGTGTTCTGTTGAGGAGAAAACACAGAGTGACAGGGGGTTTTACTGCATATAAAGGGAACTGTTAAATGCACAGGGAGCTGCAAAGAAGCCAGGCCATGCCTGCATGGGGTGATAAGGTGGCTACAAAAGGTCTAGGACAGCAGATGAGATGTCCTAAAAATCTATTCTGTCAATTGGGACAAATGCCACAATACGTATAGGGTATGTGGGACGCTCTTCCAATAGTGAGTTCAAATCTGCATACATCTTCATTGTGCTTTGGGTAAATATGGAAGAAAAATTTGACTCCAGTAATATAAAAATCTACTTAGGGCTGAAAATATTTGACAAAATATATATACTGGAAAATAAAAGCCATCATCAATAAAAGAAAAAAGGCTTACATAGATGAACCAACACAAAATCAGGAAGAAAAATAACACAAATCAGTTATATGTAAACATACGTTATAGTCTTTATGTTATATATAGTATATTGTATAATATGTAAGATTGAATATGATTTTTCAAGCTACAAAGGCATTTAAATTTTTAGTCTTGAGTATTTATTTCACAAAACATTAGTGTAAAATATTATTGGGGAAAGTAGTGATATAATTTGATTATAATTATATGAATATATATTTGTGTGTTTCTAGATCTAACACTGATTATAAATAGATGAATAAACATATACATATATTTGTATATATAGGTCTAAGAAGTGACTATAATGAAACTGACTACACCATTTATAAAAAAGCAGCTATGAGTTGAGTCCATGAGACTCAATCCTGTAATCCTAGTGATGTGGGAAGCTGGGTTCTGAGTTTTAGTCTCTCTTACCCCCATTGCCTTAGATTTTCAGAGGAGATCACAGTGGGATCACACTCCTTGACCACAGAGGAAAGTCAGTGGAAATCAGGACAAGACTCTTGTCTTATGACAGTCTACTCAGGTCCTGTACCAAGATGGCCATCTGTAGAACATCAGATGGAAAGTTGGCATTCCCTCCAAAAGGGTCTAAAAAGAGCCTTCTGAACTATAGTCACTGACGATACTGAATTAAACCTTATTTCCCTTCCCAAGCTGCAAACACATAGAAATATGACAAGGGCTCAAGAGAGATGGACAAAGACTTACAAATACATAAAACTATATACTCTGTTTCATTAATTCAATGACAAATCATCAAAGCATGTCTTGAATTTTTCTTTTTTTAAAGGAAATGGAAACATACTCTGCATCAGGAACTGGGTGACAGTTTGGTTGCTGAATTGGTGAATGCACTTCTGGGCAAAGGAAAAACATATATTGGGGAAATTGTGTGGGGGTGGGTGTCCTCACACAGATACCCAAAAGAATAGCCATTATTTCTATGATGTCACAACCACCTTTGCCATAGCAACAAATAAGTGTCAGGCACTGGTTTGGCCCTGAAGTGGACTCAACAACACCAAAAAGCACAAAGAATGAGAGGGAATGACTACTAGCCACCACACTTCAGCTTGAAGAGCTGTCCTAAAGAGAAGCTAGGATAAATTGAGCTGGAAAAGACTGATCTCCATGTAAGGCTCCTGAGCACTACAGACTGGGCACTATTACAGGTGTTGGAGAAACAGAAGTGAATGTGGCTCTTTCCTCACTAATTTCATGCTGAAAAGAAAACCAGAAATCATAATGATAATTTCTATAAATCAGAGACATGACATTGGTGATTTTGTAGCAACAACTTCACAGTGGGGATGGGAGGAGACATCCCTGAACAAGAGATAGTTGATATGTGAGCCATCATCTAGGCAATTATTTAGGAGCAGGTACTCCAGGCAGTAAGAACAGCAAGTACATCCCCCATTGATGGGAATGAACCTGACTTGCTTCAGAAAAGGAAAACAGCACTGGCATGCTTGCTTGTGAAGTAAGAATGGAAAGGTACAATGAAGAAAACAGAGGTCAGAAATGAAAATAGGAAAAAATTAGATAGATATTGGATGATGCAGATTACAAGAAGAAAATTTCTGATTTTAGTATAAATCTGACATGATCCACTGGAACCAAAGTGCTAAAGTAGTAGTCAGACACATATGATTCACCAAAAGAATACTTCTAAAATGTGATTCTAGCTGGGCTCTGGTGGCTTACAACCTGAATCCTACTTACTCAGGAGGCTGATATCTGAGGATCAGTTTTAAGGAAGCCTAAAGAGGAAATTTGGTAAGCTTATCTTCAATTAATCACCAAAAATATGGATATGAAGCTGTGGTTCAACAGGTAGAGCACTAGCCTTGAGGAAAAAACAAAGGGACAGCACCTAGGCCTTAGGTCCAAATCCCAGGACATCACAAAGAAGCCAACAAATAAAATTTGGTGCTCAGTCATTCATCTCTTAGCATTCTACTTCAATTTATTTGTTATGAACCTTGGAAATTATATCCTTACCAAATGTTCTCCCTAATATTTTGCTTCATTACCAGCTTTCAAAGCCCTGGCATCACCAGTGTCTCCTCGCAGTTAGCATAGAAGTCAACCACTGGAAATTTGAAGATATATTTTATTAATCATAAGAATTCTGATCATCTTTCCACATACATCAACTGAGTAGTAGTCACATTCCACTATTCTGAATGTTTTTAATCCTCCTTTGAGTTAATAAGCATTAAGTCTTAAAAATTCTAGAGTGGTTATCAAATTAAATTCAATAGTCATCATTCTTCCACCCAATCTTGTAACATATTATTATAAAAGGAGAGACTATATGAAGTGTGCACATGATACTTCTATAATACTCTCAAGAAGTAGGGTTTTACAGAAACATCCGGATTGCTTTGCCAAAGCAAAGGATAAGAGATTAATTAAGTTACCTAACAACTCAGAAGAAAAATGCTATTGGCTCTAGAACAAATTCATTTGCCTAGAACTGAGGAAATGAGTTTCAGAAATGCCAGAGGCAAAGGGTATTATTCAAATCACCTTATCATGAGGTACAAGCAGCCTGTCTAGATCAACCTTCCAAGAAAAAAAGGAATGAATGAAAAGCAATGAATGCTTCTAAAACAAGCCAGTTGGTGGTGGTTCATGCTTGTTATCCTAGCTACTTAGAAGTCTAAGATGAAAGGATCTCAAATCAAAGCCTGGCCAGGAAGAAAACCTTCCTCTCTGCAACCAGTAGACAGGAAGCATTAGCTCTGTACCTGAAGCCCAGCTGAACGGCCTCAGACAACAGACATCCAGACACACAAGACCACCCCCATCTGAAATATTATCAAATACATTCACATAATATCTCCTGTTTGGGAGATAATGTTTAAAAGATGTACCAAAAACAGTTCAAAAAGGCAGTTAATAAAGGCCAAGTGAAAGAGGAAATATGTACTCACACACTGAAATGTGAGTTACTGCCAGAATGATGTTAATGAGGCTAGAGGCCCATTTGGTAACTTATCCACTCAACCATCTTTCCTCACATCTTGTCAGCCTAAACAGTGAGATTTTTTTAATGCAAGGAATATGTGTGAGCATGTAGCTTGTAAAATTAATAATGAAAAGCTAGGCATTGGAAGCTCAGGCCTGTAAAACTAGTTACTCAGAACCTTAACATATGAGGAACTCAGTTCAAAGCCAACTGAACAAAAACAATTCTTACCTCCAATTAAACAGTAAATGCAAGGCAAGCACTCTACCACTGAGCCACCTTCCCAGATAAATTGATGTTAGGGAAATGAACCTGAAGATATGTATTCAAATTTTTTTTCTTTCATGTGATTGTTTCTAACACATAAGATTATTTTTTTGTTGCTTTGTATGTCCCTCCCCCACAGTATAACCCCTGCTTTCACTGTATTTGATGTTGGTATAATTTGTGGAGGGGAAGGGGAAAAAGAAATCATTTAATTAGGGATACAGGTGGACCCATTGCAGCAATGAGATGTACAAGTTGTTATGTCGAAAACGAACTTTACAACTTTGGTGGGGGGGAGAACTGGTTGTGGTCCAGGGGGAGGATGGGAAGGAATGGGAAGGGGAAACAAAGGAGGAGACTACAATTCTTGATAAGAAATGTACTCATTATTTTGCCCATGCAATTGTAACCCTCTGTACAGTATTTTCACAATAAAAAAACAAAAAAGTAAGTGAAAATATAAATAAACAATCAAAGGAAGTTTGAAAAAATAAACAGTAAATGCAGAAAGCTGAGCTGTGCTTCAAATGGTAGAGTGCTAGCATCACATACAAAAGCTAAGTGACAGTACCTAGGTCCTGAATTCAAGCCCCAGTACTCGCTCTCATACACAAAATAATCATTACAACACCATAGTATATGCAAATGCTAGCAAGGGATATAGAAAGATAAGATGATGACATCATTTACCTCACCTTTAGTCTCAAGCATTCTGTACAGTGTAGTTCAGTCTTTGAAAAGCCCCAGGTGAAATCTTTCCTCAAAATCAGCAGATACATCCTCATTTCCCTCTGCACATTTATATTATGTACACACACACACACACACACACACACACACACACACACACACACGGGCTATATTTTTCTAACTAAGTTTGAAATACATAACCTTACACACATGCTTCAGTATTATGTGCCCTTGTTTAGGTTTCATAGGGAGCACAATATATCCAGCGTCTGGCTCATTCTTGTAATCTTAGCTGCTCACAAGGGTGGGATCTGAGGATCACAGTTTGATGCCAACCTAAGCTAATAAATCCTCAAGATTCTTACCTTCAATGAAGTAGAAAAAGCCAGAAGTGGATATGTGGTTTGAGTGGCACAGTGACAGCAGTGCGTTAAACAATCTAAACTAGAGCTCCAGACCCTCAGTTCAAGCCTGAGTACAGGCCCACTAGCACTCCAAAAGCCACCACCCAAATACCAAACCAAAAATATGTCAGAATATTTTGTAACTTTTGAAGCAAAATCCAATGAGGCAACACAGCTGCTAGTTTAAGATTTGGTGGGGAAACCCCAAATTCAACATGTGTTAAAATGACATAACGAACAAGTAACCAAATAAAATTTCCCACTAAAGAAACTTCCTTAACATTCACTGGGACCCCTGACAAAGAGATTTTTTCTATGCTTTTTGAAAATCAGTGTTTTTTTCAGTAAGGTAATTAGTATAAACCTTTCCTGTAAATTATAGAAGTCATTGAAAGCTCCAAGTGAAGTGAATGTACAACAAAAAGCACACAATATTACAAGTTTCTATGCCTCTCTCGAGACACCAGAAACCTGTAATAGTGTGGCCTATTGGAAAGAGAAGGGGGATGCTCACCATCACTGGTCATAAAAGAAATGCAAATCAAAACCAAAACCATATTTAGATTCCACTCACCCCAGTTAGAATGGCTATTATCAAGAGAACAAATAATAACAGGTGCTGGGGTGGATGTGGCTAAATAGGAACACTACTACACTGATGGTAGGAATGTAAGCTGGTTCAACCACTCTGGAAGGCAGAATGGAGGTTCCTCAAAAGACTAAACATAGAACTTCCCTATGATCCAACCACCCCACTCCTCAGCATTTATCCTAATGATCTCAAACTAGGGTATAATAAGCTACCAGCACAACTATGTTCATTACAGCATTGTTATACATAGCTAAGATATAGAGACAACCCATTTGCCCCTCAATAGATGAATGGATCAAGAAAATGTGGTATATTTACACAATGGAATTTTATGCTTCTATCAGAAAGAATGACATCGTCCCTTTTGTAAGAAAATGAAAAGACTTGGAAAAAATCATACTAGGTTAATCAAGCCAGGCCCAAAGAAACAAGAGCTCTATGATTTCCCTCATTTGCAATGAATAGCATTAGTCTGTTACTCCTGAAAGTGGATCATAATAGCTCAGGAGTTATGAGTATATATATGACCAGAGAAATTGATGCTAACTGAAATAATGCCAAGACATAGAAATAGCAGGTCTTCTTTTGTTTAGTTGTCAAGCTTGATGTAGCCAATGTACTGCAGCTAGTTCTTTCTTCTTACTTTATGTAATTTTTCTTTTCCAATTGGATTTATCCATGGCAATTCCAGTCTTTGATTCTGGTACCCTGCATCCTGTATATGCCTTTATCTGATTGGGGGAAGGGAAGGGAAATAACAAAATGCTGAAAGAAGTACAAATGGTGATCCATTGCAACAATGATACTCACAGGACACTATGGCAGAAATTAACTTTACAATGTAATGGGGGTGGGAAGGAGAGGAGGGAAGAGACAGGGAGAAAAACACTTGAGTGGGTAACAAGTTTCAAAGAGAAATGTAACTTACTCATGTAAATGTAACCCCTCTGTATAGCATCTTTATAATAAAATAGATTTTTAAAAATATAAAAAGTAAGAATTTTTCATAAAATATCAAGTTAATACCAATGGAACTTCTGAGTTTGTGTCAAAGAGTTTTTAGGACTTTCAAGAAGCTAGTATTGAGTACATACAACCACAATTAAGTGATAATGAGAAAAGTAGAGCTTTTTATTGTATTATATGAATAAAGGAAAATTTCTTTTCATTTCTGTTAACATAGAATTTGTGTTTGTGATCTTCATTGTTCCCAAGTTAGACTAATCTCTTGTTCTTAGCTTTCTTTGGTATGTATAGCTAGGACATGTAATCTGAAATATAAGAATTATTCTTTGTTTAATTTGGAGGCACTCCTCCCTGGGCAAGAAGTTAGTCTGGAGGACCCCTGAAACCTGCTGTGGTTTCTCTTGCACAGCTCACTGAGGAACTTAGGAGTTTGAGAAAGTGATTGCTAATTAAGTGCCTCTTACTAATAAGAATTATTGGTAGGATTTGAAAACATATTTGGGTAATAAATAGACTAGAAAAAATGTTAAGTTTGCTATTTTTTATCACTACATTTCTTTTTGTCTAAGTATAAAAGCCAGATTTACCCTAAGGACCTGAATAAGCAAAATGGCTTATAGAGCTCAGATCATTTTTTTCCACAGAAGATGACAGCAGAAGAAGAAATACATGTCCACAACAGGCACAAGGGAGAGAGAGTTTGATGTCTCCTTAATTCTTAGGATCGAATGTTCAAGGAAGAACTCTCGGGACTGATGACAGCTTAAGGACCTAACATTTTCTGTGTAGTTGCATCATAGGAAGCAGTAGGTGCCAAGCCTGACTGGTGACCTTGGCTGTGTCTTGAGAACCTCCAGCAGGGCTCTGTCATGGTCACTGGAAAGGCAGGACTGCACTCTAAGAGGAACTACAGGAGGTGGTAACAAGGCCTGTGTCAGGGTTTTGCCAGATCTAGATGATTTATAACAGGCACTACTGTCTTCTGGCTAAGAATGTGGATATATCATTGAGGTCCTACACACAAATATATCACAAGTGTTAGCTTGCACCATTTCCTTATGAAAGCCAGCAAAAGGTCATTAATGCCCTCTGGACATATTCTCATCAATATTTAGTAGGTAAAAAGCTATAAAATCAAGTTCATTATGAGGAAAAACCCAGATGAACACCAAATTGCAGGAGCATTTACAAAAAATGTTTTTCTGTACATATCAAATGTGACAAAGTTTTAGAAGTTAACGAAGCTGGGAAAGTTAAATGGATTTCTTTTTTACTATGGTTGCAACTGTCTTTTACATTTCAACTACTTAACAAAAAGAAGGTAGGCCAAGCATCACCAGTGGCTCACACCTGTAACTCTAGCTATTTATAAAGCTGAGATCTGAGGAAAGTGGATTATAGCTAGAACAGGTAGGGAAAATCTGTGAAATTTTGATCTCCAATTAACCATTCAAAATCAAGAAGTGAAAGTTTGGTTCAAGTCATAGACTGTTACCCTTGAGTTAAAAAGCTAAAGGTGAGCTCCCTGAGTTAAAGCCCCAGTATGCATACACACACACACACACACACACACACACACACACACACACACACATACACACACACACTGTTATCCTTGAGTAAAAAAACTAAATGTCAGTTCCCTGAGTTAAAGCCCAACTATACACACACACACACACACACACACACACACACACACACACACACACATTTTATCTCAAAAAGAACCAGTGACCAGGAAACAGAAACAAGATATTTTTCTTTATTTTATTTCATTTTTGTCATGTTTCTTCATTTGTCTCTCTTTGCGAAATTAAAGGGGCAGTCAAAAGGAGAGACAAACAATGAACATGTGCAACAGTGATATTCAATTGGTACTATGCTGAAAATGACCGATGCAACTTGTTTGTAAGGAAGGATGGGAAAACTGGAAGAGATGAAGGGAAAGGTTAACATTGTCCAAAAAGCAATGCACTCAGGGAAGTAGAACTGTGGCTCAATATGAATGCCATTCTTCAGTAAAAGAGCTCAGAGACAGTATTCAGGCCCTGGGTCCAAGCCTTATTACTGACTGAAACAAAAACAAAGACAAAAGGAATGTAGTCATTGCCACAATATATAACTATTCCCTCTAGATCTCAAGAAAGGAGGAGGAGGAGGAGGAGGAGGAGGAGGAGGAGGAGGAGGAGGAGGAGGAGGAGGAGGAGGAGGAGGAGGAGGAGGAGGAGGAGGAGGAGGAGGAGGAGGAGGAGGAGGAGGAGGAGGAGGAGGAGGAGGAGGAGGAGGAGGAGGAGGAGGAGGAGGAGGAGGAGGAGGAGGAGGAGGTTAATAAAACCAAACCAGTGAGAGAGAAAAATTGAGAGAGCAAGGGAATGGGTGACATTTTAAAAAAAGAAATATAATCAGAACCGACTTCAATGACTATAACCTCTGTGTAGCTCACCTTTGTAATAATACTACAAAAAATAAAACAGAAATAGAGTGCTGGAGGCATAACTCAAATGGAAGATCTGACTAATATGTATGTGATACCAAGTTCAAACCCCATTATCAATCTCCCCTTCAAAAATGGCTCTTCTCATCACTTGTGCTTCCCTAGCTTATGAAAAGGAGTGCAAACAGTTAAAGAGAGAGAAAGGTAATCTGTCAGGCACAGAACTGTACTTGCAATGAGCAGTACTTGCTAGAACACATGTTGACTAGAACACATTATGACTCCGTGTTTTCTGAAATAAACAGACCTAGTTGAGCTTGAATACAGGCTCCACTGTATACTAGATGGGAACTCAAACTTAACCTAACTCTCTGGAGCTCAAATTCTTCATAGGTAAAGTGAGCATAACAATATGTATCTCACGGGATTATGAGATCTGGATGTCATCAAACTTGGAGTGGGTTTTATCTTAGGTGTGTGTGCAACACTCAAACACTGCTGGAAGGAGCATAAACTGGCATGATGCTTACTATATTACTTAACAATAATACAACAACTACTACAGACTCACACCTGTAATCTTACTTACAAAAGAGGCTGAGAAAGAGGATCAAGGTTCTAAGCCTGAACAGGAAACTGGATCAGACTCATCTCCAATGACTTCTAAAAAAGCTTGAGGTGGAGTTTGGTCCAAGTGGTAGAGTGCTAGACTTGAGCATAAACCTCAGGAACAGTGCCCAGATCCTGAGTTCAAGCCCTAGGTCCAGCACAACCACACACACACACACACACACACACACACACACACACACACACACACACACACACATACACACACTACATTTTGTATGTTCCTATCACCCCACTTAACAATACTTTCCCTCTTCCAAGCTCAACAGTTGTTGTTTTGTTTTAAAAGGGACTTACTGTGTAGCTCAGGCTTCTCTTAAGCTTACAATCTTCCTGGGTGCTGGGATTACAGGCATGTCTACCATAATTAGCTTCACTCATTAAGTCTATTTATAACATTTTCTGCAAGAAATTCATTCATGCTCATGAAGATATGTGGCTTAAAGCTGTTCACATTAATATTCTACTGTACAAAATGTAAATAATATAGCTGGACATGGTAATATGCTACCACATGGTAATGCCAATCATTACTCAGAAACCTGACACAGGAGAATTAGGAGTTAAAGAAAGCCTGGTCTACACTGCAGAACCTTGTCTGCAAAGGAAAGAAATTCTATAAGTATTAATCTGCTATGAAACATACAATATATTAAATTCATATAATGGAACAAATAGATCATTGTTAATGGAAATAAAATCTTGGCAGAAATTTTAAATACATACATATGCACATATATTTAAATTTGGAGAAATAAAATTTCAAGTGGTATTATCTGCATCTTTCAGTCTGTCACTATCTATTTACTGACACATTGATTTCTATTTAGTCTTCACAAAACACTGTTCTCTCACATAAGTACCAAAAAAATGAAAAAGAAAAAGTACAAAAATGCATTATCATAAATACAAATGTAGATTAATCCCTACCATAATAATTTGGAAAACATGCATTAAGTTAATGGCATTGAATACTGCTCAAGAAGGGGAGTCTAGGAGAATGTACAATGTGTGTGTGTGTGTGTGTGTGTGTGTGTGTGTGTGTGTGTGTGTGTGTGTGTGTGTGTGTGTGTGTGTGTGTGCTCCATGAATAAGTAAGTGAGTCCGAAGTAGACCAATTATACTTGGTTAGTCTTTTTGCTCAAAGCTGACACTCTACCACTTGAGCCACATCTCCACTTCTGAATTTTGGTTTCTGAATTGGAGAAATATCTCAGATTTTTCTGCATGGGCTGCTTTAAACCAAGATACTCAGTTTTTGACCTCTAAATTAGCTAGGTTTTAAAACATGAACCACTAGTGGACAGCAACTACGTTAACATTTTTGAATGCTTGAATAAATTTTAAAGTAAGACATATATGTTACATTTGAGAATGGTGGGAAATAGTAATTAATGTTTAACAGAATTTAAAGCATACAAAGCTGAGAATGGCAAGTCACTGAGAATAGAATGGAATATATCAAACTTACCTATGACAGTTTTCAGTCTGTGCACAGAAATGATTGCATTGTTGGAGGCCAAGGCCATAAGATAGCTGAGCTCCAGCTGGCTGCTATACTCATGAGGCCAGTTAGTGCTATTCACAACAATGTGATGTTATTGGATGGCAGGGATCAGCTTCAAGTTTGGAACCTGGAATGTTTCTATTAATCTAGAAGGGGAAATATACCAGGACCCAATGACTGGGAATGTGGTTAGTGGTAGAATGCTGGCCTCGCATGCATGAAGCACTTGATTTGATTCCTCAGTATGACATAAGCAGAAAAACTGGAAGTGGTGCTGTGGCTCAATTGGTAATGTACTAACCTTGAACAAAATAAACTCAGGGAGAGTGCCCAGGCCCTGATTTCAAGCCACAGCACTGGAAAAAAATTTTTTTAAAGTGCAAAATGCTGTTTGTTGAAATAAATATGTTGAATAATTATTTTTACTCACTAGAAAATTGTGCTGTTGAGAATTCATAATGAACTTTGTTAGGAAAAGGCAAATTAATGAAATATTATCTGGCATTGGACAGGACATAATGAGATCTAAAAATGATTGCTGCCTATGGTTACTTGATACAACTAACGTTACAAATACACTTGCCAGATTGTAATTGTTTAAGGATAGAATCCTGGTTTTTTTCTTTTCAAAATAATTTTACTGCCAGGCCCCAGTGGCTCAAACTTGTAATCCTAGCTACTAAGGAGGCTGAGAACTGAGGGTCTCTATTCAAAGCCGGCCTGGGCAAGAAAGTCTGTGAGACCCTTATCTCCAAGTAAAGGTTCTTCACAAAATGTGAAGTGGCACTGTTGCTCAAGTAGTAGAGTGCTAGCCTTGAGCTGAAATGCTGAGGGACAACACCGAGACCCAGAATTCAAGCCCCAAAACCGACAAAAAATAATAATAGCAATAATATTAATTTTGTTACAATTAAGGTATTATAAAGGCTGCCGTTACAAATTTTGTTTATTTGCTCAAAGAAACACATTTCCATATTCATTGCCAACAGCCAGGATTTGGCCAACTGCTTTCCAGCAGATCTCTGTGTGTAGAGGCAATGCG
Organism: Dipodomys spectabilis; assembly: GCF_019054845.1. Classification (NCBI taxonomy): domain Eukaryota; kingdom Metazoa; phylum Chordata; class Mammalia; order Rodentia; family Heteromyidae; genus Dipodomys; species Dipodomys spectabilis. The sequence goes on from NW_024870848.1 coordinate 2,227,751, forward strand.
TAATACAAAGCAATACAAACCAGTTCTGACTTTAAATAATTTTTCTCTGCACATCTTAAAAATCAATGCTGACTACATGAAATAAAAAATCCCTAAGTTTAAAACATTCTTCTAGACAAGTTAATGAAATCCTGAGAACAAGTATTTTAAGAATAATTTCAGAGAACTTAAACTCACAACTTGGGTTCTGTATCTGAAATTTATTACTCGAGGCTAGTGCTGCCACTTTGAGCCACAATGCCACTTCCAGTTTTCTCATGGTTAATTGAACAGAAAAGTCTCACCAACTTTCCTCTCCAACCTGGCTTTGAACTAGGATCTAGAGACCTCAGCCCTCAGAGTAGCTAGGATTATAGGCATGAACCCCTGGCACCTGGCTAGAATAATTGCTCACCTGAGACAGAAGCCAGTTAGTATTAAATGCCAATCATGTTTAACTTTGTAAAATAAAGTTAACTGAAATGCCTTACAGTAGAAATAAGAAATAAAATGTGTCTGTGGATTACAAAGTTCTTACCAAAAGTTTCATATATTCCTTGTTTTTTATCTTCCAAAATTGTGTGCTTTCCAGAATCATACCTTATCTTTCCTTGCTGATTTCTTTATTTTCTTTCATATATGGCCACAGGTTCTTCAACTATAATTTATTTATGTGAAGAGCTTGCACATATCTATTTTCAGTCCAAACTCCTTGTAAGTGTCTCTCATCCATATATTCAACTGCCATAAAAACTTGTGAAACACTGATCATCTCTTTCCATTACTGGATATTAATGTGTAAGTAAAATTTAGGAAAATAAAGAATAACATCAATAAATATAACAGGATTTTGATAGTAATACTAAACATAAATTCAATGTTGATTATTTTCTGAGTAACTTAATAAAAACCTCAAGGAAAAGAAATCAACTTTTTTGAGTGCTGATATTGTGGTTTAAACTCAATACATTACCTTCTCACTTAAGCTTTTTCCCTAAAGGGTGGTGCTCAATAATTGAACCATAGCTCCCCTTCCAACTTTCTCTGGGGGATTATATAGAGATAAGAATCTCATAGAATCATTTGTGTCCCTCTCTTGGGGTTCATTTCACTTAACATCATCTTATATGGTCATATGATACCATGTACTAATGTACTAGATACTGCAGGTAAGGGAAACTACGGGACCTATGGTTTTATATATATATATATATATATATATATATATACACATATACTATATATACATATACATATATATACATATACATATATACAATGTGATATATATATATATATATATACATACACACACACACACACACACACACACACACACACACACACACACACACACACACACATTTGCTCTTTTTTATTGGGAAAATACCATACAGAGGGTTTGCAATTACATGGGCAATGTAATGAGTATATTTCTTACCAAGAATTGTTGCCTCCTCCTTTGTTTCCCCTACCCATCCCTTCCCATCCACCCCCCGCACCTACGGACCCCAAGCCAAAGTTGTAAATTTCCTTTTTCGACATAACGTCTTGTACATCTCATTGTTGCGATGAGTCCACCTGTATCCCTATTTAAACAATTTGCTTTTTTCCCTTCCCTTCCACAAATTATACCAACATCAAATACAGTGAAAACAGGGGTTGTACTGTGGGGGAGGGACATGCAAAGCAACAAAAAAAATCATCTTATAAATATGTTAGAAATAATCACAAGAAAGAAAAATCATTTGAATCCTTATCTTGGGGTTCATTTTGCCTAACATCTACTTATCTGACTGTTTCTACCTTTCTCAGACATATACTACTTATTGCAAATATGGGAAACCATGAGACCTATTTTTCTTTGGGCCTGGCTTACTTCACTTAATATAATTTTTTCCAAGCCTTTCCATTTCCTAACAAATGGAGCCATGGCATTCTTTCTGTTGAGGTATAGGATTCCATTGTGTATATATACCACATTTTCTTGATCCATTCATCTACTGAGGGGCCTCTGGGTTGGTTCCATATCTTAGCTATGGTAAATTATGCTGCAATAAACATCGTTGTCCTGGTAGCTTAGTATGGTCTTGTTTGTGATGATTTGGTAAATGCCTAAAAGTGGGATTGTTGGGTCATAGGAGGGCTCTAAGTGGAGTCTTGGAAAAAATTATATTAAGTGAAGTAAGCCAGACCCAAAGAAACATAGATACTATGATTTCCCTTATTTGCAATAACTAGTATATGTCTGGGACAAGTATAAAAGTTCAAAAGCTATGTATATATGATCAGATAAGATGATGTGAAGCGAAATAAACCTCAAGATAGTGGTTTATCATCTAAATTGTGATTATTTTTGTTTCTTTGTGTGTTCCTCCCACAGAGTATAACCCCTGTTTTCACTGTATTTAATGTTGGTGACCTGCATCTTGTATACACACTTCTCCAGCTTGGGGAGGGGAAGGGAAAAAACAAAATGTTTAAACAGGGATACAGGCTGACCCATTGTAACAATGAGATGCACAAGACACTATGTTGAGAAAGGAAGTTTACAATTTAGGCAGGGAGGCAGAGAAGGGGGGAGGGGGGAGTGTAGTTGTGAAGGTGGGAGGGAAGGGAGGGTAGGGGAAAAACAAAGGAGGAGGTAACAATGCTTGATAGAAAATGCACTCATTACCTTGCTCATGTAACTATAACCCCTCTATACAGTATTTTCACAATAAAAACCTCTCAAAAAAAGGAAGGTGTCATGTACAGCAAGTATAGTAGCCCACATCTGTAATCCTAGCTGATTGGGAAGCAGAAATGTCTGAGGCCAGGCCAGAGAAATAACTGCCAAGACAGCCATCTCAACAAATGATCTGGCCATCGTGGTTCATATCTGTAATCCTACCTAATTATGTGGGAGGCATATGTAGCAAAGTCTCAGTCAATCTAAGATCAGACCTGGGAAAAAAGTTCAAGACCTCAAGCAAATAAAAGGGACTAGAACTATGGTAACAGTAGTTGAGCTGCTTGGTGCTATACAACCAAAGTCCTTTCTAGCAAGCAGAGAACCCCTGAATAAAACCCTAGTAATATTCTTCTCTTCCACCAAAAAGCCTAAGTAATTTTGTTTTGTTGGAACATTAATTTCAAGGGCACTGACAGATCAGAGATGATGACATTCTCTTTAAAATTAGGTACTCAAAAAAGACAAAGTTATTTCGGCTTTGAAAGAATTGAAAAGGAAGGAAAATGCATATGATTTTTGTTAGCTCCATAATTCTTGAAATCATCAAATGTATGTATATACATGTATGTATATATACATACAAGTGGTTCATCTCTTTTGTGTGTAGCAAATGGTACAAATGAATCTGTACAATCACTATTCAAAGGCATGAATAGACGAAGAGAATGAGCAAAGAACTCATTCAGGAATCTATTCCTACCCAATAATCCTGACAATATTTTACATCAGTTTGCATGTGTCAGTTACTGCAGTACAGGGACAGTACGGCAAAAATGGGATACCAGGCAGAAGAAATGAGAAATGAGATACAAATTGCACAATATTCTTTCTGATGGGTAAGTAGAATTTCCAGTGTGTGTGTGTGTGTGTGTGTGTGTGTGTGTGTGTGTGTGTGTGTGTGTGCGCGTGTTTGTGTGTGTATTACATTTTCTTGATTCATTTCTCTCTTGAGGAGTAGATGGGGTGATTCAGTAAGCATGGTTGTGCTGAAACTTTCACTACATCCTAGTTTGTAAACATTCAGGTAAATGCTTAGGAGTAGAGTTGCTGGATAATATGGAGTGGGTAGTCAAAAAAGGGGTGAAGGGGGAAAATGAGAAGAATGAAAAGGAGAAAAGGGGTGAAGTGCAGAGAGGAATCCAGTAAATATCCTACAAAATTAAGAAGAGTAAAGGAAGAGGTTCATAGAGGAGGGATGGATGCGAATGTTGAAAGGGTTGTCATTGATCAAGGTATATTATATGCATAAACTGCTTTGTTTAATGATAACTCCTTTGTTACTTAAAATAATAATTAAAAAATCATGTCCCTAAAATGTTATGCCATTAGAAGCAAAGCATGAGAATCTGCTCAGATCATTTCTAGGGTCTATAAATCTTTTTTCATTAGGATGAGTTTCAGAACAACATTAATGATGCATATTATATGAAGAAAAATTAATGATTTCCAGCTTTTTAAAATACTCATTTTTGGAGATATGGCTCAAGTGGCAGAATGCTACCTAGTGAGCAAAGCTGTCAGATATTGAATTCAAGTCTTTTCTTTTAATTGTGAAAACACTGTACAGGGGGGTTAAAATTACATGGGCAAGATAATGAGTACATGTCTTATCAAGCATTGTAGCCTCCTCCTTTGTTTCCCCTTCTCATCCCTTTCCATCCGCCCCTTGCCCCCTCCACCCAATTATCCCCACTCCCGCCCCCCTCCCCCGCACCAAAGTTGTAAAGTTCGTTTTCGACATAACGACTTGTACATCTCATTGTTGCAATGGTTCCACCTGTATCCCTATTTAAACGATTTGTTTTTCCCCTTCCCCTCCACAAATTATACCGACATCAAATACAGTGAAAGCAGGGATTATACCGTGGGGGACGGACACACAAAGCAACAAAGAAATCATCTTATAGATGTGTTAGAAACAATCACATGAAAGAAAAAAACATTTGAATACATATCTTAGGGTTCATTTCCCTAACATCACCTTATCTGAACTTTTCTGCTTGATTCAGCCATATACTAGATATTGCAAATAAGGGAAACCATGAGACCTATGTTTCTTTGGGCCTGGCTTACTTCACTTAATATAATATTTTTCCAAGTCTTTCCATTTCCTAACAACTGGGGCAATGTCATTCTTTCTGATGGAGGCATAGAATTCCATTATGTATATATACCACATATTTTTGATCCATTCATCTACTGAGGGGCATCTGGGTTGGTTCCATATCTTAGCTATAGTAAATAGTGCTGCAATAAACATAGTGGTACTGGAAGCTTTAGTGTGGTCTTGTTTGTGAACATTTGGGTAAATGCCCAAAAGTGGGATTGCTGGATCATAGGGGAGCTCTATGTGGAGTCTTTTGAGGAACCTCCATACTGCTTTCCAAAGTGGTTGAACAAGTTTACACTCCCACCAACAATGCAGTAAGGTTCCCTTCTGTCCACATCCCCTCCAGCATCTGTTGTTATTAGAGTTCTTGATATTAGCCATTCTAACTGGGGTGAGGTGGTATCTCAATGTTGTTTTGATTTGAATTTCTTTTATGGCTAGGGAGGTTGAGCATTTCTTCATGTGTCTATTGGCCATCCTTCTTTCCTCTTCAGAAAAGTTTCTCTTTAAGTCTTTAGCCCACTTATTTATTGGGCAGTTGATTCTTAGAAGATTTGTTATTGGGGGATTTAATGTTGTGAGTTCCAAGTATATTTTAAATATGAGAACCTTGTCCATTGTGTGGCTAGTGAAGATCTTCTCCCAATCCGTGGGCTTTCTATTGATCTTGCTAGCTATGTCCTTTGCCATGCAGAAGCTCTGCAACTTCATGCAATCCCATTTGTCCAACCTTTCTTTGACTTTTTCTGTTTTGGGGTCTCTATTAAGACAATTCAGGCCTGTGCCAAGGAAACCTAGGGTTTCTCCTATTCCATCCTGTAATGTTTTGAGAGTATCAGCTTTGACTCCGAGGTCTTTGATCCATTTGGAGTTGATTCTGGTGCAGGGTGATATATAAGGATCTAGCTTTAGTTTTCTACAAGTAGTTAACCAATTTTGCCAGCACCATTTACTGAAGAGGCTGTGTTTCTTCCATTCTATTTTTTTAGTTCCCTTATCGAAGATTAAATGGCTATAGGTCTGTAGGTTCATTTCTGGGTTTTCAATTCTATTCCATTGGTCCTGAGATCTGTTCTTGTGCCAGTACCAACCTGTTTTGATTACTATGGCTTTATAGTAGAGTTTGAAATTTGGTATTGATATTCCTCCAGCAGTGTTCTTTCTGTTGAGGATCGTTTTTGCTATTCGGGGTCTTTTATTGTTCCATATGAATTTTTGGATTGCCTCTTCTAGTTCCTTGAAGAGTGAGTGAATTCAACTCTTGATCTTGAACATAAGTAAAAACAGTCAATAAAAGTCAATCACTTTCCTAGGCACTGGTAGCTCATGCCTTTAATCTTAACTTTAATCAAAAGGCAGGGATCTGGGGATCTCAGTTCAATGTCAGCTCAGATAGGAAAGTCTGTGAGATTCTCATCTCCAATTTACTGCCAAAGAAAGCTGGAAGTGGATTCGTGTCTCATATCCTACAGCAAAAAGCTCAGGAACAGAACCCAAGCCTTGAGTTCAAGCCTTAGAATAGTGCAATACATACACAAGGGAAGTAATTCACTCAAGTTCTTAACCTTTAATTTCCCTAATCCTAACTCTAATCCTGGTCACAACCCTAAGAGTAACCTTGATGATAATAGTAACTCAATCCTAAAATTAATGGAAAATACTCAAGTTTAGATACATCTTTACAGATACCCACTGTCTTTGAAATGATTTGCACTTTGCTCCAAATTCTACATATTCCCTGACTTGGAATCTGAAATATATCTTGTTCTCTATTATGAATCATTAACCTCAAATCCTCATATCATGAAAAATAACATAGTTTCCACTGATTTTTAACTTTTACAGAACTCCTGTATCTCCAAAAAGAAGTTGCAGGCTTACTTAAAATCTAATCTAGTTCCTAACCCTTACTATATATCTAAACCTTACTAGAAACGTAACTCTAAATTTAACCCCATTGAACCCTGCATAGAAAACTTAGAGAAACTCTGTAGTTTCAAACTTATTTTACTTGAGTTTCAATAAGTTTCAAATAAGTTTCAATAAGTTTACTTGAATTAAAATAAGTTTCAAACTTATTTTACTTGAAAGTGTTAGCAGAAAATTCAGTTTTACCTTAAAGCTTACCCTTCCCTAACCCTAAGCCTAACCTGAATTAGAAAAGTAACCCTAACCCTGGAACTAATGGGCTTTGGATTCTAAAAGCCACACAAATACATTAGTTTTTATTCATCCTTTGATTTAACTCATCTTTCTTAAAATAGTTTGTAGTTTCACTCATTATCCTGCCATTATTGTAACCCTAGCCCTAACTGAAATATTGAGGTTAACCCTCACACTAATTATAACCTAATCTTAATATTGTTAGCAGTTTCCTATTTCACATTCATCCTAATTCTAACTCAACTTGTTATTCGAAGATTTAGTTTCAGTTGGACCCTTAATTTTCCATTTCCCTAGTGCTTACACTAACCCCAACTGGAACTGAAACCTATCACTCTGATAGTCCAATTCTAATGTTTAAGAAAAAAACTTCAGTTTTAAATCATTCTAATGAACTCTCCAGGTTACGCTCTGGAAATTAGTTTCAGTTTGCCTTATTCCCACAAATTTTCTGACTCTATTTCTGAAGTTATCTTGTTTCCTAAAATGAACTATTATATTACTATTATATAACTATTATATGAACTATTATATAACTATTAAATTGTCCTCAAATTCTCTTTATCAGGAAAAATACTGTAGTTTCCATTCATCCCACCTTTTTCAGAAACCCTGTACCTTAAAACAGTTTCAGATTTACTTACCATCTAGTCCATTACTTAATGCTAAGTCTCAGCCTAAACCTGTCTGGAAAACTCTCATTAATCATTATGAGAATGATCACTCAGAAATAAATATAATGATAATGCTCTAGTTACTATTCAATCTCACATTTTTGCTTCTACTTGTAAGTGAAAACTCAAGTTTATACTAAAATCTTTCTTATTCATAACAGTAATCATAATCAGAACAAAATACTGACCCTAATCTTAATCTTAATTATATGACAATACTAACACTAACACAACTACACTAGTTTTCACTCATCCTAACTTGATTCAAATAAGCCTTCCAAAAATAGGTTTCATTTATTTTTTGAATATCTTAGTCATTTTCTAATCCTAACTTAATCTTAACTGGAACATTGACAATAACCATAAGCCTAATTGTAAGTAGATTCTAATATTAATAGCAATACTCTAGTTCACATTCATTCTAATTCTTACCAGGCTTATTCTAAATTTACCTTCAATTTGAGCCTCATTTTTTTCTCCTTCACTCTAACCTAACCATGGCTGGCATTCTAACCATAATCTTGACACTAACAGTATCCCAATTCTAAAATTTATGAAAAATGCTCATTTTCTGCAATCTTAACTGAAATTCCACTTGTAATTCTTGAAATAAATTGCAGGCTTTCTGTAAACTCTACAGATTTTCTCACTCTTAATTTTGAATGTATCTTGTTCCATAAGAGGAATCATTATACCCATTGATCTCAAATCCTAATATTATGAAATACATTGTACTTCCATTATCCTGGCATTTCCTGAATTCCTAGAACCTAAAATAAGTTCAACTTTACTTATCATTTAACACATTTCTTTTTTTTTTCTTTTTGTCGGTCGTGGGGCTTGAACTCTGGGCCTGGGCATGATCCCTGAGTTCTTTAGCTCAAGGTGTGCACTTTACCACTTGAGACACCACACCGCTTTTGGGTTTTCTGGTGGTTAATTGGAGATAAAAGTCTCACAGACTTTCCTGCCTGGGTTAGCTTTGAACTGGGATCCTCAGAAATCAGCTTCCTCAGTAGCTAGGATAATAGGCACAAGCCACTAATTTAACCCATTTCTGTACTCTATCCTCGACCCCGATTAACCAGAAACCTAATCCTAATCACAGTCTGATTTAATACCAAATGGTTAATGTAAGGAAAATTGTCTAGATTCTATTCAACCACACATTTTTTTGCTTCTACTTCTTAGTGGAAAACTAAAAGTTACCCTAAAGCTTATCCTTCCCTAACCCTAACTAGAACAAAAAAGATCTCACACTTGAAACCAAATCATATCTGAATGTTTAAAGTAACATACACACTGGTTTTCATACATTCTAACTTTGATGCCATTCATTCTTCTTAAAATATGTGACAGTTTTACACAATGTCTTCCATCTTTTTCTCATCCTAACCCCAGCTCTAACTGGAACACCTTGCCTAATCCTAAGCCTACATATAACTGAATCATCATGTTAATAGCAAGCCTCTTTTTTCACATTTATCCTAAATCTTGCTCAGCGTGTAGTTCTAAATTTTACTTGCATTTTGAACCTAAATTTTTAAGTGTTTTCTATTTCCTGGCAAGTTTTATTTTTCATTATTTCTTAACAATTTTATTTTGTTGTAAAGATGCTTTAAAGAGCGATTAAGTACATATGTAACATAAGGAGTACATTTCTTGTTAAGCATTGTTACCCCTTTCTGTCTTGTTCTCCCACTATCCCATTCCTCCCCACTTCCCTTACTCCTCCTTCCACATGGTGTAAACTTCATTTTCAACAGTGTCTTTTGAGTATCATTGTTGCAATGGGTCATCCTGTGTTGAACCTAAATTTTCTATTTCTCTAATTCTAATTCTAATTCTGTCTGGGATCCTAACCCTAACCATAATAATAATGATAACTCAATTCAGAAGTTAATAAAAAAATATTTAAGTTTTTATTTATCCTATTAATCCACCGTACATCTTGAATTAAATTGTAGTTTAGCCTAAATCTTCCAAATTAGTTTATATGCACATATACAAAGATGTAATTTTATGTGAAAAACAGAAGATCTTTGGAGAAAGAAGTAATGAAACTGAAATAGAGGGAGTATAATTAAATGCTTTAAATATATTATAGACTTGCCACTTCTGACAATTAAAAATCATTAAGAAAACAACTAAAAATTAATAAATAAGACACTGCCTTCTAGTGTTCTTTAAGAGAGCCATGATATGTCTTGTGAAAAAAATACTTGTGTTAGATAAACTTTGTTCATGCATAATTTATATTGTTATTGGCCAATTATTTAACTTAATGAATAAAAATATGTCAAATAAGGTTCCATGACAAAAAATATAAAACAATTATTTAGCAATTGTTTGAGAAAAAGTTATAATCATGAGTTTTAAGAAACTGAATTTCTATTTCCCAGAAAGCAATGAATTAGGTTTACTAATCTAGTATTTGTAGTAAGTTTAGAGAACATAATTGGCATGAAAAACAACTAACTGTACATCTTCTTTCTTGAATGAGTGATATTTTAAACATTATCTTTAATTCAAATGAATACTTAGGTTTACATTTTACATGTCAAAATAAATGCAATTTTATCTCTTTTCAGAACAAGTACTTACACTGCAATTAAATGTACTAGCATATACAGGTATTTAAAAGCTAAATTTTCTATGTTTGAAATGTAGCTCTCCATGTTCAGAATGACATGATTTTTTTATTCATAAATGTCTAACCTTGGATTTTTGCTTCATCAATATAAATTGTCTCGTGAGGTTGTAGTCAAGGCTCCAGTAACCAGAATGGTCAAAATGATTTCCTGAATTCTAAATTTTAAATCTAATCATTTTTAGCCTTTGATTATATCATTTATTGTCTCTTCAGAGAAATTAAGCTAAAATAAATACTACTTTTTAAACATTTCACTCACATTGTAAATAATATTAACATAGGTAAAAAAGACACTAGTAAATAAGAAATTATTTTCATTAGTTTTGCTTAATTTTAATTTACTTATAGCAAAAGGTTAAAATGTCTGGTCTCTTTCTTTCAATGTAATAACATACATTTCATATTATTACTGTCTCTTTATAGAAGCCTGAAATCATTATTTCAAAGTAACACAAACAGAAAAAACTAAAAGGCTACAACCATCACAAATCCTAAATTATGTGAAAAATCCACAATATCAAAAATAAACCTGAGGAAGTGGAAAAACAATGGCAGAATAACAACAGAATATTACCCTGGCTCTAGCTAATGAAACAGATATTTAGAGTCCTAGCAGGTATTCCACTTCTAGCAGGTCAAACCAAGTCAGGTATAATTATATATAAATATATAATTCAAAAGAAGATTTTATACTGTCTTGACAAGAAAACAGAAACCTATGAAAAGTTACCCAGCCAGGCAGGTGACTGTTGTGACTGTGTTGACCAACATATTCAAAAGCACATCTGCACTGTGGAAATAAAAGGGCCACATGGGAAAAAAGCAGGAACAGAGGCAGCCACATCCAAACACAGACACAATTCATCTTACCACTGGACAGTTCGAACTCTCATTGGAACCACAAGTATTAACATGACAATATCTCACCACAAATGATCTCTAATCCTACACTTAATTGTCTAGACAAAAACCTAATTCCAGAAAAACAAATCACAACAGAAGACCAAACCAAACCTGCAAATCAACCAAGAACATAGAGAGTCACCTATTAAGATCACAGATCCCACAAATAAAAGCCAAGAAATCCACCAAATGGACAGAAAAAATCAAAAAAATACAAGAAAACTGATGTCACCGTAGTATAATTCACACAGGAACTGACCAGACATTAGAACAGACAATTAAGGACCTAGAAGAGAGAATTCAAAATACATTACAAATACTGCTGAAAAATGTGATTAATGAAAAGATACAAAACCTCTACAAGGAAATTTGTGAAAAAGATGAGACCAATCAAAGATTAGCATAATAATTCATGGAGACGACAAACAGAAAGATAAATAAATTCTGAGAAGGCAAAGGAGTCCAAGGAAAAATTCATTAAATAGTTAAAAGGTGAGAGAAGACACAGCTAAAATAAACCTCTCCAACTCCCCTACCCAAAGAAAAGATGTTAAAGAAAGTCCACACAAGACCTAAAACAAAGCTTTAGTAAAGATAGAAGCCATAAAAAATGACCAATTAGAAGACAGAGAATTCAAAAACAAAGTAGAAAGTCTCCACAGCAAATAGATGACATAGAAGATGTTAGGCATCAAAGACAGACTAGGTCTAATAGAAAAGAGGAGCTAATCATTTAGAACATATCCAATAAATAAGAAATGATCTTGCTGGAAGTTCAAGATGCAGTTAGAAGATTAAACTTGGGGGAGATAGGTATCAAGAAGGGAAGAGCAGGAAACAAAATGGATGGGAAACATATTACAGAATTCTAGCGGAGAACACACCAAACATCCAAAAAGAAAGGCTCATTCATAGAAGAGAAGCCTTTAGAACACCAAACAGAGAATACCAGAACAGAACAACCCACCACCACATCATAATCCATTAGAGGATCATTAGAGATCAAGGAAAGGATTCTTAAAGCTGTCAGGAGAAAAGACTGATTATTTATAAAGGATATACAGTCAGAATAAATAATGATTTCTTAGCTGATATGGTAAAAAGGAGAGCCTGACATGATATATGGCAAACATTAAAGGCAAACAACTACCAATCCTGAATACTGTCCCAAGCCAAACTCTTCTTTACATTTAAAGGATATATAAAAATATTTCATGACAAAGAAAACTTGAAACAACTTATCCCCACCAAATCAACAAGATAGAAATTAATCAAATATATCCTACATAGAGAAGGCCAAGAAGAACAGGAACTGGTTATATAAAATGCTCCCTACCAGTGAAAGTATATATATTTTATTGTGAAAATACTGTACAGAGGGGTTACAATTACATGGACAAGATAATGAGTACATTTCTTATCAAGCATTGTAGCCTCCTCCTTTGTTTCCCCTTCCTATCCCTTCCCATTCTCCCCTACCCCTCCCACCCAGGCCTCCCCGCTCCCCCCCCTGCACCAAACTTGTAAAGTTCGTTTTCAACATAAGGAATTGTGCATCTCATTGTTGCAATGGGTCCACCTGTATCCCTATTTAAACGATTTGTTTTTCCCCTTCCCCTCCACAAATTATACCGAACAAAGTAAATATAATAAGAATAGATGAGGCACAGCTCCTAACAGCAGGAATTATAGATATTTCCCGGCCTTAACTCTCAATATCAATGGACTTAAATTTCCAATTAGAAAACATAGATTAGATAGTATTATAAAAAAACAAGATGCATCCATCCAGTGTCCACTAGAGATACATTTCATTGACAAAAACAAACACATACTCAAACTGAAAGGCTGGAAGGAAATTTTTCAAGCAAATGGATACCATAAACAGGCCACAGTAGAATTACTAACATAAAATAATGTAGAATTCAAATTAAAATTAGTAGGAAGAGACATTACATATTGATAAAGGCAGCTCTCCATTAGGAGGATACAACAAGTGTAAATATCAATGTCGTGAATCTTGGACCACCCCACATCATCAACCAAATACTACATAACCTAAAAACACATCTCAACCCATCATTGTCATGCATGGATTGGTTATCCAGGAAAAACTCAACCAAGAAACTGAAGACCTGGGGCTGGAAAGATGGCTCAGTGGTAGAGCGCTTGCCTTGCATGCATGAGGCCCTGGGTTCAATTCCTCAGCACCACATAAGCAAAAAGAAAAAAGCCGGAAGTAGCGCTGTGGCTCAAGTGGTAGAGTGCTAGCCTTGAGCTGAAGAGCTGAGGGCAGTGCCAGGCCCAGAGTTCAGGCCCACGACAGGACCCAAAAAAACAAAAAAAAGGAACTGAAGACGTAAATAACTGCATTGACCACCTTGCCCTAACAGACATCTACAGAATATATATTCAGTATCAGTATGTACATTCTTTGCAGCAGGTCATGGAAGATTCTCCAAAATAGAACCCATCCTATGTCACACAGAAATTCTGTCCAAATTGAAAGAATAATTAATTGAATTCCCATAGCTTGTCAGACCACAGCAGAATAAACACAATTAAACAGCTAAAGCAAAAAAAAAAAAAATTGTCAAACCTATGAACAACACATTGCTGAATGACCAGTGGGGCACTGAAGAGATTAGAATGGAAATCTGAAAGTTTCTGGAATTTAAGAAAAATGAAGACACAAAATACCAGCTCCTCTGGGACATATTAAATGCAGTACTTACAGGAAATTTTATAGCTTTGAATGCCTACATCAAATAATTGGGGAAATCTCAAATCAGTATTTTTATTAAGTACCTAAAGCTCTTTGAAGAGAGGAACAAGTCTAAACCTAAGTAGGCTGAAACAAATAAAAAAGTTAAATCAGAAATAACTAAATAAAGACAAAATAAAACATAGGAAGATCAACCAAACAGAGTTGGTTCTTTCAATAAATTAACAGACTTGACAGACCCTTACCAAATCTGACTAAAATGAGACCTTATATAGATTGGGAGGTCTTTAGTTGCTCTGCAACATACAACGGCCTCATACCTCAAATATTCTTAGAGCCCCAAAATTAACCCCCCCAAAAAAACAAATCCTCATAGAAACAACAACCCTCATAATATAAGTGAGCTTAAGATTTAAGGAGAGACCTCTCTGAAGAAGAAATATGAATGGCCAATAGACACATGAAGAAATATGCAACATTTCTCGCCATAAAAGAAATGCAAATCAAAGCAAAATTGAGATTCCACCTAACCCCAGTTTGAATGACCATAATGATGTGGCCAAAAAGGAACATTACTACACTATTGGTGGAAATGTAAACTTGTTCAAATACTCTGTAAAGAAGTATAGAGGTTCCTCACTGGAGCTCCCCTATGATCCAGACATGATGGATCAAGGAAATGTTGTACATATTCACAACAAAATTCTATGCTTCCATCAGAATGATTGACATTGTCCCATTTGTAAGGAAATGGAATCATTTGGAAACATAATAATTTAAACAAGTCAGACCCAAAGAATCATAGGCTACATGTTTTCACTCATTTGGAAAAACTAGGATATGTCTAGGATATTCACAGTAGCTCAATAGCAATACGCATATCACCATAAAATGATGCTTATCAAAATGAGCTCCAAGAAATGGATACAAGATGATTGTATAGTGAACTGTTCTTAGTTATTTCTATTTAGTTTTCCCCTTTGGTTTATTCCCAGTAATCACTGTTTTTGATTTCTGTACCCTTTGTCTTACACATAAGTTAATCTGATTTGGGGAAAGGAAGGGAAATCACAGAAATGGTGGGACAAAGATTAACCAAAGCAACAGTGATATTCACTAGACTCTATGTTAGAAATAAACTTTACAATTTTGTGGGAGTGGGATGTCAGGGTTGGGGGAAGCAGAAAAAAATGAGGAAGGGGTAACACTGTTAAAAATGTACTCATTTGGGCTGGGAAGGTGGCTCAGTGGTAGAGCGCTTGCCTTACATGCATGAGGCCCTGGGTTCGATTCCTCAGCACCACATAAGCAAAAAGAAAAAAGCTGGAAGTGGTGCTGTGGCTCAAGTGGTAGAGCACTAGCCTTGAGCTGAAGAGCTGAGGGACAGCACCCAGGCCGAGTTCAGGTCCCACGACCAGACCAAAAAAAAAAAAAAAAAAAAAAGTACTCACTACTTATGTAACTGTAACCCACCTCTCTGTATATCACCTTCATAATAAAAAACAAAAACAAAACAAAACAATTAGCGAACTCAACCAAATACAGAAAATTAAAGACAAAAATGAGACAACATAACAGATATAAGCAAAATTGAGAATATTATAAGAGAATACTTTGAAAATCTTTTGCCAATCACCTGAAAAATCCTGGGGAAATTGATGCTTTCCTATACTGGATCTGAAACAAGAAGTAAAACATAAAAAGAAATGAAAATGAAATGTCAACAAACCACTTCCCATTCCAGAAAAATCTACGACTCAATGAATTTACCATGAAATTAAGGCCTGCAAAGAACTTACAACACACAGTTATAACTCTTGAATGGAATAGAAAGGGAAATGGAATTATCAAACACATTCTATGAAGCTAGAATTAGACTCTTCTCCAAATCACATAGGGACTCACCAAAGAAAGAGAACTATGAACCCAACTCTTTGATAAGCGATGATGCAGTGGACTTTCTAGCAAGAGCAATAAGCAAGAGAAAACCATAAAGGGGATCCAAATAGGGAAGATGTAAAACTATCCCTTTTTACAGATGTAATGATCCTGTATTTAAAGGACCCTATAGCTTCCTCCTTCAAGTTACTAAAGGTGATGCTAACCTTCAGCAATGTAGCAGGGTATAAAAACCACAAGAATTAGTAGTTCTGTGTTACCAACAATGGGAAGATTCATGCTGAAATCCAAAAAACAACCTCATATGTATTAGCTTTAAAACCAAATCAAATCTAAACTAAACAAAACAACAACAGCAAAACTAGGAATTAATTAATTTAAGTAAAATGTGAAGTACCTCTACTGTGAAAACATCAAAACTCTAAAAAGGGAAATTAAGTAGACTCAAGGAAATGGAAAATCTTTTAATGCTCCTGGTTGGAAGAATTTACATGATGAAACTGCAATGCGGCCCCCCAAAAATTGACAATGCAATACTCATCAAAATTCCAACTATATTCTTCAATGCAATAGAGAAAGCAATCCAAATTTAATATGGAATTACTAAATTATAGGTGAAACAGAAGGCTTAGAAATTAATTCATGGGCCTATCATGATCTCACACACACACACACACAGTGGAATTCTACTCACCCATCAGAAATGATGACTTTTCACCAGTCTTAAGGAAAATGAAAGGCTTGGTAAAATTATACTAAGAGCAAAGAGAACAGAATGCAGACTCAGAGCAATATAGGTTTCATGGATTCATTCATTTATGTTAGCTAGAAGGTGCCCACAAATCTACAAGTAAACAAGACTGATTCTACCTCGTCCCAGTAAGAATGGCCATTATCAAGAAAACTAACAATAGCAAAATAGCAAATGCTGACATGGATGTAGTCAATTGGGAACTCTATTACACTGTTGGTGGGAAATTAAACTTGTTCATCCACCGTGGAATGCAGTACGGAGTTTCCTGAAAAGACTAAATATAGATCTCCCTTAAGACCCAGTAATTCCCCTCATCAGCAGTAATTCAATAAATAACAAGCAAGCTCACATGAAAGCTATCAGCATAACCATGTTCAGGGCCCAGGCCCAGTGTTCAAGGACTGGAAAAAAAGTTACCACTTCTGGTATTTGTTTTTAAAAATATGAACTTTTGACATAAGAAACCAGATCATTCCATTTGCAGTAGCTAGGATAGGACTTAAATGTCATGGGTGATAAAATGGCTTCTTTGTTGAATGTTAGGAAAAGATGTAGGCAGTCCAAGAAAAGGGAGATTTTTTTTGTTGTTGGTTGAGGGGCTTGAAGTCTGGGCTTGGGCACTGTCCCTGAGGTCTTCAACTCAAGGTGAGTTCTCTACCTCTTGAGCCACAGTGCAACTTCTGGTTTTCCTGTGGCTAAATGGAGATAAGAGTCTCTGGGACTTTCCTGTCTGGGGGCTTTGAACTGCAGTCCTTAGATCTCAGCTTCCTGAGTAGCTAGGATTACAGTTGTGAGCCACTGGCACTAGGCTAAAAATGGGGGGATTTTAGAAAAGAAAGTCCACCTCTTTACCTGTGTCTAAACCTCAGATATCACTATTAGAACACTTCATCCTCAACTCATTTTACCAGACATTTGTAAATTTTCTCTTTCCCTTTATGTAGGAATACTGCAGTCAATATCAACTCAGCTGTGGGACTGGATCAATTGTATGTTAATTGCTAGCACCTAAATCAAGAACTGTTACATCAAAACAAATGAACCCCTCACTTGGAATAATTGTATTCTTTTTATTACAAATCTGTGCTTTATCAATTCCTAAGGTGATATTGGACATCCTAACAGGGTGATGACATTTTCTTTCTCTTCAGCAATTGTCCTTCTCCCATATGTGTTCAAATATTTAAGATTTCAAAGATTTCCATTGATAATTCATTAAGCTGACCTCTAAGATAATGTGCAATTCTTGAATTTGGTCTGTTGTCTTGTTCTTACATGCACAGGCTTTCTATTATTTATTTGTTCTACAAGGAATTCTACTTTCCAATCTTCGTGTGATCAATTTTAGTCCCTTTCATCAGTCTTTCTGACTCTCTCTCAGGAGTCTGATTTGAGTCTGTCTCAAAAAAATATATTAGTTATCAGCTAAATGACTCTCAATTTCTGTTTCTGGCCTGACTTCATGTAGGCTGTGATAGCAGCCCTGACTGGCTGTGCTTACTGCAGTGTTTTTTGTTTGTTTTGTTTCTGGTTTTGTTTTGTTTTGTTTTAGAGGTCTAGGATTACTATTCAACGTAGTAGCTTTTCTGGGCCCCTGTAATCCCCTGGCCTAGAGTCAATGGGGTTAAGATGATTGATAATTGTAGAATACACTTTGAACTATTACATTAATTCACAGAATTAAAAAAGTAATAATATATTATTTGTTTAAATTCTGCTTCTCAATTTTACAATTCATGATATATATTAGTAAAATTAGATTCACTTTCTTCTTTTCTATAGCTGCTAAAAGTAAAATTATACATTAAACATTCAACATTAAGAAATCAATAATAAGTAACCTATTATTAAAATGATATAGTACTAAACTGTGATTTGAATTATAGTTCTAACAAATTGTGATGTAAACAACAATTAATAGAATTATGGGTAATATTTTTTAAACTTACCAGCTTTTTGTTTCCTAATTGTCTCATTTGTAATTTTTGGTCCAAGCCATCTCTTCATCCTTATTGTTTAGTTTTCTATTTTATCTCTACTGGTTTGTATTTTGTTTTCCCTTTTTAGTGACTGACATGAGGCTGAAAATCTGTATGCTAGTTAATTACTTCCTATGTTAAAGTAAAATTATTGTTCTCCACAGCTGTTCTACTCTTTGTATAGTATTTTCCCCTGTCCCATATCCTGTATTGCTGCTCTCATGTATTTTATTGTATTTTTATTGTGAAAATACCATACAGAGGGGTTACAATTACATGGGCAAAATAATGAATACATTTCTTATTAAGCATTGTTGTCTCCTCCTTTGTTTCCCCTTCCCATAGCTTCTTTACTTTACTTTTTATTTAAATTTTACTGTCAAGGTAATGTACAGAGGGGTTATACTTACATAAGTAAGGTAATGAATTCATTTCTTTTCTAGTTTGTTATCCCTTCCCCCATTTTTCTCCCTCTTCCCTCCCAACAGCCCCTCCTGATTATTTCCAACATATTTTCTTCTGTGTATCACTGTTGCATAGGTTCCCGCTTTATCCTTTGCCTCACCATTTTTCCCTTTCCCTTCCCTAGTTCAGATTAACATATTTACAATAACCAGGGTATCAAAATCAAATACTGTGACTACAGGGGATACACCATAGTTGGGGAAAACACAAAAGGATAAAAAGAAATCACACAATACATTAAGAACAAAAACAACAAAGAACATGTCTTGGAGTTCATTTCACTTAGAATCACCTTATACGATCATATGTACATAGCTATAGGGCTATTCTGCTCATCTACTAAGATTATCCTTGATGTACACAATAATGCTCCCCTATTACTCAGTAATCCCACTGCTGGGCATTTAACCAGGTGGCCACAAGCAAGGCCACACTAAAGCTACCAGCAAAATTATGTTTATCACAGTATTATTTACCATAGCTAAGATATGGAATCCATCCAGATGCCCCTCAATAGATGAATGGATCAAGAAAATGACACACACACACACACAGACACACACACACACACACACACACACGGAATACTATGCTTTCATCACAAAGAACGATACCATCTCATTTGTAAGGAAATGGAAGTTCTTGGAAAAAATTATATTAAGCGAAGTAAGCCAGACTTAAAGAAACATAGGTCCCACGGTTTCCCTTATTTGTAATAATTAGTTTACACCAAGGATAATCTCATGTCCTATGTTGAGCATACAACATTATTGCTATATTGTTTGCTATTATTTCTGCAAACAGGCAGGTATATTTAAAGAATTATGCTCATCTTATCCATTACTGGAGGAAGAGCATCCAAAAGAGCAACCCCTACTAGGAAGAACAATTCCTACTTATTTAGCTTCATTCCTATGTAAGGCCAGTGTTGTCCCCTGTATCCTCATGCTGTACATTACAACTCTATACCGGTTCATGCTGTATATCTACTATCTTCTACATTGTGACCTAAATGCCCCAGCAATTCCACTTTGCTTTACTTTTCAAAAAATTTCACTCTTAATGTTTGAGGTTGGTGTGTGTGTGTGTGTGTGTGTGTGTGTGTGTGTGTGTGTGTGTGTGTGTGTGTGTGTTTACAAAAATCAGAAGACAACATTTTTCCTCATTTACAATACATCTTTCAGGTCATTATAAGTTGTGGCTAATGGGAGAAGTCTCTTGCTATTTTAAGGATGAAACAGAAAAATATATTTGTGCATGAACCACAGTTGTTTATTAGTCTGTAGTTGAACACTGAATTTCGATTTATATCTTGGCTGTTGTTGTGAATAATGTGAATAACAATGAACTACAGATATATTTATGAGTTACCCAGAGAGAAATAATCACATGATTGGTGGGTCAGGTGATATTTCAACTTTGGATTTCTTTAGAAAACTGCATACTACTTTCTACAAGGAGAGTATTAACCTGTATTTTGACCAAGAGTGTAGAAAATTTCCTTTTCTCCACACTCTCACCAGCCAACCTTATTACCTTTTGAGTTTTTTTAAAGGGCATGTTTTTACTGTGTGCTATACCCAAGATGACCTCAGACCCAAATCCTTTTACTCCAACCTCCTAAAAGCTTCGAATTACAAGTCTTTACCACCACACCTGGTTCCTTTGATTTTTTTGATAAGAGTTATAATAGTTATGAAGTAGTATCATAGTAATTTTGAATTACATTTCTCTAATGACTTTTGTTTACAAAACATTAAGCCAGCATAGAAGTTGTATTAAACACAACTTTGTAAACTCACTGGCGATTTTCAGAGCTTTTTGGTAAACATATCTATTCAGAAATTTTGACAATTTTTAATCGTTTCTTGTTAATCTCATCTTTAATCTCTCTGTACAAAATCAATAATTTCAAGGTAGTAGAAAGGAAAAAATAAAGCAACTCCTAACATTTTTCAGTTTTCAATAACATGATATTGCTTAAATCATTTTCTGTTAATGCTTGAGACTATATAACTCAATTTAGTTAGACCTTATACAAGGCTATGTATTTTATTTTACGTTGATTTTTCTTTCCAAAGCTTGTGTGACTAATTTCCCTTGGTTTCTTTCTGTCTCATGTAGTTCAGATTTCAAACTGAAGAATAAATGGAAGGAACAAACAAAAAAAAAATACAGTTCCTCTCATCTGATGATGCCTCTACAAGAATGAGGAAAGACCTATGATAGAATATCAAAAAGACAATTCATTCTTCTAGGTCTTCTTTATCTTTGTGGTGTAACTTAAATGATGTAACTTAAATAGAAGGAAGCAAACCAAAAACTTAGTTCCTCAAATCTGATGATGCCTCTACATGAATGAGAAAAGACCTATGATAGAATATCAAAAAGACAATTCATTCTTCTAGGTCTGCCTTATCTTTGAGATGTAACTTAAATGATGTAAAACACAATATACTGCTCAGATACTTTTGTTTTATCAGTTTTGTACATTTTCTTTTGGACTTCATCTCAGTCTACAACATTCCTTCATTATTATGTCCCTTATATTTTTACACTAACAAGACTTAAGATAACCAGTTTGATTTACAGCATGAGAAGTTATCTACCCGGCTTCCTTGGAAGTAGAGCATGATTAATAGATAATATTGCTCACTACATGTAATGGTTTCTGTAATACTTATGACATTCTATTTAGTATTTAAAAAAAATTCTGGCTAAACTCAAAGCTCATGCATAGAAGTTTATGTTAAGTATTTTACAAGTTTTATTTCTCTTAATTCTTAAGATAACATTTGCTATAATGCTAATGTTATTACTATTTTAGTGTTGGGAAAAATTGTAATTAAAGGCACTAAGTGCATGGCCCAAAGACACACAGTGAGGAAGGAAATGAGTCAAAGTTTCCAAAAGTCTTTCAGCAATACACAAAAGGTAGGTAAATTCTTTCCATTCTCTTACACTCTCAATTCAATATTCATATTGTCCAAGAAATTATAGCATAGCAAATATTGCCCATGGTGATTGTTTTCTATCACATTTTGTCTTCAACACAGACTGTGTTGGTGACATTGGGTTATCATGCACAGAGCTGAGCTTCTAAATTGAGGTCCAAAGAGAGACAAATTTCTTCTGTCCCACAGTTCCAGTTTCCTTTTTTAAAAAGTACCAAAACTTTTAAATATCATCACTTACTATCTTTTAAGAATCCAAAAATGAAATAAATTCACATTTAATCAATCCAAAATGTTTTAAAAGTAGGAGTTAATTAAACAGGCCCCCATGAAGTAAATTTTCTTCTACTTTTAAAATTATGCTGAAAGCCTTGTATTGGCTAGTCACACCTGTAATCCTATCTACTCGGGATAGCTACTCAGGAGACTGGGATCTGTGGATAACCATTGGAAGTCAATCAGGGCCAAAAAAAAAATTCATGAAATTATTTTTCAAAATTTTTATGAACTAGCAAAGACCCAGGAAAGAAAATGTAGCTCATATAGTACCTCACCAACCTAGAGAAGAAAGGCCTAGCAAGACCTTTAAGCCCTGATTTCAAACTCTGAGCATGCCAACACACATGCATGCACATGCGTTCACGCGCACACATTTTTTCCCTTCCCCTCCCCAAATTAGAGAAGTGTACATACAAGAGGCAGATGCACCAACTTCAAATACAGAGAAAACAAGGGTTATAGCATGGGGGAGGAATATACAAAGAAACCAAAATTCACATCGCACATTATAAGTATGTTAGTAACAATAGCAAGAAACAAAAAACTACTTGTTTCCCTATCGTGGGGTTCAATTCCCTTAACATTATCATTTCTGTTCATATGCACATAGCTTTTGACCTTGTCTGCTTACCCCAGACATACATTCGTTATTGAAAATAAGGGAAACCATGGGACCTGTTTCTTTGGGCTTGGCTTACTTCACTTAATAAATTTTTTTCCAAGTCTTTCCATTTCCTAACAAATGGGGCAATGTCATTCTTTCTGATGGAGGCATAGAATTCCCTTGTGTATATACATCACATTTTCTTGATCCATTCATGTAGTGGGGACAGCTGGTTGGTTCCATATCTTAGCTATGGTAAATAATGCTGCAATAAACATAGTTGTGCTGGTAGTTTTAGTATGGTCTTGTTTGTGATCATTTAGTAAATCCCCAAAAGTGGGACTGCTGGGTCAAAGGGGAGCTTTATGTGGAATCTTTTGAGGAACCTCCATAATGCTTTCCAAAGTGGTTGAACAAGTTTACACTCCCACCAAGAATGTTGCATGGTTCCCTTGTGGCCACATCCCCTCCAGCATCTGTTGTTGTAAAAATATGGAACACACCACGAATTTGCATATCGTCCTTGCGCAAGTGCCATGGTACTCTTCTCTGTATTGTTCCAATGTTAGTGTACGTGTGGCTGAATTGAGCACAGAATATTTTTTATATCAAAAGTGCAATTGTGGGGACTGAGAAGGTGGCTCAGTGGTAGAGCGCTTGCCTTGCATGCATGAGGCCCTGGGTTCGATTCCTCAGCACCACATAAGCAAAAAGAAAAAAGCTGCAAGTGGCGCTGTGGCTCAAGTGGTAGAATGCTAGCCTTGAGCTGAAGAGCTGAGGGACAGCGCCCAGGCCCAGAGTTCAGGCCCCACGAATGGACCCCCCCAAAAAAAGTGCAGTTGGATTTTATTAAACTAGACAATTCAACAAAAAGTAAGTTCAAAAGAATTGTCATGAAATTTTAGAACCATATATTTCTTACATAAGCACAAATTTAAGAATAAAGTCAAGATTGACATATCAAAAACAAAATAATTCCAGATATCTGTTGCTCAAGAAATGTGTAGGAGGGGGATTCAATTATTCTATACAAGGCACCTGTCATAATGAACACTGCACCAAGTGTTAAGGTTTGTTAAAAGTTTTAATGTTTTAAATATATTTAATTTTGGGAATTTGTTTACATATGCCAAAATTAGGACTGTTTGGCAGGTATAAAACTTTTCCATAAAGTATTTAAGATTTATGGTGGCAGACATATACTACTAAGTATGTACATTTCAGAGTTTCGAGAAACTTTATTAATGAGAAGTTGCAAAGTTTTTGTGTAAAGAAGCAGAATGAAGTGTTAACACTTTGTTAACTACACAGGCTGTTAAAACTTTAGGGCTTCCTCAGTTTATAAGTTAACGAGGAAAAATGATGATATAAGCCATAAACAAATAATGAGACGAGCCATAAATAGTAATCTTAGTGGATAGCTTTAAAGACTACTCATATTCTATAAAACTCTTGTTGAACATCACAACCTCAGTCATTGTTAAATGTACAGGATTATGAGAAAATAGTAAAATCTAATATGTAGTACACTTCAAATAGTGAAAACAGTGATAATATTTTTGTTTTATATTTTATTAATTATTAACATTTAATTATTGTTTTCTTTATTTGTAGCATTGTTTTACTTGTTGAAATATAGTCCAACTTTTTTGGGGGGGTCCGGTCGTGGGGCCTGGGCGCTGTCCCTCAGCTCTTCAGCTCAAGGCTAGCGCTCTACCATTTGAGCCACAGCACCACTTCCGGCTTTTTTCTTTTTCCTTATGTGGTGCTGAGGAATCTAACCCAGTCCCTTATGCATGCAAGGCAAGTGCTCTACCGCTGAGCCACCTTCCCAGCCCTAGTACAA
The DNA here is from genome assembly GCF_019054845.1 of Dipodomys spectabilis. Classification (NCBI taxonomy): domain Eukaryota; kingdom Metazoa; phylum Chordata; class Mammalia; order Rodentia; family Heteromyidae; genus Dipodomys; species Dipodomys spectabilis. Next base: position 2,252,472 of record NW_024870848.1, read on the forward strand.
CTTTTTGTAAATCATCATTAGGAGGTACTTTGAGAAGGTTACTTGGATGGTCAAACCAATTTTTATAGGTGCATGTTAATTTACAAAGACGAAAATTAAGATCAAAATATTTATTTAAAAAATTATCAAATAGAGTCTGAGTCAGAAGTTTTGATAAATGTCCACACCTAAAATTTTATCCCTAGGCTGAAGCAGCGGTATTACAGAGTTAAGGCCAAAACAGTGATAGACTGTGGTTTGTTCTTTATTTTGATTTTGTTGGTCATGGGGCATGAACTCTGGGGCCTGGGTGTTGTCCCTCAGCTCAAGGCTAGCGCTACCACTTAAACCACTGCACCACTTCCATCTTTTTTTGCTTATGTGGTGCTGAGGAATCAAACCCTGGGGCTGATGCATGCAAGACAAGCACTCTACCACTGAGCCACCTTCCCAGAAACCGTGTTTTAAAAAATCATCTAAACAACATTTGCTTTCTGCTTTGGGTAATATAATGAGAGATATAAATATATTTTTATATTTTTGTGAATTGTACTTCTAAATTTATACTAACTTCAGCCACTTTATCCTTTTCAAAGTCATAAATATCTCTGAGAGTTTGCTTCAGTGAAGATTGTTTTTGCATTTATAATTTCTTCTGAGTTATTTTTATTTTTATCAAAATAACTTTATATTTCATGTTGATTTGTTATCATATATCAAATACCTTCAAATGTACACATAGAGTCTAAAGATAGCAGTATGAATATTCTCATACAGCTCTTGTTTGTCTGTTATGCACTTCTAGTATTGTGATATTTCTCTCTCTCTTTCACTCTCTCCCATTTCCTCTCTTTCTCTTTCATGCTCCATGTCTGGTACTTAGAATTTCGGCTGGTCTACTATTATCCTTCAGGATCCACTAGTTTTGTGGGAACATGATAGCGACCATCAGTTACCCTTGCATTCTTTAAGAGTTATAAGAGTGACTTGATATTATTCTTTGCCATAATAAATGGCAAAACAGCAGATCTAGGAATTCCTTTTCACTTTTACTATTATAAATTTTATCTCATAGGAATCATTGGGATGGATAAGATACTGTTAACCTGTGACCTAAAAGTTCTTTTTCTTTTACAAACAACCTTTTTCTTTTATTATCAGTTAGTAACTACATATAATGAAAACAAAGCTAGCCTATGGAAAGTGGACCGAAGTTGCTCACAGGGATGAAAAACAAAGGAATGTGGGAAATGTGTACAAAGGATGCCCATCATAGAACACAGATCCTAGGAGCAATTTATCTTGTACACTTTGTGAGAAAGACAATGTGCTGTGAACTATAGATTAAATCACTGAACAACTGATATATATATGCACATATTTTTGTATATGTATATTTATTTATATATGCACACATATGTGTATATGCCCTTATATATGTACACATGTATGTTACTGTACACACAAATACACACGTACATGTACACATGTATACATGCACACATGGAGAAAGACACATAGATACAGTCAACACAAATTTCACTAGTTGTTGAATATGCCTCAAATGGAATGCTTGGAACAAAGTATGTTCAAGATGTATTTGTCTCTAAGCATTTTTTTTACCACTCTCTTATCTCTTAAAACTTGTTCATTTAGAGAGATTCCACTTGCAAAATGCAGTACAAGTGATAGCAAATCACTCAGAAAACTCAGTAAGTAAAGTTCATATGGTGTTTCCTTGCTCCCCACAGAATGCTTGCTCTTGTAGAAATTCCAACAATCAAAGTAGCAGGAGAATGCCCTGGTAAAGAATAAAGTTATAAGGCTTTAAATGGCATCCTTACTTGAGCTTTTTCCAAGGACTGGATTCTACACATACATTTAACCAACTCATGTGAAAAGTCTTATGTGAGAAATGCTGACTAAGGTCTTGCTGATTTCCTGGCCAAGAAAATAAGAAAAAAAGAAAATATTTTTAATGTTTTAAAGTTTGAGAATAATTTGTAACCTGTCAATAAATGTGTAGAACACAATTATACCAAGTAACAAAAAATGATGGTGTTTCATTTATGTGCTCTTGGCCTTGATGAGTGATTTTAGGTGTGCCTTCACAAGTAGAATCAGCATAAATCAAGCTAGCACTTCTTCATTTAAGATATAAGGAAAGGATGCAGGTTGACCCATTCTAACAATGAGGTGTACAAGTCAGTCTATCAAGGGGTGGGGGGTGAATGGGGAAGTTGGGGAGGAGTGAAGGAATGGTATGGTAGAGGAAAAACAAATGAGGGGGTAACAATGCTCAATAAGAAATATACTCATTACCTTACTTAGGTAACTGTAACTCCTCTGTACAGTATATTTACAATAAAAAATATATATTAAAAAGATACAAGGAAAACTTCTGTACTTATAGGAAGTTGTATTTATCACTCAATATCAGTAAGGTATTCGTTTTAGGACCAAAGGTATATGAAAACTTTGGATACTCAAATTCTCTACATAAACACAGTATATTATTTACTTTAGAATCTGCCCACAAGCTAGTGCAGAGTAATTGCTATGAAAATTTTTACTACATTCTAGGTTTGTAATGAAACATAAAAATATATGCACTATCAACAGATACAAATTTTTTCAGATAAATGTTGTTTGCAGTTTGTGGATGGAATTAGGAGAGCAATTTTGAAAAGCACAAATTTCATCACCAAGACCGGTCTGCAAATTTTAACAAGGAGCTAATACAGCATCATTGAATAGTATGGAACTCCAAGGAGAAATACTTGAATTGAGACATTATCAGAAAAGGTAACCACAGGGGCTGGGAAGGTGGCTCAGTGCTAGAGTGCTTGCCTTGCAATGCATGAGGCCCTGGGTTTGATTCCTCAGCACCACATAAGCAAAAAAAAAAAGCCAGAAGTGCCACTGTGGCTCAAGTGGTAAAGTGCTAGCCATGAGCTGCAGAGCTGAGGTACAGCGCCCAGGCCCAGAGTTCAGGCCCCACAACCGGACTCAAAAAAAAAAAAGAAAGAAAGAAAGAAAGAGAGAGAGAGAGAGAGAGAGAGAGAGAGAGAGAGAGAGAGAGAGAGAGAGAGAGAGAGAGAGAGAAAGAAAGAAAGAAAGAAAGAAAGAAAGAAAGAAAGAAAGAAAGAAAGAAAGAAAGAAAGAAAGAAAGAAAGAAAGAAAGAAAGAAAATGTTACTACACAAGGACTTTTTAGAAATGCAGCTGCTAGATTTTCATGGAGAGCTTTCATAACACTTTGTGAAGCACAAATCAGAACCTCACTGAAGTGTAGATGGATTTCCCTCTCCTTCCTGTCATGGTTAGTCATTATCAATCAACATATAGCTAATCTTGAATTATCCTCTAATAACAAAATGTTGATGGAGTGTTTATATGCAGAAAACCTGGGAAGGCTAACTTTTTCCAATTAGGACATTCTGTATTCTATGACCCAGCAGAGAGTAAACTAGGTAAGCATCCATTTACAGCCTTCTGAATAATTCTGATTCTGCCCACATCAGTTATCTATCCATACCTGTGCCTGAGCGAGAGGATTTTAAAAGAATTTAGTGATTTACAATTTAAACTTAAATATGGAATGAAATTAGTTCCAATGCATTACATTAAGATATTTAGAAACAACTGGAAAACCTAAAGGTCTATTGTTGGGTCTTCGTGCGTCTTTGGATGGATGGGGTCCGAGGAGAGGTAAATGCGAAGTGAAGTGGGGCTGCTCGCCCCATTCCCCAGCACCCCATAGCCCAGTAGCCCAGGAGACAATCAGACTCAGCCGGGAGTCAAACCAAGCAGGAACTCGTTTATTAACAGGGAGCAACCCCTTTTTAAAGCAAAAGACTGCATGGGAGGAGAGGAAATGGAACCAACCAATCGCTGAAAGGCCACACCTTATCATGCACCTAAGCTTCCATGAGATGTTTACACACTGAACCTAAACAAATCCAGCTCTGCCCACTCAACTTCCTCTCAGGGCCATCTTTGCTATCCCCCACAGTCTATAAGATTTATTTTTATTGAAAGTGAAGGAATATTGGAATTTGGTTCTCTACAGTTTAAGAAATTTGCAGCAGATTTGATACTTATTTAATTTTGTATATTGAAAGGAACAAAAGCCTCAATAATATGTCAATACTATCCTCTTATTTATCTCTAAAGGTTTATGCTTCTGGTCTCTTAATATTAAAACTTCAAAAAATTATCTTTGGCAAGTTGTGCAAAGGGGTTTCAGTTCATCATGTCAGTGTTGAATAGAGTGTATGTGCATTTCAATGTTCAGTGCATCTGGATCATTGTCAAACTTTCCATTTTTCTTCCTTCCCTTATCCCAACCCCACCTATCCCTTCAAGTTTCCTACTTATATTCTCACATATGTACATTGAGTGTTATAACTGTATTAGTCCACCATTTCCCTCTCCATCCTTCTGCCCTACTTCCTGTAAGCCTAGATCCCCTTTTAAGACTTGTTTCAACTTCATGGTATTTTGTTAAATATCTCTACCTTTGGCATTTGGCTATGGGCTTGCCACATCCTCTCTTCCATGTTTGACCACATAAATGAGTATATTTCTCCACATTTCTAATCTCTGAATGGCTGACATAGGTCTATTTTACTATTCACCTTCTGTCCTAAATTTAGAATTGCACCTTCAAGGCCATCCTAGAGACCTTTATTCTTCTCTACACACTGAAGATGGAAAGGAAATAATTTCCATGCTCTCAGCATTATGCTATCCATCATGAATTTTCATCACGTATCACTTCAGCAGACTATGTTTAGGGACAATCTTCAATTTCTGATGATAGGAGCACGAGTCAGTTTTAATTATGCAGATTCCACTATGTAGTGAGCCCTGTAGTCTTCTAAATTTTCAATAAATTTCGAGTAACTTTTTATTAATAATTTAAAAAGTTTTATTTCAGTATTTGAAATACTGCCCCAATTATTTTAAAAGTTTCACAATAAGCTAGACTGAACTTCCCCCCATTTTCCCCACTAGTTCAAGTTAAGTCTCCTTTGGCTTTATTGTTTGAGAGGCCAAAGGAAGAGGGTAAACAGAGAGATGATATTACTCAGATATCTTCTTCCTCTTCTGTTTCTGCTATTCTTGTTGAGAGGAAGACTGTAGCAGGGAACAAGAGTGATGCTTGACTTCACCATACAAGGGAGCATTCCTGGCATGTCAATGATTGTTTCTCAGAATAATTTAAACTGCTTACTCTTGCCTTCTCTGTAACAGTAACCTAACTATGGCTTCCTTGGTGTGGGAGGAAGCACACTAACAGGTTACTACCTGTAAACTGGTATTTTATATCTCAGCTTACTACCAAAAATATAAAGCTTTGGCTACATAAATGCAAAGGTACTGATTGTCCAACAATACCTTAGTGAGCAGTAGACAATTCTACCCAGCTACCCTCTCCTCTCATATCCTCCCTTTCACTCCCCTCCACTCATTTACCCATCCCTTCTTTCTTTGTCTCTCTCCTCCATATTAATCTCTATCTTCTCTCTTTTTCTTTTCCAGTAGCAAGTGATTTGGTTTATCAGACAACACATACACAATTGAACAAATATTTATTTCTCCTCTTTTTGTGATTATTTATTCTTAAGAAGTGAGTTCTAGCACAGCACCAGTGGCTTACACCTAGATACTCAGTAGGTTCAAATTTGACAATTGCAATTCCAAGCTATTTTAAGTAGATAAAGCTAAGAGATTCTTTTCTGCACTTCTGGTAAAAGGAAGACGTGAAGTTATAGCTCAGTTGGTATAGAGCAAACATTGAGAATAAAAGCCCAGATAGAGCTCAAGGCCAGGAGTTCAAACCCCAGTGCCAGCACAATATTAAAAAAAAAAAAAACAAAAACTGAGTCCTTTGTCCTAGAAGGGATATTTCTCCAAAAATTCATACCCAGGGCAATTTTCAAGGCCCAAGACTATTTGTAAGGCTCTTTCACATCTTAAACCGATTCCTCTGCTTGATTCACATTATGGAAAATAGGAGTCACACTTCACATTTAAAGTATGTGCATTGCTGAACAGCTCTTCACATTTTTAATGTAAAGGAAGCATCACAGGAATTCACCTCACTTGGGTGAGTTAGGTTTGACTCACTGACAGACTTTTGCAAGTAAATGAGGGTCTGTTTGCATGTAAAGAAGTCTATACAGATGGTTTTCTAGGAGAGAGAACAAGGTAGCTGTTGTCCAAGTTTGAATCAGAGTAAGTTTATTCCTATGATATGGTAAAGAGAAGCTCATCTCATAGAACATTATGCAGACAGTAATTTCAAAAGGATTAAAAACCCATGTCTATGTTGTAAACAGCCAAGTTTTCACAAACAAAAAACAATTTCCTGAGCCATGAAAATATAAGTTAGAGCAAAGGGAACTATGTTAAATATAGTTAATGGCTAAGTGACATGTGTAAAAGAGTTCTGTAATCACAACTAAACTATAAATTTTTCATCATGTCCCTAACAAGAATCTCTAAGATAGGCCTGCCTAAATCTGTCATAGAGGACTGGGTTCATGCAATTATCAGTTTTGTTTAGGGTCCAATATCTTCTACAGTTGCTTGGGTTGCAAACCGCTCACACCACATGCAGTGTCTGGAAAAACGTGCTGTCTTGCTAGGCACCTAAGGGATTTTTGTGCCACTGTGAATATTTATCGTTTTTTAATTATACCTGTCAGTGTGAAGTCATTGCATGATAAGAATAATAGTACCCTTTGTTCCACTAACAAATCTCAGATATAAATATAGCAGGGAGCCTGTAGCTCATGCATATAATCCTAGCTACTAAGGAAGCTGACATCTGAGGGTCACAGTTCAATGCCAGCCCAGGCAGGAAATTCCAAAGATTCTTATCTCCAGTAAACCACCAGAAAACTGTAAATGGCACTATGTCTCAAGTGGTAGAGCTCTTGCCTTGAGCAGAAGAGCACAGGGACAGCACTCAAGCCCAGAGTTCAAGCCCCAAGACTGACCAAAAAAAAAAAAGTATGCATATATATATATATGTATAAATGATGAGATGAATTACATTTAAATATAAGTCAATATTTATGGTACACATTTAAAATATAACTATATGATATATTTATAATATATACATATATTTATGTATAAGATCATATTGGCTTAGGGGTGTTTGTGTGTTTGTATGTGTGTTTGTTTGTGTGTGTGTGTGTGTGTGTGTGTGTGTGTGTGTGTGTGTGTGTGTGTGAGTGTTGGGGATACCTACCCTCATCTCTGTGGTGCCTCATCCTCCCAGCAGGGAGTGCATCCAGGATCTTGACCCCAAGGGAGGTGGATGGGGGAAGGTACCTAAGGTCACATCCAGGGGGATATTCCCAATTCTGTCCTGCAACCTAAGCCTGGACAGATAAAAGAGAGGAGAGGTTTAGGGGAACATCAAGGGAAGCCCCTTACCTTTGGCTACAAGTACAGCAGAAAACTGTATCCATCTTTCTTAGTAGTCAGATAAAAGGTGTACACTGTTCATTTATTTTATGATTGTGTTAGTCTTAGGACCTGGATTCAGGGTCTGGGTGTTATCCCTGAGCTTCTTTTGTTCAAGGCTGAGGCTCTACCACTTGAGCCACAGCACATCTGGCTTGTGTGTGGATTTGGAGAGGGAGGTGATTTATGGGAGATAAGAATCTCCTGAACTTTCCTGCCCATCCTGGCTCTGAGTCATGACCATCAGACCTCAGCCTCCCAAAGAGCCAGGATGATGGATGGGAGCCATGAGCCTCTGACCACCACCATCCATTTATAATGCCTTAGGCCCAGGGCCAGGCCACCCACACTACACCTCCTTGTTGGGAGTAGGAAGCAGACATGAGTGGGTTTGATACTTCAACAGCTTACTTATCTTTGAGCATTGTTCTGGGTCACTCTGATGTGGCTTCCTTCTTATCCACAGCAATGACTTGGCTCTGTCACAAGAACAAATGTCCTCCGGGAGGTGTCAGGTCTTGGGTCTTTCCTCAGCATCCCACCCCTCTAACCAAAACTACACTCCTCAGCAAAAGGTATTAGACATGGAGTGTTTTCATTGTCTTATAGCCAGGCCCTGACCAGATAGGTGGGGGTATGGGTCAGAGTCCCGGGATTGTGCTGGGCAGAGGGACAAGGCAACATCTCCTCATCCACTTTCTTTCAACGGTGTAGCAGAGGGATGTGAGGAAGGACTCAAGGGATGAACAACGAATAACCATCACAATCTAGCCGGGGCACAGAGGGGCTTACCTCATGAAGCTGGTTCAACAGCCTGAGCGAAACAGCTCCTGACCCTCAGCCCACCTCCAGAATGAGAGGGACACCTTCGGTTCCAGCCACATGGGGATGCTGGGCCACCTCCTCCAGCACCTATTCAACCAGTCCCTGATAGAGAAAGAGAGAGAGAGAGAGAGAGAGAGAGAGGGAAAGAGGGGGGAGAGAGAAAGAGGGGGAGAGGAGAGGGAGAGAGGGGGGTGAGAGAGAGAGAGAGAAAGAGGAAGAGAGGGCCAGAATTACACTTAAGCCAGGTGCTGGTGGCTCAGGCCTATAATCCTAACTACACAGGAGGCTGAGATGTGAAGATCATGATTCACAGCTAGCCCAGGCAGGAATGTCTGTGAAACTCTTATACTCAAAGAACCAACAGAAAACCGGAAGTGATGCTGTGGCTCATGTGGTAGATCGCTAGCCTTGATCTAAGGAGCTCAGGCACAGCATCCAGGCCTCAAATTCAAGCCTCACACATGACAAAAGTGGAGCTCCCACCACAAGAAGTGGGCTGAATAACACTCACTGTCCTAGGAAGTATGGCAGAGAAGTCAGGCCGAGCTTCCTGTCAGCTGGAGGTCATGAGTAGATCACCTGGCTTCTCAATGCCTTATTTTCCCCAGCTGCAAGACCGAATACAGTGAAGGATCCCTTCCTCATGGGGATAGGTTAATGATGAAAGACAGCCATGTTTTGTTTCATAATCCTATACCTGTTGCAGGATTAAGAACAGACCCCATCTGAGCCCTTTCTAGGTAACTTCCTGTCATATGCTCACAGAATTTTTGAGAACCATATCTGACAGCTGCTCCCTCTGTGCCTGGCCCAGCTCTAGAGAGCCCTCTGTATTAGTCCCTTCTTTCCTCACAACTGTCCCGTGAGGAGACTGAGGTCCAATGGTCGACATCCAACCCAGAGCTTCACCTGTGGTCAAGAATCGGCTGCCGTGGACTAAGAGATTTGGACAATCCATCTGAAATGATAACTGAGTGGGGCACTAAATGTCTACCACCCCCACCCCACACACACACAAACACACCTCCACCGTCCTTTGCAGGCAAAGATGTTTTACTTTCTTTCTTTTTGTTGGTTGTGGGGCTTGAACTCTGGGCCTGGGTGCTATCCCTGAGCTCTTCAGCTCAAGTCCAGCACTCTACTACTTGTGCCACAGCACCACTTTCAGTTTTCTAGTGCTTTATTGGAGAGAAGAGTCTGAGGGTCTTTCCTGCCCAAGCTGGCTTTGAACCGTGATCCTAAGATTCAGCTCCTGAGTACTTAGGATGACAGCCATGAGCCACTGGCACCTGGCCAAAGATGCTTTTCCATGCCTGTCATCCTATCCCCTCAGGAGACTGAGATCTGAGGACTGCAGTTGGATGCACCCTTGGCAGCAAAGTCATTGAGAACTCTTACCTCCAATTAAACACGCAAAAACGTTGCAAGTGGAGCTGTGGCTCAAATGGTAGAGTGCTAGCTTTGAGCATAAAAAAAGGGATGGGACACAGGCCCTAGTTTTAAGCTTTTTCTAGCATAGACGCACCTAAGAAAAGGAAGCAGGTGAGCACATGGGAGCTCAAAGCTCACACATAATACTCAAGACTCACAGAATAGACCCCATCCTGCTCTGATTCTCTAGATTCTATGTCCTAGATCATGGCACTCTTAGATGAGACTGACCATGCACCAAGTCAGGACATTCAAGTACAATCTCATACTGAGGATCCCATGACCTCATCAAGGACTCAAGATCTCTCACTGTCCTGCCTCGACACTGGGCAGTCAGGTGAGATCTAGTTATACAACTACAGGATACGGGAATGAAAGGATTTCTCAGCCAAGGGATGCAGACTGGAGGGCTCTAGGTCCCTCTCTCTCAGGGAGGAGAAAAGGTCCCATCCATCCCAAGAATGTTCCTGGGTTGTGAGTATTCTCAAAGAAACAACCCTGCTCCGAGCCCACTGCCTCTGGTTTTCCCACTAGCCTCGACCTTCAGTCGGCCCTCTCTGAATCCAAATCTGCCATCTAGATTAATGGCTGAGCAAGGAAAGAGATCCACCTTACCTCTGAGGATGGCAGTCACGGGGCCCTAGAGTCCCATAAAGGAAGTCTGAGGGCAACACGGGTCTGACTCTCGCACTCATTCCCTGGGTGTCCTGTTCCAGTGGCCCGCTTACCTCTGTCTCTGGTTGAGGAATGAACACTGCGGGTGTCATCTTCAGATTTAGCCAGCAAAAGTCCCAGTCCCCAAGGATGTACTGCACAGGCATCCTGCAGCGGATGACAGCCAAATTGTCAACGGTGAACCTAGAGTGCCAGGACTTTTCATAGGCATGTGGCTGGGTCGAAGGCTCTATCACTGATGGTCTAGGTTGTCAGGTGAGGTCATGGCTTCAATGGCCTGACACACTTCATCTGGGATCATCCTCCCTCTTCATCTTCCTGCTGATCCCTTGCCACCCCCCTCTTGACACTCCCTCACCCTATACCTCCTTAGCCCTTGGACAGTTTCTTCTTATCTGACCAGAAAATAAACTTGGTGAGCCAGGGGAGATTGAAACTCTGTGACCCACCCTGAGCCCTAGGGTCTACCCGAGGCTGTTTCCCTCTGCAGTCAGCAACCACTCAGATCTTGGATGTCATGAAGTTGCTGATGTCATGAACGGGTCAGTAGCTTGGTCCTACATACTAGCTTTAGGCTCAGAAACTATCCCCACAGATATTGTGAATGGTTGGCTCCCTTGATCCAGGGACTCCAAACCAAGGCTTGCATGCTCCCTTCTTCCTTCCTTTCCTCCTTTTCTCCCTCCATCCTTCACTCCTCTCTTTCTTTTTCCTTTCTTTGGTCACTCCTGGGCTTGAACTCAGAGCCTGGGTGCTGTCCCTGAGCCTTTGTATTCAAAGCCAACAGTCTACAGCTTGAGCCTACTTCTGGCATTTTCTTTTTGGTAGTTAGTTGGAGATAAGAGTCTTACAGGCTTTTCTGCCTGGGCCTTAAGCTTCAATCCTACTATTTCAGCCTCCTAAGTAGCTAGGATGACAGGTGTGAGGCACCAGCATCCAGCTCAAACCAAGATTTCTTCATGTGCTGTGGAACCAGAACTGGAACCTTTCATCGTGTATGACCCCCTCCCCTTCCCCCCCCCCCCAGGACCTGGCAAACACTGTAACGGTTTGTTGGTGAATGAGCATCTGTCTATGACAATACTACAGAAATGTCCCATCCAATTCAGGTAAGCATCCTGGGTGGGGGTAAAGCCTGATGTAGCTCTCCAACAGTTCTCCCTCCTCCCTCTTCCCACCCTCTTGGTGCCACCGCACTTAACTGTTTTGGTTCTAAGGACGTGAGCCATGATGTACTCACTGTATTCTGGGGCCTCTGGGATGCCTATCTTCTCAAGGATCTCTGTCCAGCGGCTGACCAGCTCTGTGGCACTCAATTCCCCACTCAGCTGTGAACAAGGTTACCCTGAGGTGAAAGCCTGGCTCAAGAGGCCTCCTCTCCACTCCCTGGGGCCAGACAGGACGGTCCACCATATCCGGCCCCCAAGTTTCATGTTCCAGAGATAGGATCCCTGAGGCATCCCAGGTCTCTGAATTTCCCAGAGTCCAGTACAGGTCCTGGGAATTGTCTCTGCTCACAGCTAGTAGGCTGCAGATGGCGAAGTCACAATCTCTGCTCCCCACAACATCCTCAACTGTGGTGGTCACCCTAGAGAGAGCTGGAGAAGAATCGGCAGCTGCCGGAGAAAGGCAGTCAAGGCACGACGTTCATAGCAGGAGACCATCTGGCTTGGGAACTCTGCTTGTGCTGCTTTGAACGTCATTGTTTGGTAGCTGAAATGGTCCATCTAATTTGACCCAGAATCCCAAGCATTAGTTAGAAATTGCCAGCTTCAAGGAAAAACCCTGGAAAAGCTGGCATTTCACATGTCCCAATCAAACTTAAAGGGTTCCATAGTTAGTGGTCCCCTTTTCCTTCCAGACAGCCTACAGCAGGTTATAGAAAATGGCATTCAGAGAGCCCTAGCTAACTGTCATGTCCTGATCCCAAGTAGTCTCCAGCAGAGGGAACATACTTGCCTACCATTGCGCAGCTGGAAACAGCCCAAGAGGGACACAGCTTGGAGTCTGCAGGACTCCAGGGAGGACTGCCCACCAGTGCACTGCCCCTGGAGGGAATCCATGCCACCATTGGGGGCCTGGAGCCGCATGCCAAGATGCCCACGTACACCATCAATACCCTGGGTAAGATTCCCCTCTCATCCTCGGTCGTGGTGAACCATCTGCCATGTCACACTGATCATAACTTCCCAGACCCTCCTAGATTCACAGCCCCTGCCCTACTACCTCTCATCTCGTTCCCTATTTATGTTTGGCAGACTCCTTCCCAACCTTGAATTAGCTCCAACTATACACACCAAAGCAGACTGGCTGGCTGGAAGAGTGCCCCTGTGATCACAGTAGCCTCATGAGCCTTCTGGCTGAAGACAGAAGAGCAGGTGTCCACATTGGTCTGTGGTTCACACAGGTCTCCTAGGAGAGACCCACGCAGGCCCAGCAGTTACTGTGGGCTGCAGGAAAGGGGAAGAAAGTGGTGGAAAGGAACATCTACTGAAATCTTCCCTAAAGGAGCCATGAAATGGTGAAAGAGAAAACAAAAATTGTGGCTGGTCTCCTAGTGGGCATTAATGAAAAAAGAACAACAAATAAAATGCTTTTGCTCTTTTTAGACATGGTGACTTAAATATATTTTCATTGTTCTCATCCTCCTTGCTCTCCTAACAAACACACACACACACACACACACACACACACACACACACACAAACACAGACTCAGAGCAGTGCCTCTCCGGAGTTTGTTTCTCATCTGGGCAACGTACCAGCTTGAGTACAGGGGTTCCCTTGTCAGAACCAGGGGCAACCACCCAAGGGGAACAATGCTCTAATAATGTAGAACCACCCTGCCTCCCCATTTTTCCAGGGCCAGACTCTTCCCCTTGGGAACAACCAGCCTTGACTCCCCATTCACCAAAACCCTAGGCCAGGACGCTGGGTGAAGGAGTCCTGAGACATGTGGCTCCTCAGAGCCTGGACAGAAAACAAAGCAGGGGGTCATGGTGCCTCCAGAGAGGTGTCTGACCTGGGGTGGGGGCGTTGTTGGGGACTTTGATGGGGTTATAAAGGCCGTATACATAGTTGGACTCCCTACTTCCCTCCTACATACTTCTGGGCAACTTGGCAAATTCTTGGGAGGACTAGGAGACCAGATGGACTGGGAGCACTAGCAGAAGCTGGCAGAGCTGGGAAATGTGATCACCCAGTCAGAACTGTGGACAGCTGGGGTTGGGGGTACAGGCTGGGTGTATGTCTGTCAGAAGGGGTGTGTATTTCTCCCAAATATCCACCTTCTATCTGACCCCAGCACCCTCACCTCTCTAGTGGGCTCTTCTGGGAATGTCCTCAGGTGAAAGGCTGACTGAGCACAGAAGACAAGGCCTCACACAGCAACGGGGTCTATCTTCTGCATCCAACACCTCCCTGACCAGCAAAAGGGAAAAGAACCGAGAAGGCAGGTGTGGAGGTGCAGCTCCCACCTCTGACTAAAGCCACAGGTTCCCACCAGGGAGAGGAAGGGTGCAGATGCATGGCTGTGTGGCTCCCACTGCTCCAGCCAGGGGCTCTGTGGTGTCCCTGGATGGGTGCTCCTCACCCATCCTTGCAGCTCCCATTTTCATGGGACACTGGATGCTAGGGATGGGGGTGGGATCCTCAGGTCGACACCCAGCTCCAACCCCCACCCCTGGGGTGCTTTTGTGGCAGAGCCAGGGCGGACTGTGGGGTGCTGGGGAGGTGCAGGCAGGACAGGAGAGGGGAGGCGAGAGGCTGATTTCTGGGTCTGCGGGGGTTGGGGGGAAGGGGTAGAGTGGTGGAGTCACAGGGTGCAGGAGTCACGTGAGGTGCTGGCCCGCAGGGCGGCCACTCACGTGTGCTGCTGGAAGAAGCTGTAGGCTGCGACTCTGGGTGCGCACCCTGAGTCTGAGGGCCCGGGGCCGGGACCAAGTCAGGGCCACAAGCCAGACAGGGGTGCGCCATCTCCACCAGGTGACTGCAAGAAGCTCCACCAGTCTGAGCCTGCAGCACGTTTGCAATGCAGCACTGCTGGGAAGGGGCGGGGGCGTCTGCTGGCGCGTGGTGGGGCAGCTCTCAGCCTCTGCTCCTTCTCCTCAGCCGCAGCCCCCTCAGTGGCCTTGTCCCCTGTGGCTGCTGCCTCTGCCTCAGCAGCTGCTGACTCTGCCTTGCTCCCCGAACCGGGACCTCAGACTCAGGGGCGCCATGGCTGCTGCAGGGGCTACGCGCGGCCATGGCCTGCCATGCAGGCTCCACATGCTCTATGCAACCAGCCAGGACCCACGCTATGATCGGAGCAGCCGCCAGCCACTGAAGCCATTTCCACTGGTGCTTGTGCTCATGCTCACTCTTCTCCCAGCTCTCTTTCTGCCCCATACTCATCTCCTGGACCACCCGGCCCCTGCTGTGCACATGCCCCAGCCCCCTTGGGCCCCTGCCCATTGCTGCCACCAAAGTGCGCTCCTGGGCCCTGCCCCCTCCTCCCCTGGGCCCCGCCCCCCAGCCCTGGCCACAATTGCAGCCCTGACTGGGCCCTGAGGCTTCTAGACCATGGCAATTGCAGCCTTACCTCAGCTCAGCACTACCCCCTACCCCCAGTACTTGCCCGGGGGATCGAATCTCCCCTCAGCCCCACTGCTGGAGGAGACTCTACTCCATCCCCCTCTACTCCACACACCAAGCAGGTGCATGGTGAAACTTGTGTGTGTATGTGTGTTTGTGCTTGTGTGTGTGTGAGTATTGGGGATAACTATCTCTCAAGGACTCAGAACATAGCACCCTTTGGGGTGACTCAGCACACAGCACACTTCCAAAAACAGCACAAAGCACCCTGTGTAAAGGACTCAGCACACAGTTCCCTTTGAGGACTCAACATGTAGTATGCTGGGTAGAGTACTCAGCACACAGCACCCTTTGAAGGGCTGTGTAAAGCCCTGTGTAAAACATCTAGTGCACAGCACCCTTTGAAAAACTCAGCACATAGAACAATTTTGAAGGACTCAGCACATACCACACTGTGGAAGCACTCAGCACACAGCACCATTTGAAGGACAGTACAGAGCATCCTGTGTAAAGGACTCGGCACACAGCACTCAAAAAACTCACCTCATCCCTCTCTTTGCAAGGGCTCAGCACATAGCAGGACCCTTTGGGATGCAGTAGCTCACCACACTTTTTGAAGGACTCAGCATACAGTACGTTGTGTAATGGACTCAGCACACAGCACCCTTTGAAAAACCCAGGACAGCCCACTCTTCTCAGGGACTCAGCATATAGAACCCTTTGGGATGACTCACCAAATCTTTTTGAGAACTCAGCACAAAACCCCCATGTGGGAAGGACCCAGCAAATAGTGCCCTGTGAAGGACTCAGCACATAGCTGTAAGTCACAAGTTCAGCTGTCATTAGAATTAGGGTGCTTTCTTCAGTATCCCCATTCTTCAGAAACACTTCACAAATCCTACTAGTTCACAGTTAGACAACCTGTGTTTTATGGGGGAAGGTCAGCTGGGGGTCTTGAACTCAAAGCTTGGGGGCCCTGTCCCTGAGCTCTTTGGTTCAATGCTAGAGCTCTACCACTTGGAGGCACAGCTCCAATTTTGTTTTTTTGGGGCTTGTTCTTTGACAGGTCTTATGGTGATAAGTAAGGCCAAGTTGGGGTATCTGTAGGCAAAGGCTCTTAGCTCAGCCTGGAGCTGACCTCTCCCTTTTTGTGTCCCGGGTAAGCCGGGCCTCCTGGAGCTCTCTTGGCCTAGGGTGGAACAGACCTGCTCTGGCATCAGCAATCAGGGTGAGCAAAAGTCAGCTTGGCCCTGGTCACTTCCTCAAATTGAACTCTAGAGAATGATGGCACGGGGCCACATGTTTCACATCTGGCCCCCAGGGTGCAGGAGTAGCCCACCATAGGGATAATATTTGAGAGTTGTGTTTACTCTTGCTTCCTTGGGGGCCCCCATCATGATTCAAAGCCACCCTGGACAGGAAAGTCCTTGAGACTCTTACCTACAATTAACCATCGAAAAGCAAGTGAAGCTGTGGCTCAAGTGGCACAGCACTAGCTTTGAGCAAGAAAACTCAGGGATAGAGCCTAGGCCCTGAGTTCACACACACACACACACACACACACACAACACACACACACACACACACCATGTGCATGCAAAATCAGAGATTTCTACACTACAATCTTTTCCCCACTAAGCCTGGTGGCTGCTGGCCTAGGTGTTTGATGCATACACCACCACCTACTTCCTATTTATCTGAGGAATGGTCATATGGGTTTGGGAGGGGGGAGAATCATCCTAGCTGAGAATGTGGCTCAGTGGTAGAGTGGTCACCTAGCATGCCTGAAGCCTTTGGTTCTATTCCACACAGAAAAAGCTGGAAAGGGAGGTGGGGCTCAACTGGTAGAGTGCCAGTCTTGATCAAAAAGAGCTCAGGACAATGGCCAGGCCCTGAGTTCAAGCCCCAGGGCTGGAAGAACAAATCTTTGTTTTTAGGCTTTTTATTTTGCTTTGAAAACAATTTATTCTTTGTGATAAGCATAACATGGGCCTCTTTCCTGGCCATTAGATATCTCTTGAGTTTGGGTCACCTCCTGGCAGCCTCTGCCTTACCCAACCCCCAGTTTAACCTTCCCATCACCCGGCTGATGGAGGCCTGAGAGAAACCCACCTGGCCACCTATTTCTGGTGGCTGCCAAGGCTTTTGAGAGTCAGTATGTCACATAGAGAGTCATCATCCGCATCAGTCTACAGGAGAAAGTGAGGGAACACTCTTCCCCTGAGCCTGGGAGCTGTGGGCGGATCTGGATGTGGGGCATCTGGCACAGGACGTACTCCTTGAGGGAGTCCACTATGGGGTCAGGACGCTGACCTCTCCTCTGGCAGTTTCCATGCTGTCTTCAAGTTGCAATTCTTCAAAACCTTTCTGCTCCTCCCTCATTTCACCCACCACAGGCCCTGAGGCGTCTGAAGCAGTGCTGGTGGTGGGGGGCTCAGCCTGTGCTGGCATCTGGAGACTGCTGTCTGTGCCTTCCCTTGGGAGGAGTGACAGCAGCTCCCACAGCACTCTCCTCTTCTCCAGCATCTCCTAGGACAGCGAGTGCATGCACTGGGCTTTCTCCCAACACAGCTCATTCAGGACCAACATCTGCTCTTTACACACCATGAGGGACTCCTCGATGATTTGGATGTGTGCCAACAGCTGGCTGCATCAATGGTGGAGCTCACCTGCTGGACTCTGGAAGTCCACCTCATCAGGCAGGCCATGGACGAAGCAGATTTTCTTCTCAGATGCCCATGTGTCCCGCTTCCCATCCCCATGCATGCTGTGGTGGCAGCTCATGGGGCTGAGGGCCTGTGGCTCCAGCTCAGTCTGGCACTGAGCTGCTGGGTTGGCCAGGGGGTGCCTGCAGCTGGCACACGCTCCTGTGGCAGGAGTTTCCCTCTGTGGATCTCAGCCTCCGAGTGTTCTAACAGAGCCTAGTCCATCTACCAGGCAACATGGAATGTGGGCATGGCCACCATTCTTGTATCCCTTTGGTCAGAAAGAACCATGAACTAGTGGTGTGGCCAGAATCCTGTGATGCAGGCAGAATGGGCAGAGCCAAGATGACAGTGGCTCCCCCAGCCCCTTTCCCAGGGAACTCTGTCCAATTTAGTTGGGGACAAGAGGGTGACATGCTTTAGCTGGATGGCTGCACAGATTGTTGTGTATGTCTGTTTGTTGCCAGTCCCAGACCTTGAACTCAGGATCTGGGCACAGTCCATGAGCTGCTTTTGCTCAAGGCTAGCCCTCTACCACTGGAGTCACACGGCTCTACTTCTGGCTTTGTTGGCACTGAAGTTGGACAGGGGTTTCAAGGACTTTCCTGCTTAGGGTGACTTTGACCATAGCCTTGTAGGTTTCAAGGAGGACCTGCGCTGCTGCTGCTGCTGCTGGCTGCCCTGCTCTGCGGCCTGGGCCCAGGAGGCTGGGGTGAGGCCTTGGTGGTTTCTAGTTCCCCCACCCTCTTTGGTGGTTTGTAGTTCTCCCCCCTTGGTGATTTCTAGTTCTCCCCCCTTGGTGATTTCTAGTTCTCCCCTTGGTGGTTTCTAGTTCTCTCCTCTTTGGTGGCTTCTAGTTCTCCCACCTTGGTGGTTTCTAGTTCCCCCCAGTTTGGTGGTTTCTAGTTGTCCCTCTTTGGTGGTTTCTAGTCCCACCCCCTTGGTGGTTTCTAGTTCCCTCTCTTTGGTGGTTTCTAGTTGCCCCTCCTTGGTGGTTTCTAGTTCTCTCCCCCTGGTTGGTGGTTTCTAGTTCTCTCCCCCAGTTTAGTGGTTTCTAGTTCTCTCCCCGTGGCTGGTGGTTTCTAGTTCCCCCCCCAGTTTGGTGGTTTCTAGTTCTCTCCCCCTGGTTGGTGGTTTCTAGTTCCCCCTCCTTGGTGGTTTCTAGTTCCCCCTCCTTGGTGGTTTCTAGTTCTCCCCCCTTGGTGGTTTCTAGTTCCTCCTCCTTGGTGGTTTCTAGTTCTCCTCCAGTTTGGTGGTTTCTAGTTCTCTCCCCCTCGGTGGTTTCTAGTTTTCTCACCTTGGTGGTTTCTAGTTCCCTCCCAGTTTGGTCATTACTAGTTCTCTCCCCTGTTTAGTGGTTTCTAGTTCTCCCCCAGTTTGGTGGTTTCTAGTTCCCCCCTCCTTGGTGGTTTTTCTCCCCCTTGGTGGTTTCTAGTTCCCCCACCTTGGTGGTTCTACTTCCCCCCCAGTTTGGTGGTTTCTAGTTCTCCCTCTTTGGTGGTTTCTAGTTCTCCCCCCCTTTTTGGTGGTTTCTAGTTCTCCCCTGTTTGGTGGTTTCTAGTTCTCTCCCCAGTTTGGTGGTTTGTAGTTCTCCCCTCTTTGGTGGTTTCTAGTGTCCCCCCCTCCTCTCCTGGTGGTTTCAGGTTCCCCCCCATCAGGGCCCGGGGCTGGGCTGGGGTTGTGGGGTGGGGAGGTGGCAGTGGATTTTCAGGTTGGGCCGGGTTGTTGGAGGCCGGAGCCTTGTCCTGTTGGCCTGTGTGTCTCTGTGTCTGTCTTTCTGTCTGTCTTCCGTCTCCTCTCGGTCTGTCTGTCTGTCTGTCTGTCCATCTGTCCATCTGTCAGTCTGCCTGTGTCCCTGTCTATCTGTTTGTCTCTGGGTCTGTCTGTCCATCTGTCCATCTGTCTGTCAGTCAGTCAGTCTGTCTGTGTCGGTCTGTCTCTCTCTGGGTTTGTCTGTCTGTCCATCTCCTCTTGGTCTGTCTATGTCTGTCTGCCTGCCTCTCGGTCTGTCTGTCTCCTCTCTGTCCATCTGTCTTCCTTTTTGTCTGTCTGTCCGTCTGCATCTCAGTCTGTCTGTCTGTGTCTCTGTCCATCTGCTTCTGTCGGTCTGTCCATCTCCTTTCAGTCTGTCTGTCTGTCTGTCTCCTCACAGTCTGTCTGTCTTCCTCTTGGTCTGTCTGTCCACCTAGATGTCCATCTGCTTCTCCTGTCTGTCTGTCCATCCGGTCTTGGTCATCCGTCCATCCCTTGTTTGTCTGTCTGTCCCTCAGTCTCTGCATCTGTCTGTCTCTGTCTGTCTGCAGGTCAGTCTGTGTCTGGGCCCCTGTCTGTCCATGTGTGTGTGTCCATGTTTCTGTCTGTCCATCTCCTCTCTGTCTGTCTCATTGTCTGTCTATCTGTCCATCTGTCTTTGGCTCTGTCTGTCTGTCTATCTGTCCATGTGTCATCCTCTTGGTCTGTCTGTCTGTCTGTCCATCTGCCTCTCAGTCTCTCTGTCTGGGTCTGTCTGTCCTGTGTCTGTCTGTCTGTCTCCTCTCTGTCCATCTGTCTTCCTCTCTGTCTGTCTGCCTCTTGGTCTGTCTGTCCACCTGGCTGTCCATCTGCTTCTTCTGTCTGTCCATCTGTCTGTCCTGTCTTGATCATCTGTCCATCCCTTGCCTGTCTGTCTGTCCGTGTGTCATCCTCTCGGTCTGTCTGTTCGTTTCTGTGTCTATCTGTCTCCCCATCCATACGTCTGTCCCCAACAACTGTCCTCTTTCCCCCTCAGGCCAGGCCGACTTTGACCTCGCCGACGCCCTGGATGACCCCGGTGAGTCCTGACCTCTCACCTTTCCCCCCCCATGGCTTCACCCTGGCCACTAGGCCTCACATGGGGCCTTGATCCAGCTGTGGGCCTGAATCCCATGTGACCCTTTGCCACCCCCTGAGGCCTTGGGATCAGGGGTTGGGGGGGGTCAGGGGAGGTCAGGGGTCACCACCCTCTCTCTCTTCGCCCACAGATCCCACCCCGAAGCCCATCTCGGATGAGTGGGGTCCTCCCACACACACACCAGGCCCACCCAGGGTGGGGAAACTGAGGCACGGCCCACTCCTGGCACATAGGGCTGTACCCGCAGCTGCCTGACCCGCCCAGGCCGTGACCTCCGGGTCGGGAAGGAGGTGAGCGGGGTCAGGGGGGGTCAGGGGGAGCCAGGGGTCAGGGGAAGGAGGGGGGTAAGGGGAGGGGAGAGGCCGGCCTCCATCCTCCCTCGCTCTCTTCCCGCAGACATCTACCTCCCGACGCCAGCCTCCACCCCAGCCCCAACCCCCGCCAGGCACAGGAGGTGAGGACATGGAAGGGGGGAGGCCCGGATGTGGAGGCTGGGGATGGAGAGGCCTGGATGTAGAGGCCCGGATGTAGGGAACCCAGTGTGGAGGCCCGGATTTATGGACCCGGATGTGGAGACCCCAGTGTGGAGATCTGGATGTAGAGACCCAGATGTGGAGACCCCAGTGTGGAGACCTGGATGTAGAGACCCGGATGTGGAGACCCCAGTGTGGAGACCTGGATGTAGAGACCGGATGTGGAGACCCCAGTGTGGATTCCTGGATGTAGAGACCCGGATGTAGGGACCCAGACATGGGATCACAGATGTAGGGACCTGGATGTGGGTACCCTGATGTAGGGACCCGGATGTAAGGACCCGGATGTGGAGGCTGAGCTCCCAGGGCTGCGTCTCTCCTCCCCCTCCACCCCAGGTGCTGGTGACGAACACGTGATCCACGGATACCCTCCAGGGTAAGTCCCGCCCCCTCAGCCGCCCCACTTCCGGTCCCCTCCTGATCTGGGCCCAGGCGTGTATTGGGACTTCCGGTCTGCATGAGAACTTCCGCTCCTGACAGTATGTGAACTTCTGGTCCAGAGTATCGGAACTTCCGGTCCTGATTGGGAACTTCCGGTCCCTAGTATATAACAACTTCTGGTCCCGACTGGGGACTTCCAGTCCCTAGTGTATAGGAACTTCCAGTCCTGACTATGGGGACTTCCGGTCCCTAGTGTGTAAGAACTTCCGGTCTTCACTGTGGAGACTTCCAGTCCCTAGTATATAACTTCTGGTCTTGACTATGGGGACTTCCGGTCCAAGTGTACAGGAACTTCTGGTCCTGATTGGAAGGACACTTCCGGTCCCTAGTGTATAGGAACTTCCCATCCTGATTGGAAGGGCACTTCCAGTCCCTAGTGTAGAGGAACTTCCCATATCTAGTGTATAAGAACTTCTGGTATTGACTATGGGGACTTCCGGTTTTGACTGTGGAGATTTCCAGTCCCTAGTATATAGGAACTTCTGGTCCTGACTGGGGACTTCCGGTCCCTAGTATATAGAAACTTCCGGTCCTGATGGGAAGGGCATTTCCGGTCCCTAGTGTGTAGGAACTTCTGGTCTTGACTGTGGAGACTTCCAGTCCCTAGTATATAACAACTTCTGGTCTTGACTATGGGGACTTCCGGTCCCTAGTATACAAGAACTTCTGGTCTTGACTAGGGGCACTTCCTGTCCCTGTTCATGGACACTTATGTCACGCCATCTAATTGCAAGGGGCGTGGCCTGAAGTTGACAGGACACTTGATAATACAAGGGGGCGTGGCCTGAAGATGACAGATAGGACACATGATTATACAACAAGGGGGCGTGGTCTGAAGGTGACAGACAGGACAAATGTCCACACAACAGCCAGGGGGCGGGACCTGGAGGAGACAGACAGCCCCTGTGGCCTTTCAACAGCCATTGGGCGGGGCCTGGAGGTGACAGAGAGCCTCTATGGCCTTCCAACAGCCAGAGGGCGGGACCTGGAAGAGACAGACAGCCCCTGTGGCCTTCCAACAGCCAGGAGGCGGGACCTGGAAGTGAAGGACAGCCCCTGAGCCCATACATTCACTAGTGGGCGGGACTTCTGGGTGATGGGCACCCACAGCATTCATAGAGCTAGCCACGAAGAGGCGTGGCTTCACACATATCGACTCTCCAGCTATTGGCTTGGCAGGGGGCGGGACCCAGGGATGATGGACAGCATGCCCTGCCTTTCAATATCACCCAAGGAAGAGGCGGGACCGGACCCCCAGCTTCCCTGGGCAGGGCCAAAGGATGGAGAGACAGGCGTGTCAGCCAATCAGAGCAGGGGCGTGGCTGGAGGAGTCCCCGGGAAAGCCAATGGGTCCCTCCCTCCAGAGAAGACCCGGATGTCGTGCAGGTGCAATGCATCCTAGGCCTAGGGAGACACAGACCTCCAACCTCGACTTATCCTACCGCCATAAGGAGCTATAGGCCCATCTGGGTCAATCCCTGGAGAGGTCATTGGGGTCCCCTGGGACAGGCACAGAAGGGGAAGAGGTCGCAGGCCTGGTCATCCACCCATCCATCCACCCAACCACCGACCCCCCTTAGAGTGGGCCAACATCCGGGTACCCCACTTCTCCAATCCCGCTGGGCCAATCTGAATCCGAGTTCAGGTAGTTAGGGGCAGGACTGTCGTGTGAGGTCCAATCAGCAGCGAGTTGGATTTGTGGGGGGGCTAAAGGGCATGTCTTACAGCTGGACCAATGACAAGTGAATTAGGAAAGTGAGGGCAGGGCTTTCATGGAATAGGCCAATCAGGTGTGAATCTAGGTGGTGGGATGTCCTAGAGGAGGGCAAGACCAAGCCTGTATCCTAGCAACCCACTGGAAATGGTCTGAAATGGAAGGTTGGATTAGTCCAATACCCTAGCAACCACCGGAAATGGCCTGAAATGGAAGGCGGGACTAGTCCAATACCCTAGCAACCACCGGAAATGACCTGAAATGGAAGGTGGGACCAGCCCTGTATTACGACCGGAAATGTTCTGAAATGGAAGGCGGGACCAGTCCTATACCCTAGCAATGACCAGAAGTGGCCTGAAATGGAAAGTGGGACTAGTCCTATACCTTAGCAATGACCGGAAATGACCTGAAGTGGAAGGTGGGAGTAGTCCTATACCCTAGCAATGACTGGAAATGACCTGAAATGGAAGGTGAGACTAGTCCTATACCCTAGCAACGACCAGAAGTGGCCTGAAATGGAAGGGGGGACCAGCCCTGTATCCTAGCATCAACCGGAAATGACCTGAAATGGAAGGCAGGACCAGTGCCCGGCTTCTGACCCCGGTGACCCCTGACCCTGCCGTGCGGTGCGGTGCTCATGAGGTTTTATTGTGTGAGAAGTTAGAGGACATAGGCCCGGATGTGAGAGGGCCCCGGATGGGAGGCTGGGAAAAGGCCCCGGATGGGAGGACCAAGGTGGAGGTCCAGGATGAGAGGCTCAGGATGTGAGAGTCCCCGGATGTGGGAATCCCTGGGTCTGAGAATCCCCAGATGTGAGACTCTCTGAATGTGAAAATCCCCGGATGTAAGAGTTCCCCAGATGTGAGAATCCCCGCATGTGAAAGTCTCTGGATGTAAAAGTCCCTGGATGTGACAATCCCCGGATGTAGGAATCTCTAGATGTGGGAATCCCCGGATGTGAGAATCCCCGGCTGTGGGAATCCCCAGATGTGAGAATCCCTGGATGCGAGAATCCCCAGATGTGGGAATCCCCGGGTGTGAGATTTCCCCAGATGTGGGAATTCCCTGGTCTGAGAATCCCCGGATGTGGGAATCCCCGGATATGAGAATCCCTGGATGTGGGAATCTCTGGATGGGAGAATCTCTGGATGTGAGAATTTCCGGATGTGAGACTCCCCGGATGTGAGAATCTCTGGATGTGAGAGTCTGTATGTAGGAATCCCCAGATGTGAGAGTCTCTGGATGTGAGAATCCTCGGATGTAAAAGTCCCCGGATGTGAGAGTCTCTGGTTGTGAGAATCCCCGGGTGTAAAAGTCCCCGGATGTAGGATTCCCCAGATGTGTAAATACATCCCCGGGAATCCCCGGATGTGTCACCAGAAGTGAGAATCCCCGGATGTGAGAATCCCCGGATGTAGGAATCCCCGGATGTAGGAATCCCTGGATGTGAGAGTCTGTATGTGGGAATCCCCGGATGTGGGAATTTCTGTATTTGAGTATACCCAGATGTTTAATACCCGGATGTGAGTCCCCGGATGTGAGAGGCGCAGGCCAGGATCTGCCATAGCCCCAGGGAAGTTGGTGGTTGGGGGTCGGGTCGGGGTCAGAGGTCGGGGATCAGGTGGTCGCAGGCACAGAGCGGTCCGGGCGAGCAGCAGGGCTGCAGGCGCGGGCTCCAGGTGTTGTGTGCAGGGGCGAGGGGCGGGGCCGCGAGGGGGCGGCGCATGCGCAGCATCCGGGCCACCGCGGCCTCCACGCGCCTGCGCGTCGCCATCGGGCCCTGCAGCGGGCGAGTCTCCCCTGGGTCCGCCGTCAGGTCAAAGAGCAGTGGCCGCCGGTGGCGGGTCATTCGCCGCCCCGAGCAGGCGCAGGCAGGGAAACCGAGGCAGGTGCCCGAGCCCGGCGGGTCGAAGCGTGGAGTGGCGAAGTGCAGCTTCCACACCGTGGGGCCTGCGGGGGGTGGGGGAGTAACATCCGGGGCCTCACATCCGGGGATTCCCATCCGGGAATTCACATCCAGGACATCACATCCAGGGATTCGCATCCGGGCATTCACATGCAAGACCTTACATCCAGGGATTCCCATCCAGGACTTCACATCTGGGTATTCACATCCGGGGATTCCCATCTAGGACCTCACATCCGGGGATTCACATGCAGGACCTCACATCCGGGAATTCACATCCGGAACCTCACATCCAGAACCTTACATCTGGGGCTTCACATCTGGGGATTCACATCTGGGGCTTCACATCCGGGGATTCACATCCGGGGGGGCCACATCCGGGCATTCACATGTGGGACCTCACATCCAGGGATTCCCATTTGGGACCTCACATCCGGGGCCTCACATCCAGGGATTCCCATTTGGGACCTCACATCCGGGGCCTCACATCCGGGGATTCCCATCCGAGGCCTCACATCCGGGATCTCACATCCAGGGCCTCACATCCAGGGATTCTCATCCAGTACCTCACATCCGGGAATTCCCACCGGGGACTTCACATCCGGGGATTCCCATCTCATGACTTCCATCCAGGTCCTCACATCCCGGGATTCCCACATCCGGGTCTCCCACCCCCAGGCCTTGCATCCGGGTCCCTGCACGCATGCATGCAGCTCCCTCCCCCGCCCCAGGGCCCAACTGAGGTCGAGGCACTCACTTGGGCGGTCGAACCAGCGCACGGCGTGCAGCCGGGCCTCGCAGTAGTGCAGCAGGAAGTCGTGGCCTGCGGCCTGCGCCGTCCCCAGCAGCGCGGGCATCAGGTCCCGGCCGTCCACCTCCCTGCGGGACCCGGATGTGCAGGCTTCTGGGCACTCAGAGACCCGGATGTGCAGGCCAGAGCCCCCAGAAACCCGGATGTGCAGGCCAGAGATCCCAGAGACCTGGATGTCAAGGCTTGAGCCTTTAGAGACCCGGATGTGCAGGCTTCTGAGCCCTCAGAGACCTGGATGTGCAGGCTTCTGAGGCCTTCAAGACCCGGATGTCCAGGCTCCTGAACACTCAGAGACCCGGATGTGCAGTCTTCTGAGCGCTCAGAGGCCCGGATGTGCAGGCCAGAAATCCCAGAGACCCAGATGTCCAGGTTTCTGAGCCCCCAGAGACCCGGATGTGCAGGTCTAAGACCCAGGCCTCTGGTCTTAGAGACCTGGATGTGCAGGCCTGAGGCCTCAGAGACCCAGATATCCAAGCTTCTGAGCGCTCAGAGACCCGGATGTGCAGGCCTGAGATCCCAGAGTCCCGGATGTGCAGGCCTGAGCCCTCAGAGACCTGGATGTCCAGGCCTGAGACCTGGGCCTAGGTACTCAGAGACCTGGATGTGCAGCCCTGATGCCTTAGAGACCCGGATATGAAGGCCTGAGTCCTCAGAGAACCAGATGTCCAGGCTTCTGAGTGCTCAGAGGTCCAGATTTGCAGGCCTGAGCCCTTAGTTACCCGGATGTAAAGGCTTCTGAGCCCCCAGAGACCCGATGTCAAGGCCTGAGCCCCGGGTCTTGGGTCTTAGAGACCCGGATGTGCAGGCTCCTGAGCCCCCAGAGACCCGGATGTGCAGGTCTGAGCCCTCAAAGACCCAGATGTGCAGGCTTCTGAGCAACCAGAGACCCGGATGTGCAGGCCTCAGCCTCCCCCCCCTCGGGATCCCCGAGGCCCCGGATGACCCCCCTTCTCCTCCACCCCGTGGGGACCCAGGCAGGCGAACTCCTACCTGTCCGCTGGAACCCAGCCCCCGGCCAGGCGCACCACGGTGGGGAACAGGTCCATGAGGCTGGTGGGCTCAGGCACCAGGCGCCCTGCGGGCAGGGTCCCGGGCCAGCGCACCAGCCCAGGGACCCGGATGCCGCCCTCCCAGCCGCCCATGCCTTTGCCACCTGCAAGGGGGGGCGGAGGGCAAAGGTCAAGGGGCGGGGTCGGGCTGCGTGGGAGGCCCCGCCCACCCTGCCTCAGTTTCCCCCTCGCCTCGGTGCACGCCGTTGGAACCCCCGAGGCGGGCGCCCCCAACCCGGGCCTCCAGTGAGGCACCGTGGTCCGACGTGAAGTAGACGAGGGTGCGGCGCCCCAGCCCCGCACCGTCCAGCGCTGCCAGCAGTCGCCCTGCGGGGGGGGGGGGGGGGGGGGGGAAATGGGTCCGTGCCTCAGTTTACCCCCAGCATCCACAGTGCCTCAGTTTACCCAACATGCATCATGACTCAGTTTACAAATTTCCATCGTGCTTCAGTTTATCCTCAATGCCCAGTGACTTAGTTTACCCAACAGGCACCCACCGTGCCTCAGTTTACCCCCAACGCTCACCGGGCCTCAGTTTACCCAAATGCACTGTGCCTCAGTTTACCCCCAACATGCACTGTGCCTCAGTTTACCCAAATGCACTTTGCCTCAGTTTACCCAAGTGCACCGTGCCTCAGTTTACCCTAAACATGCACCGTGCCTCAGTTTACCCCTATATTTGGGCCTCAGTTTACCCAAGTGCACCGTGCCTGTTTACCCAAATGCACCGTGCCTCAGTTTACCCCAACCCGCTGACCCCGTCCCCGTGCCTCAGTTTACTCCCATCCCGGTGCCTCAGTTTACTCAACCCACTCACCTCGTCCCCGTGCCTCAGTTTACCCAACATGCACCATGTCTCAGTTTACCCAACATGCCCAGTGACTCAGTTTACCCAACATGCACCATGCCTCAGTTTACCCAAATACACCGTGCCTCAGTTTACCCCAATACCCAGTGACTCAGTTTACCCAACATGCACCGTGCCTCAGTTTACCCCTATACTCGGGCCTCAGTTTACCCACATCCACCGTACCTCAGTTTACCCAAATGCACCGTGCCTCAGTTCACCCTGAACATGCACCGTGCTTCAGTTTACCCAACATGCACCGTGCCTCAGTTTACCCAAGTGCACCGTGCCTCAGTTTACCCCCAACATGCCCAGTGACTCAGTTTACCCAAATGCACCATGCCTCAGTTTACCCAAACCCCATGCCTCAGTTTATCCCCAACACACTGACCCCGTCCCCGTGCCTCAGTTTACCCAAATGCACCGTGCCTCAGTTTACCCCAACCCATTGACCCCGTTCCCATGCCTCAGTTTCCCCCATCCCGCTCACCCCATCTCTGTGCCTCAGTTTCCCCCAACCCACTCACCCCACCCCTGTGCCTCAGTTTCCCCATCCCGCTCACCCCGTCCCCATGCCTCAGTTTCCCTATCCTGCTCACCCCACCCCCGTGCCTCTGTTTCCCCCATCCCACGCACCATGCCTCAGTTCCTGCCCCCCCCCGCACTCACCCACCATCCAGTCAAGCTCCTCCACGTTGTCGCCGTAGGCGCCGTGCGCGCTGCGGCCCCGGAAGGCAGGTGAGGTGACCAGCGGGACGTGGACGTGGAGGAAGGAGACGAGGAGGAGGAAGGGGCGGGCCTGGTGCCTGCGGATCCACGTCAGACCCCGCCCCCACCATCAATAACCTCACTGATAACCGACCTGATCAGGTATTGCCAATAATCGATCAGATGATCGATAATTGATCCTGATCTGATCAGATATTACCAATAATCGATCCTGATCTGATCGATAATACCAATAATCGATCATGATCTGATCGATAATACCAATAATCAATAGTGATCTGATCAAAAATACCAAAATCGTGATCCGATCAGTTATTACCAATAATCAAACAGATCTGATCAGTTATTACCAATAATCAAACATCTGATCGATATGACCAATAATAGAACATGAGCTGATCAGATATTACTAATAATCGAACAGGATCTGATCAATAATACCAATATTCGATTGTGATGTGATCGATAATACCAATAATCGAACATCATCTGATCGATAATACCAATAATTGAACATGAGCTGATCAGTTATTACCAATAATCGAACATCATCTGATCAGTTATTACCAATAATCGATCATGATCTGATCAATACTACCAATAATCGATCATGGTCTGATCTGAGGTTTACCAGATGTCTCTACAGATCTACTAGATGGAACATCCGGGGACCTGAGGTCTACCAGATGTCTATAGAGATCTACTGGATGTACATCCAGGGATCTAAGGTCTACCAGTTGACTATAGAGATCTAGTAGATGGAATTGGTCCCCCTCCCCGACCCCAGGCTGACCTGTGGATGAAGGCCTCAGCCTCCCGCAAGAAGAGCCCCGCGCTGGCCTCAAACCTCAGAGGCTGCTGGACGACCTGGTGATCCCTCATCAGGAAGCAGTCAGCATGGACGATGAAGATACCCAGGAGGCGGGAGGTGCAGGCCAGGAGCAAGGCCCCACATCCGGGGCCCAGCACCCAGGGCACCCAGCGCAGGCCCAGCAGGCCCGTGACCTTCCCAGCGGCCAGGCAGAGCAGGGAAAGCAGCAGCAGCTGAGCCCCCAGGTCCAGGGGCCCTTGCAGACGCACTCGCTTCTCCGAGGGCTCCGCTTGCAGTCAGTCCCCCATCAGGGTGAAGGGGACCCCGAAGAAGGAGTCAAACCCGTGGTTCAGGGGGTGGTGGCAGTGGTCAGTGGGGGACTCACAGTTGAGGCCCAGGTGCCATTTGCCTGGAGGGGAAGAGATGGATGGATGAGTGAATGGATGGGTGGATGGATGGGTGGATGGATGGGTGGGTGGATGGTTGGGTGGGTGGATGGGTGGGTGGATGGATGGATGGATGGATGAATAGGGGAATGGGTGGGTGGATGGATGGATGGATGGATGAATAGGTGGATGGGTGGATGGATGGATAGATGAGTGGATGGATGGATGGATGGGTGGATGGGTGGATGGATGGATGGATGGATGGATGGGTGGATGGATGGATGGATGGATGGATGGGTGGATGGATGGATGGATGGGTGGATGGATGGGGGATGGGTGGATGGATGGATGGGTGGATGGATGACTTCTCTCTTACCTATGAGGCCGGTGGCATATCCCTGCTCCTGCAGGATCTTGGCGAAGGTGATCTCGGAGGTGGGCAGCCCGCCCGACACGGCTGCCCACTGCAGCACGCGCGCCCCGTTGGTGGTCACCATGCCTTCCAAGAGAGAGGAGAAGGACCCTAGGTCAGTGATGATGGCGTCCCGGGTCAGGAGGGGGTATCTAGCACCTTCAGGGGGAAGGCCTGCTGTGTCTGGGATAGCCTGGGACCTGCGCACCCGGGGTGGAAAGGACCCCAGCCCTGTGAGCCCCCGGGGGAAACCAATATGGCATCACTTCCGGTTTCCTGGCGTTTCAGGGGGGAAGTCCCAGAGTCTCAGGAATTTGAACCTGAGATCCTCAGAGTAGTCCTCCCCTCCCTCTGATGGACCTCAGTGCCCTAGATGTTGAGCCTCAGTTCCCTGGATGTTGGACCTCAGGTCCCCGGATGTTTGATGTTAGTATCCCGGATGTTGGCCCTCAGATCCCCGGATGATGGAGTTCAGTGCCCTGTATGGTGGATATCAGGACCCCAGATGTTGGACTTCAGTTACCCAGATGTTGTAGCTCAGTTCCCTGGATGTTGGATCTTACAACCCCGGATATTGGAGCTCAGATTCGAGTATGTTGGCCCTCAGATCCCCAGATGTTGGAGCTCTGTTCCCTGGATGTTGGGGCTTAGGTTCCCGGATGTTGGATCTTAGTACCCCGGATGGTGGATGTCAGGTCCTCGGATGTTGGAGTTCAGTTCCCAGAATGTTAGGCCTCAGATCCCCGGATGTTGGATCTTAGTACAATGGATGTTAGAGATAAGGTCCCCAGATGTTAGAGTTCAGTGCCCCGGATGTTGGTGCTCAGATCCCCGGATGTTGGATCTTAGTAACTGGATGTCAGAGATGAAGTCCCTGGATGTTAGAGCTCAGTGCCCTGGATGTTGGTGCTCAGTTCCCCGGATGTTAGGCTTTAGATCTCCGATGTTGGGTCTCAGATCCCCAGATGTTGGATATCAGGTCCATGGATGTTGGATCTTAGTACCCCGGATGTTGGCTCTCAGATCCCCGGATGTCCCGCCCCCACCTCCCCCCCACCGCCCCCTCCATTCCCCAAATGTCCCACCCCCCCATACCGACCCAGGCGCACAGGGTAGCGTCCCGTCAGGAAGGCCGCACGGCTCGGGCTGCAGACGGACGCTGCCGCGAGGTGCTGGGTCAGCCGCACGCCGTCCCGGGCCAGGCCGTCCAGGTGCGGGGTGCTGTGGGGGGAGAGGAAAACTGAGTCACAGCCTAGAACATACGGGGACCTGGGGTCTAACATCCGGGGATCTAATGCACAACATCCCAGGAGCTGAACTCCAACATCCAGGGCCCTGAGATCCCACATCCGGGGATCTAAGATCCAACATCCGGGGACTTGAGATCCCACATCCGGGATACTAAGATCCAACATCTGGGGACCTGAGGTCCAACATCCTGGGATCTAAGGTCCAACATCTGGGGCCCTGAGATCCCACATCCAGGGTACTAAGATCTATATCTGTGGACTGGACTCCTACATCCGGGGATCTAAGGCCCAACATCCGGGGACCTGAGGGCCTACATCCGGACAACTAAGATCCAACCTCTGGGACCTGAGCTCAAACATCTGGGTACCTGGTCTCCAACATCTGGGACACTAAGATCCAACATCCAGGGATCTGATATCCAACATCCGGGGGCCTGATCTCCAACATCTGGGGTACTAACATCTAACATCTGGGAACCTGATTTCCCACATCTGGGTTATACTAAGATTTAACATCCGAGGACCTGATCTCCAACATCCGGGGCACTAACATCCCACATCCAGGGATCTGATATCCAACATCCGGGGACCTGATCTTCAACATTCAGGGAACTGAGATCTAACATCCTGGGAATTGAACTCCAACATCCGGGGACCTAACATCCAACATCCGGGGACCTGAGGTCCACTAGATGTCTATACAGTTCTCCTGGTGGAACATCCGGGGAACTGAGCTCTAACATCTGGGGTACTAACATGTAACATCCGGGGACCTGATATCCAACATCCGGGGCAGTAAGATTCAACATCCGGGGACCTGATCTCCAACATCGGGGACCTGATCTCCAACATCCGGAGCACTAACATCTAACATCCGGGAACCTGATTTCCCACATCCGGGACATTAAGATCTAACATCCGTGGACCTGTCCTTCAACATCCAGGGCACTAACATCCCACATCCGAGGATCTGATATCCAACATCCGAGGATCTGATATCCAACATCCGGGGTACTAACATCTAACATCGGGGACCTGATATCCAACATCCAGGACACTAATATCTAACATCCAGGCACCTGGGCTCCTACATCCAGAGGAATAAGATCCAACATCCGGGGCACTGAGCTACAACATCCAGGGTACTAATAGCTAACATCCGGGGACCTGAGCTCCCACATTCGGAGCACTAACCTCCAACATCTGGGGACCTGAGCTCCTACATCTGGGGCACTGAAGTCCAATATCTGGGGACATAATCTCCCACATCCGGGGTACTAAGATTTAACATCCAGGGACCTGATATCCAACATCCAGGGCACTAACATCCAACATCCGGGGACCTAGTCTCCAACATCCGGGGTACTAACATCCAACATCCAGGGAACTGAAGTCCAACATCCGGGAACCTGATTTCCCACATCCGGGGTATTAAGATTTAACATCCGGGGACCTGATATCCAACATCCGGGGCATTAAGATCCAACATCCGGGGACCTGGTCTCCAACATCCGGGGACCTGGTCTTCAAATCCGGGGTACTAACATGTAACATCCGGGGACCTGATATCCAACATCCGGGGCACTAAGATCCAACATCCGGGGATTTGATATCCAACATCCACGATACTAACATCCAACATCCGGGGAACTGAGTTACTAGATGTCTATACAGTTCTCCTGGTGGAACATCCAGGGATCTGAGCTCCCACATCCGGGTAACTAAGGCCCTACATCCGGGCCTCCCCCTCTGCTCACCGCAGGCTGCGGTTCCCGAAGCTGCCCAGGTCGCCCAGGCCCAGGTCGTCGGCCAAGAGCAGCAGGAAGTTGGGGCGCGAGGGGGCGGGGCCTGCGCAGGGGACAGGGGGGAGGAGGAGGAGGAGGAAGGCGAGGGGTGGGGCTGCGCAGCTGCTGTGCGACCTGAGGAGGAGAGAGAGGAGGAGGAGGGGTGGATGGGTGGATGGATGGGTGGATGGATGGATGGATAGGTGGATGGGTGGATGGATGGATGGATGGGTGAATGGATGGGTGGATGGATGGATGGTTGGATGGATAGGTGGATGGGTGGATGGATGGATGGATGGATGGGTGGATGGATGGATGGTTGGATGGATGAGTGGATGGGTGGATGAGTGGATGGATGGATGGGTGGATGGGTAGATGGATGGATGGGTGGATGGGTGGATGGATGGATGGGTGGGTGGATGGATGGATGGGTGGATGGATGGATGGGTGGGTGGGTGTATGTATGGATGGGTGGGTGGATGGATGAATGGATGGATGGGTGGATGGGTGGATGGGTGGGTGGATGGATGGATGGATGGATGAATAGGTGGATGGGTGGATGGATGGATGGATGGATGGGTGGATGGATGGGTGGATGAATAGGTGGATGGGTGGATGGATGGATGGATGGGTGGGTGGATGGATGGTTGGGTGGATGGGTGGGTGGATGGATGGGTGGATGGATGGGTGGATGGATGGATGGGTGGATGGGAGGAGGGATGGGAGGACTCCCCCTCCCTCCAGGCCCTCTCCTGACCAACATGGCGCCCAGGATTGCATCCTTCCCATGATGCTCCCCGTTTCCTGGAAGAGAAGGCCGGAAGCAGGAAGTGGGGAAGAGCTGAGGAACATCCGGCCACCCCAGGGCCAGGCTGCTGTTGCCCCCACCAGTACATCAGCCCCTCACCTTGTCTTTCCAGGCTTGTGGCAGGGCCCTGCAGCCCCCACCCCAGGGCATGGTGGGACATCCGGGGGGGCTCCAAAAAGCAATCGAAGCCCCCCCACCCCGGGTCCCCACACCTCTCCCCGTGTTCCCCAGAGGACGAACTCACATCCACAGTTCTCTGCCATCAGCGCCTGGGCCTGCTGCTCTCCCTGCCAGCCAGGAAGCTCGCAGGGGTCAAATGTCCACGTCACTCCAGCAGCCAGAACTCCACAACCCCCCTCCAAAATAAAAGTCCCCTTGTTCCTTGGAAAGGAACAGGATGTGGTGCTGAAGGGGAAGGCAGGGAAGAAAGGGAAAAGCCTGGAGTTGCTGGGCTGGGCGCCAAGAAATTGCCAGGCCTGGCAGAGGCAGGAGGAAGGGGAGGAGGGAAACCTCGAGAACTACATGGAGGGCTGCAATAAGAGTCAGGACCGTCAGGGAGCGTGGCCTGTGCCCAGGGGGCGTGGCCTGTGCTCAGTAGGGCGTGCCAGAGCTCAGGAGGGTGTGGCCTGGGCTGGGGAGGAAGTGAGGGACTCAGGAGGGCTTGGCCTGCGCTGGGGGGCGGAAGTGAGGAAGAATTCCATCCAGAAGCAGCATGGCTGCTTTATTGCCTCCGAGTCTGGGAAAGGACCCCAACGGCCAAAGCGCAACTGGAGCCCGGGGCCAAGGTGTGGAGTGCCCGCTCCGCCCACATCTGGGTTCCACCTCTCACATCTGGGTCTCAACCCCTCACATCTGGGTCCCAACCCTCACATCCGGGTCCAAACCCCTCACATCCGGGTCCTGGCGCCTGCCAGTGGACCTGGAGTTAAGTAACATCCTGGTACTCGCCTCCACATCTGGGTTCCCGTACCTGGAGATCCCTAACATCTGGGTACCGACCCCACATACGGGTTCACGGACCTGGAGGTCCCTAACATCTGGGTACTCACCCCACATCCAGGTTCATGGACCTGGAGGTCCCTAACATCTGGGTACTCACCCCACATCCAGGTTCATGGACCTGGAGGTCCCTAACATCTGGGTAGTTCCCATTCCACATCTTGGTCCTGGACCCTCAGTGGATGTGGAGGGACCTGACATCCGGGATCCCCACACCACATCTGGGTCCTAGACCCTGTCAGTGGAAGGAGAGGAGCATGACATCCGGGACTCCACACGCCACAGCCAGGCCTGTGGATGTGATATCCGGGTCCTGCCCAGCACATATCTGGGTCCCTGCCACAGTCCACATCCAGGTTAATGGACGCGGACTTACATAACATCCGGGTTCCCCATGCAACATCCGGGTCCTGGCCCCTCAGTGGACCTGGAGATAGGTGACATCCGGGTCCCCCAGTCCACATCCGGGTCCTGGCCCCTCAGTGGACCTGGAGATAAGTGACATCTGGGTCCCTGACGCCACATCCGGGAGAGTGGACACGGAGGAGGGTGACATCCGGGTCCCCCAGTCCACATCCGGGTCCTGGCCCTTCAGTGGACCTGGAGATAAGTGACATCCGGGTTCCCCAGGCCACATCTGGGTCAGTGGACACGAATGAGGGAGACATCCGGGTCCCTCCCAGTCCACATCCGTGTACTGGCCCCTCAGTGGACATGAAGGAAGGTGACATCCGGGTCCCTCCTAGTCCACATCCAGATCCTGACCCATCAGTGCATCTGGAGGAAAGTGACATCCGGTTTCTCCATGCCACATCCGGGTCAGTGGACATGGAAGAAAGTGACATCCGGGTCCCTTCTAGTCCACATCCGGGTCCTGGCCCCTCAGTGGACCCGGAGATAGGTGACATCCGGGTTTCTCCCAGTTCACATCTGGGTCCTGGCACCTCAGTGGACCCAGAGATAGGTGACATCTGGGTCTTTCCCAGTCCACATCCGGGTCCCTCCCAGTCCACATCCGGGTCCTAGCCTCTCCGTGGCCTCTGGTCGGACTGCAGCTTCTGTACAGCACATGCAGGTTTGGAGCCCCACATCCGGTCATCTTCCGGCTGGGGCCCAGGAGTCTTGCTGGAGCCGGACATCCGGGTCTCACGCGCTTTCCCGGCAACCGAACCCAGCGGCCTAAAGGCAGGAATGAAGCCCCACATCCGGGTCTTCTCGGTCTGTTGCCTGGCAACCGAACACAGAGGCCTAGACGCTGCGGTGGAGCCCAATGTCCTGGTATCTTCACTTGGTTGCCCGGCAACCGAACGCCGCGGCCTACCGGCGGGAATGAAGCCCCACATCAGGGTCTCCTCAGTCCGTTGCCCTGCCATGGCACCCAGCGGCCTAGTGGCGGGAATGAAGCTGAACATCCGGGTCTCTGGCACACGGGGGTCGTGTCTGGGCGGCGCCCCGGGGTGGGCGTGGCAGACGTAGGCGCCGCGGTCGCGCTCGGAGGCGGCGCGCACCTCCAGGCTGCCGTCGGCGCCCAACGTGAAGCGGCCATGCCTCTGCGGCCCACGCAGCACCAGCCCGCCGGGCAGGCGCCAGGACACCGGAAGCGTGGAGGTGGGGCAGCGCAGCCGGAAGCTGCCGCCCAGCACCACACGCAGCGCCGCCCCCGGCGCCGCCCCAGGGGGTGGAGTCAGCGCCTCAGAGGGCAGAGTCGGTGCGTCAGGGGGTGCAGTCAGCGCCCAAGATGGCGGGGCAGGCGGGCCAGGGGGCGGAGCTGCCTCAGAGGGCGGAGCCAGCGCACCAGGGGGCGGAGTCAGCGCCCAAGATGGCGGGGCAGGTGCGTGATGGGGCGGAGCCGGCGCAACAGGGGGCAGAGTCAACGCCTCAGAGGGCGGAGCCGACGCCGCAGGGGGGAGAGCCCGCACCCACCATGGCGGCAGCCGCACCCACATCCGGGCTTCGCCCGCTGGGTTGCGCGCCACGCACACCACGGCATCGCTGCCACCGCTGTGCAGCGCACGCACATCCGGGATTTCCAACGTCCCGTGCGCATCCACGCTGATCCCTCCCCCCGTGCGACTGCGATACGGGACTGGAAGTACCAGCCCACCCGGAAGTTCCCACAGCAGGCGGGGCTCGGGGACGCCATCCGCCTGGCAGCGCACGCGCAGACGCACCACGGGGGAGACCCGGATGTGGTCGTTCACGTCGTCATGGACGTCAGGCGTGACCCGGATGCGCGGCGCCCGCAGCTGCACGTGTAGGCGCACGGTGGCGCGCCAGCCCCGCCCCGCCATGCACGTGTACGTGCCTGCGTCGGCCCGCCGCACCCCGCGCAGGCGCAGACGCCCGTCCGGCAGCACCCGGAAGTGGGCGTCCTCCGGGCCGGAAGTGAAGGCCATGGGGCGCAAGGCCGGCGTCAGCCACGTCACCGCGCGCGACCCTCGCGTCACTGGGCACGTGAGGGTCACTGGGGCGCCGTAGGGGACGGAGAGCTCAGGGGGCAGCAGGGTGGAAGTGGGAGAGGAAGAGGAAGCCGGAAGTGAAGCAGGAAGTGAAGGGGAACCAGGAAGTGAAGAGTAACCAGGAAGTGAAGAGGAAGAGGAAACAGAAAATGAAGAGGAAGAAGGAAGAGGCTGAAAGGAAGAGGAAGAAGAGGAAGAAGGAAAGGAAGAGGAAGCAGGAAAAGAATGTGAAGAAGAGGAAGAAGGAAGAGACTGAGAAGAGGAAGAGGAAGGAAAGGAAGAGGAAGCAGGAAAAGAATGTGAAGAAGAGGAAGAGGAAGGAAAGGAAGAAGAGGAAGAAGGAAGAGACTGAGAAGAGGAAGAGGAAGGAAAGGAAGAAGAAGAAGAAGGAAGAGATTGAGAGGAAGAGAACAGGAAGGGATGAGAGGAAGAAGGAAAGGAAGAGGAAGAAGGAAAAGAAGAAGAGGAAGCAGAGGAAAAGGAAGAAGATGAAGGATGGTGAGAGGAAGAGGAAGGAAGAGATGGAGAGGAAGAGGAAGAAGGAAAGGAAGAGGAAACAGGAAATGAAGAGGAAGAGGAAGACGGAAGTGACTGAGAGGAAGAGGAAGAACCCGCCCCAGGCCCCGCCCCCCCAGCTGTGGTCACACATCCGAGGTCTAACCCAGGCCCCAGGTCCCAGTTCCCCACACTCCCATCAGGCCTCGCGACCCGAACATCCGGGTCTTCCAGGACACCGGATGGGACCTGGAGGCGGTGGTAGGCAGTGCAGTCCTCCCTGGGGTCGGCGTCCTGGGTCACGGGGGTCACGGGGGTCACGGGAAGCCCGGGTTGCAGATAGGAGGCACCTGGCCCAGCCATCAACTCCACGCGCAGCCGTGCATGCGCGTCGCCCGCCGCGTTGCGCGCCACGCACACGTACTCCCCCGCATCACGTGACGTCACCGGACGCACGGAGAGAGTGCCGTTGGAAAAGGCGCGGACCCGGATGTCAGAGCTGGGGAGGGGAGGGGAAGGGAGGGCAGGAAGGAAGGAAGGAAGGAAGGAAGGAAGGAAGGAAGGAAGGAAGGAAGGAAGGAAGGAAGGAAGGAAAGAAGGAGGGAAGGAAGGAGGGAAGGGTAAAGGAAGGATTGGAGGGAAGGAAGGAGAGAATGTAGGGAAGGAAGGAGGGAAGGAAGGATTGGAGGGAAGGATTGGAAGGATTGGAGGGAAGTAAGGAAGGATTGGAGGGAAGGAAGGAAGGAAGGATTGGAAGGAAGGAAGGAAGGATTGGAGGGAGGGAAGGAAGGAAGGATTGGAGGGAGGGAAGGAAGGATTGGAGGGAAGGAAGGATGGAAGGATTGGAGGGAAGGAACGAAGGATTGGAGGGAAGGAAGGATAGAAGGATTGGAGGGAAGGAGGGAATGTAGGGAAGGGAGGTTGGAGGGAAGGATTGGAAGGAAGGATTGGAGGGAAGGAAGGAAAGCTTGGAGGGAAGGAAGGAAGGATCGGAGGGAAGGAAGGAAGAAGGGAAGGAGGGAAGGAAGGAATAAGGGAAGGAAGGAAGAAGGGAAGGAAGAAAGGAGGGAAGGAAGGAAGGAAGGAGGGAAGGAAGTAATAGGAGGAAAGACCATAAGGAAGGGAAGACAAATTTGAAGCCAATGTTAGTTATTCGCACATGTGACATATGCATCCAATACTCATCTTGTATCGATCCCTGACCGATCATCTATCAATGATCGATCACTAGGGTTCTACCTTGCGATCTGGCAAGCCAGGACCTATCAATTACCTATTCACTGCTAATGGATCTACCATCCCCACCTCATCTCTATCAATATTTAATGGATAATCGATTTGTTATCTATGGTCTACTGTGTCTACATCATCTGTCTAATCCATCCTCTATCAATTAACTATCTATCAAGGGGTATCATCTTTATCCCAACTATGGGTGGATAGATGGATGGGTGGATGGATGGATGGATGGATGGGTGGATGGATGAGTGGATGGATGGGTGGATGGATGGATGGGTGGATGGATGGGTGGATGGATGGATGGGTGGATGGATGGGTAGATGGATGGATCGATGGGTGGATCGATGGATGGGTGGGTGGATGAATGGGTGGGTGGATGGATGAGTGGATGGGTGGACGGATGGAGGGATGGATGGATGGATGGGTGGATGGATGGATGAGTGGATGGGTGGATGGATGGATGGAGGGAGGGATGGATGGATGGGTGGATGGGTGGGTAGATGGAGGGATGAATGGATGGGTGGATGGATGGATGGATGGGTGGGTGGATGGATGGATGGAAGGGTGGATGGGTGGATGGATGGATGGGTAGATGAATGGATGGATGGGTGGGTGGATGGATGGGTGGGTGGGTGGATGGATGGATGGGTGGATGGATGGATGGGTGGATGGATGAGTGGATGGATGGATGTATGGATGGGTAGATGAACGGGTGAATGGATGGATGGATGCCCCCCACTTCCCACACTCACCTGCTCCCAGCATCCACCAGGTGCCCGTCTGGCAGCCTCCAGAACACGCGTGGGGCGGGATCCCCGCGCGCGTGGCAGTGCAGCGTGAGGTCAGCGCCGTGGGGCACGCGCGTGGCGAGCGGGCCTCGGGGTCGGACGCTGGGGGGGAGACGCGCGGGCGCGGGCGTGACTTCGACGTGCACAGTGCGTCTCGCGCTGCTCAGCGCGTTGGCGGCCACGCACTCGTACTCACCGGCATGGCGCGGGGCCTGCAGGCGGCGCAGCACCAGCGTGCCATTGGGGAGGACGTAGACGTCACTGAGTCGAGGGTGCGTGTGCGCATGCACGGGTCTCGCGTGGGTCCCGTCAGGCAGACGCCAGTGCAGGGCCACAGGGGGCCAGGCCTGGGCTGTGCAGGGCAGGTGCAGGGTGAGGCCCGCGTGGGCCGACACGAACTCCGTGGGCGCCTCGCGCAGCACGGGGGGAGCGGGGGAGGCGTGCATGACATTTCCACGTGTGTCAGAGCCACGCATGCGCGCTTCATGTGTATCAGGTGAGTGTGGAAGGGATGTGATCGTGTCCCTTTCACGAGTGATATTTACACGTGTGACCATCGTGTGAGTTTCAGATCCACGCGTGACATTTCCAAGCGTGTCCATCGTGCCAGAGTCAGATCCACTCGTGTCCGTTCCACGCGTGTCGGGCGCCGCCGGGGTCAGCTCCACGCCTGGGGATGGACAGACGGACGGAGGGAGGGGCAGAGGGACAGGGTGTTGGATAAGAGTCCCTGTGCTGGTCGGAGACAGTGCTCTGTCCCTCTGTCTGTCTGTCCGTCCGGCTGTCCATCTCCGTCCGTCTGTCTATCCATCTGTCTGTCAGTCTGTCTATGTCTGTCTGTCTGTCCCTCTGTCTGTCTGTCTCTGTCAGTCTGTCTGTTCGTCTACTTGTCCGTCCATCTGTCCATCTGTCTGTCCGTCCGTTTCTCTGTCCATCTCTCTGTCTGTCTGTCTATCCATCTGTCTGTCAGTCTATGTCTGTCTGTCCCTCTGTCTGTCTGTCTCTGTCAGTCTGTCTGTTCGTCTGTCTACTTGTCCGTCCGTCAGTCCATCTGTCTGTCCATCCGTTTCTCTGTCCATCTGTCTGTCCCTCTGTCTCTCTGTCCCTCTGTCTGTCCATCTGTCTGTCCCTCTGTCCCTCTGTCTGTCCATCTGTCTATCCATCCATCAGTCCATCCGTCTATCTGTCCATGTGTCTGTGTCGCTCCGTCCACCCATGTATCTGTCTGTCCATTCA
Source organism: Dipodomys spectabilis (assembly GCF_019054845.1). NCBI lineage: Eukaryota > Metazoa > Chordata > Mammalia > Rodentia > Heteromyidae > Dipodomys > Dipodomys spectabilis. The sequence continues at coordinate 2,293,708 of NW_024870848.1, forward strand.
TCTGTCCATCCATCTATCTACTGTCTTACTGTCTACCTATCTGTGTATCCTTCCTTCCGTCCATCTCTCTCTCTCTCTCTCTCTCTGTCTATGGCTCTGTTTGTCTATCTGTCCATTGCTCTGTCTATCTATGATTCTGTCTATTTGTCCACTGGTCCATCCATCTAGCTATCTGTCCATCTGTCTGTCCACCTGTCTCTCTATCTATCTGTCTGCCTGTCTGTCTGGTGTCTGTCTACCTATCTGTCTATACATCCATCGGTCCGTCCGTCTGTCTACCCACCCACCTGTCCATGTTATCTCTTTCAATCCATCCATCCATCCACCCGTCTGTCTATCCATCCATCTGTCCATCTGTCTCTCTGACTGTGTATACCTCTGTCTGTCTATCTGTCCATTGGTCCATCTATCCATCTGTTCATCTGTCCATCTGTTCGTCTCTCCATCCATTCTTCTGTCTATCTGTCTCTATGGCTCTGTCTATCCGTCCATTGGTCTGTCTGTCTGTCTGTCTATCTATCTGTCTGTCTGTCTGTCTGTCTACCTATCCATCCATCCAACCATGTATGTTTCTATCTGTCTGTCTGTCTATCCGTCCATCTGTCCATGTATCTCTCTGTCTGTCTGTCTGTCTCTCTATGGCTCTGTCTGTCCATCCTTCCATTGGTCGGTCTGTCTGTCTGTCTCTTTCTATCTATCTGTCCATGTCTCTGGTGTCTGTCTGTCTACGGCTCTGTCTATCGTCCATCAGTCTATCTGTCTGTTTATCCGTCCATCAGTCCATGTATCTCTCTGTCTGTCTGTCTCTCTATGGCTCTGTCTATCTGTCCATTGGTTTATCTGTCTGTCTGTCTACCTATCTATCTGTCCATCTGTCCTTCTATCTATCTACTATCTGTCTACCTGTCTATACGTCCTTCTGTCCATCCATCTGTCTACTTGTCTCTGTATCCATCTGTCTGTCTGGTGTCTGTCTACCTATCTGTCTATACATCCATCAGTCTGTCTGTCTGTCTACCCATCCATCTGTCCATCTATCTCTTTGTCTATGGCTCTGTCTGTCTATCTGTCCATTGGTCTGTCTATCTATCCATCCAGCTGTCTGTCTGTCTACCTATCTATCCATCCATCCAACCATGTATGTTTCCATGTCTGTCTGTCTCTCCATTCATCTGTCCATGTATCTCTCTGTCTGTCTGTCTATGGCTCTGTCTATCCGTCCATTTGTTTATCTATCTATCTATCAGTCTATCTGTCTATCTATCTGTCCATCTGTCTGTCTACTGTCTGTCTACCTGTCTATCCGTCCTTCTGTCCATCTGTCTGTCTGTCTCTCTATGGCTCTGTCTATCCGTCCATTCATCCGTCTATCCACCTATCTGTCTGTCTGTCTGTCTATCCATCCGTCCCTCTATCTATCTGTCTGCTCTATGTCTGTCTGTCTGTCTGTCTGTGCGTGTGTGTTTGTCTCCCCAGTCATCCTGTGCCCCACACAGCCAGGAACACAGACAACAGAGACAGACAGAGTAAAGGACTTCGCCCCTCCCCTCCCCATGCCCTCTGACCTGTCCATGCCCTCTGCCCTCCCAGTGACCCGACCTCCCTGTGACCTCTCCATGACCTCTGACTACTCTGTGACCTCTGACCTCCTGTGACTCCTGGCTTCCCCATGACCTCTGACCTCCCAGTGACCCTCCCGAGACCTCCCCGTGAACTCTCCATGACTCCTGAGTTCCCCATGACCTTTGACCTCCCATCCTCTTCTCACCTGCCCATGGCCTCTCACCTCCCCGTGATCTCTCCATGACCTCTGACCTCTCTGCAACCGCTGACCCTACTGTGACCCCTGGCTTCCCTGTGACCTCTGACCCCCCGTGACCCCTAACCTCCCCATGACCTCTGACCGTATTGTATCCTCCCTGTGACCTCTTACCTCCACCTCCTATCTGGCTCCCCTCAGTCCCCCGCCCCCACGCCAAGAGCCTGCAGGAGACAGATGGGTAAACTGAGGCTCACCCGTGTCCAGCTCGTTCCAGACGCCACGGGGCGGGGTCACGGCGGGCGGGGCCGGGGGTCGCGGGTCAAAGGTCCCCGGGTCACCATCGGGGGAAGCCGCAGGATGGGAAGGGAGGACATCCGGGGCACGGCCATGCAGGGTCGTGACCACGGGGTCACGGGGGTTCACCGTGGGGCCCGGCCGGGCGCGGTGAGCTTTGTGCTGTCGCCCCTGCCTGCGGCCGCCGCCAGGCCTCCTGGGAGCCGGAAGTAAGGAGGCCGGAAGTGAGGAGGACGGAAGTGCAGAGGTCGGAGCAGTGGATGCTCGAGGGGTGGAGGCCGGAAGTGGGGATGTCCGTGTCGAAACCGGAAGTGGAGAGGTCCATGGGGAGACCGGAAGTGTGGAAGTCAGAAGTGGGGATCTCCGAGTGGTAACCGGAAGTGGGGTGGTCTGACTGGAGACCGGAAGTGGGGAGGTCTGTGGGGAAACCGGAGGTGTGGAAGTCGGAAGTGGGGATCTCTCAGTCGAAAACGGAAGTGGGTAGGCCGAAGTAGTGGAGGCCGGAAGTGGGGATTTCTGAGTGGAAACCGGAAGTGGGGAAACAGGAAGTGGGGTGGTCCGAATGGAGACCGGAAGTGGGGATCTCCGCGTGGAGACCGGAAGTGTAGATCTGCGAGTGGAGCCCAGAAGTGGGGATGTTCGAGACAAAACCGGAAGTGTGGAAGCCGGAAGTGGGGTGGTCCCAGTGGAGACCGGAAGTAGGAATTTTCGAGTGGAAACTGGAAGTGTGGAAGCAGGAAGTGCGGGGGTCCGAGTGGAGACTGGAAGTGGGGAGGTCCGTGGGGAGAGCGGAAGTGGGTAGGCGGAAGTAGTGAAGACAGGAAGTGGTGATGTTCGAGTGGAAACCGGCAGTGTGGAGACCAGAAGTGGGGTGGTCTGAGTGGAGACCGGAAGTGGTGAGGTCCGAGTGGAGACCAGAAGTGGGTCGGCGGAAGACACAGAGACCGGAAGTGGGGATATTTGTGTCGAAACCGGAAGTGTGGACGCCGGAAGCGGGGAGGTCTCCGTGGAGACCGGAAGCAGGGCGGGCGGGGCCCGGAAGTCGCCTGTGGCGCGGCCGCGAACATGCGCCAGGATGCGCGCCCAGTGCTCGGGCTGGATGTGCTCGGCAGCCACTGGTGGGCGCGGGCGGCGTGGCAAGGCGGGCTCGAACCCGTGGCCGGCGGGGGCAGCACGCGGGATGGGAGGGAGATGAGGAGGCGGCGGACGCCGCTGCTGCCCGCGCCCGGGGCCGCCCGCAGGACGCCGACGCCACAGCCATGCTTCCCCGGTGCCCGGGCCCAAGCTTGGCACACCAACAATGACGTCAGCACCGCGCGTCGCCCCCGCAGCCGCTTCCGCAGCGGCACCCGCCATCTTGGAATCCGCCATTTTTGAATCAGCCATCTTGGCCTCCACCATCTTGGAATCTGCCATCTTAATTCCCTCCATCTTGGATTCCTCCATCTTGGATTCCGCCATGTTGGTTCCCTCCATCTTTGATTCCACCACCTTGTTTTCGGCCATCTTTATTCCTTCCATCTTGTTTTCCGCCATCTTGATTCCTTCCATCTTGGATTCTGCCATGTTGCTTTCCCTGATCTTGTTTCCCTCCATTTTGGATTCCGCCATCTTGGCGTCCACCATCTTGGAATCCGCCATGTTGGTGTCGGCCATGTTGGATTCCACCATGTTTTCGGCCATCTTGGTTCCCTCCATCTTGGATTCCTCCATCTTGTTTCTCCCCATGTTTGATTCCGCCATCTTGGCATCTGCCATCTTCGTTTCGTCCATCTTGGCTTCCGCCATCTTAGTTCCCTCCATCTTGGATTCTGCAATCTTGGCTTCCGCCATTTTGTTTCCTTCCATCTTGGATTCTGCCATCTTGGTTCCCTCCATCTTGGTGTCCACCATCTTGTTTTTGGCCATCTTGGAATCCGCCATGTTGGCGTCGGGCATGTTAGATTCCGTCATGTTTTCGGCCATCTTGCTTCCCTCCATTTTGGATTCCACCATCTTGGTGTCCACCATCTTGGAATCCACCATCTTAATTCCCTCCATCTTGTTTTCCACCATCTTGTTGCCTTTCGTCTTTGATTCTGCCATCTTGTTTTTGGCCATCTTGCTTTCCGCCATCTTGGATTCTTCCATCTTTGATTCCGCCATCTTGTCTCCCGCCATCTTGCCCCCCGCCACCCCACCCACGCTGACGTCGGCGTCCCAGCGCGCCAGCCCCAGCGCGTTGGCGGCCACGCACACATAGCGCCCGGCGTGCCGTGGGCCCAGCGTGGGAAGCGTCAGCGTCCCGTCCGCCCCAACCCCGACCCCGTCCGTCCCCAGCTCCGTCCCCGCCCAGGCCCAGCGCCCGCCCGGCAGAAGCCAGCCCACGCGCGCCGCCGGCTCCGCCTCCGCCCGACAGCCCAGCCGCAGCGCGACGCCCGCAGGCAGTTCCAGATCCGTGGCCGCTGGCGCCCGAGACGCCACCACGAACACGCGCTGTGCCCGGCCCGCCATGGCGGACTCAAAGCCACCGTAGGCCGCAGGGCCCGGGGCTGCAGACGGGGTGTAGGCCGCAGGGGCTGTGGCTTCAGAAGGGGCGGAGGCCGTGGGGGCTGTGGCTTCAAAGCTGATGTAGGCCGCGGGGCCCGTGGCTTCAGACAGGGTGTAGGCTGCGGGGCTTGTGGCTTTCTCCTCAGTGTCGGCCTCAGATCCTATGGCTTTTTCCTCAGCGAAGGCCTCGGATTCTATGGCTTTATTTGCACCATAGGCCTCGGATTCTATGGCTTCATTCACAGCGTAGGCTTTTTCTTCACCATAGGTCTCAGATTTCGTGGCTTTTTCCTCAGTGTAGGCCTCGGATTTCATGGCTTCATCTGAGCCATAGGCACTGGATCCTTTGGCTTTCTCCTCAGTGTAGGCCTCAGATCCTGTGGCTTCATTCACACCATAGGCCTCGGATTCCATGGCTTCCTCCTCCGCGTAGGCCCCGGACCCCGTGGCTCCGTCCTCGCCATAGGCCACGCGCCGTGCCTTGGTTTCCCCGCGGCGCCCCACGCGGGCCTCGCAGCGGTACCAGCCAGCGTCGGCCTGGCGCATCCTGTGGATCTCCAGTGTTGTCCCCCCATCATGGCCGCCATCCTCATCGCCCCGGAGGATGGAGCCGTCGGGCCGCGTCCAGGCCATGCGTGGTGTTTCCGAGCCCTGCGCCGCACAGCGCAGCCGCAGCGTCTGCCCCGGGGTCACCACGTGCACGTCATCAGGGTCATCACGGGGGTCGAGGGTCACCCAGGGTGCGTCCTCCGGGTCCTCGGGGCCACGCACGCACGCCGTCCACGTCAGACGCATGCGTGGCCCACGCAGCCCAGCCCAGCGCAGCGTCAGCTCGGGCTGCAGCAGCCAGGCAGGCCGCGCCCACAGCCGGGCCACCACACCTGGAAGTGACGTTGGCGACGATGACGACGCGCCAGGGCCGTGCACCAGGCGGTAGGCCTTGCCCACATCCAGGTCATGGACATCCGGGAAACTGGCCTCAGGGTGGGCGTGGCCTCCATCCTGGTCATACCTGGGGCCTACATCCGGGTCTCTGTCCTCAGAGTGGGCGGGGCCCTCATCTGGGTCATTGACATCAGGGTCTCTGTCCTCAGGGTGGGCAGGGCCCTCATCCATGTCATGGACATCCAGGTCTCTAGCCTCAGGGTAGGCGTGGCCTCCATCCTGGTCTCTGTCCTCAGGGTGGGCGGGGCCCTCATCTGGGTCATTGATATCCGGGTCTCTGTCCTGAGGGTGGGCGGGGCCTACGTCCTGATCATACTCATGGCCTACATCCGGGTGTCTGGCATGCTTGTAGGCGGGGCCTACATCCGGGTGTCTGTCCTGCTGGTGGGAGGGGCCTACATCCGGGTCTTGGGCTTGATACATATAGCCTACATCCGGGTATTTGTCCTGCAGATGGGTGTGGCCTACAACCGGGTCTCTGTCCTGAGCGTGGGCAGGGCCTACATCAGGGTCTCTGGCTCCCTGGTGGACATGGCCTATATCAGGGTTCCTGGTTCGATGGTGGGCATGACCTACATCCGAGTCTGTGGCCTGATACATATAGTCCACATCCGGGTCTCCGCCCTGATGGTGGGCGTGGCCTACATCTGGGTCCCTGTCCTGATACAGCTCATCCCCATCAGCGTCTCCACCCGAGGGTTGGGCGTGGCCTTCCCCGGATCCATCTCCCGGGTCCCTATCTGCGTGGGCGTGGCCCGGCGCCTCCGGGTCCCAGCGCAGCATCAGCGCGACATCATCAGTGTCGTCATCGCCTCCCAGCAGGCGGCGGGCATGTGCGAGGTGGGCAGGGTCGGCGTAGCAGGCGAGGGCGGCGCTGAGCGTCAGGCGCACGTGCACAGGGACATCGGGGGCAGGGCCGGGCCGCACGTCGAGGTCGCGCACGCTGGGCGCGCGCCGCAGGCGGCAGGTAAGGCCAGCGGCGCGGCCACGGGCGTCTGTCAGCCTCAGCTGCACCTCGCCCACCTCCTCCCTGTCCTCCACTTCCTCTTCCTCCGCCTCCACTTCCGCTTCCAGCGGCTCCTCGCCGTCTGCCGGGCTGGTGAGGATGCGCGGCGGGCGACAACGCATGCGTGGAGGCAGGCGACGCAGGTGCAAGCCGCGGCGGGCGGCGGGGCTGGCGCAGGCCGCGCACGCCTGTTCCTTCCCACAGCGCAGCACGCCTGCAGGGGGGGATGGGAGAAGGGCGGGGCTGACATGGGACACGCCCCCCTGGGGAGCCTCGGCCACGCTCCCGTCGCGCCTGACTGGCTGGAGCTCGGCCACGCCCCTCCTGGGGGTTCTCAGCCACGCCCCCGTCTCGCCTGACTGGCTGGACCTCGGCCACGCCCCCCCGTGGAGCCTTAGCCTTACCCTCACCCTGCCTGAGTGGCTAAAGCTGGGCCATACCCTCCCTGTGGAGCCTCAGCAACGTCCCTGCCCCTCCTAAGTGGCTAGACCTTGGCCACGCCCCCTGCAGCTCCTCACTAATGCCCAGCCACGCCCAGCCACGCTGCTGCCGTTTTTTACTGGCTGGAGCTAGGCCACGCCCCCCTGGGCGCCTCGGCCACGCCTCCGCCCCGCGTGACTGGGGGAACTCGGCTACTCACTTACGCCCAGCCACGCCCCCATCCTTTCTCACTGGCTGTAGTTCGGCCACGCCCCCTCTCTGCATCGCCTCAGCCCCGCCCGGCCCTCTCATTGGCCTGCGCTTGACCACGCCCCCTCTGCTCACCTCGGCCCCGCCCCTCCAGGTCCTCCATCCAGCGCGCACGGCAACCGCAGGCCCAGGGGTTACCCTGCAGGTGCAGCGCGCGCAGCGCGGGTGCCTGGGCCAGGGTGCCGGCGGGCAGCGCAGCCAGGTGGTTCCCAGCCAGGTGCAGCACGCGCAGCGTGCAGGCCGGGACCCCGCGCACGCGCAGCGTGGCCAACGCCTCGGGCGCCAGTGCCGCCAGCTGGTTCCCGTCCAGACGTAGCAGCCGCAGCGACGCCAGCCCCAGCAGTGCCCGCGGGGGCACCGACTCCAGCCGGTTGTGGTCCAGGTACAGCCGGGACAGGCGCCGCAGGCCCCGCAGGGAGCCCGTGCGCAGTGCCCGAAGCTGGTTGTAGCTCAGCTTCAGCACCTGTGGGGGTGAAAGGGGGCGTTTCTGGGATCCGAAGGGCAACTTCGGGGTCACTTCCGCCCCACTTCCGGTCTCACTTCCACCCTACTTCCGTACCACTTCCTGTCACACTTCTGCTCCACGTCCGGCTTACTTCTCCCGACTTCTGCCTCTACTTCCTCCCACTTCCGAGTATATTTCCTCACTTCTTCCGGTCCCACTTCTGCCCCATTCTCACTTCCTCCCTACTTCCAACTCACTTCCGCCCCAGTTCCGGGTCACTTCCTCCCCACTTCCGGCTGACTTCCGCCTCTACTTCCTCCAAGTTCCTCCGCACTTCCGGCCAGTTATGGCCCTACTTTCTGTCACTTCCAGATCCAGATCCTCACCACTTCTGCCCCACTTCCAGCTCACTTCCGCCTCACTTCAGCCCCGACTTCCTCCCACTTCCTGCCCATTTCCTTCCTTATTTCTGCCCCACTTCCGGTCCTACCCATGGTCCTATTTCCACTTTCTTCCCCACTTCCAACTATATGTCATTCCCCACTTCTGGGTCACTTCTACCCCCACTTCCTCCCCACTTCCTTCCCTATTTTCACTCCACTTCCGGATCCATATCCTCACCACTTCCGCCCCACTTCCGCCTTCCGCCCCTACTTCGTCCTGCTTCCTCCCCACTTCCTTCCCTATTTCCACCCCACTTCTCACTTCCGGAACCATATCCTAACCACTTCCGCCCCTAGTTCCTCCCACTTCCGGCTTATTTTCACCCCTACTTCCTCACACTTCCTCCCTACTTCCCGATTTCCACCCCACTTCCGGCCCTACTTCCACTTCCAGATCCATATCCTCACTACTTCCGACCCACTTCCGCTCCACTTCCTTCCCTATTTCCACTCAACATCTGGCTACACTTCCAGCCCTACTTCTTCCCAGGTCCTTATCCATTTCCGTCTCACTTCCGCCTCCCTTCTGCCCCCGACTTCCTCCCATGTCCGTCTCTACTTCCTCCATTGATTCCCTACTTCCTCCCCACTTCCTTTGCTATTTGATCCCCATTTCTGCCTGTCTTCCTCCGCATTTCCCCCCTCCTTCCTCCCTACTCTTTTCCCACTTCCTTCTTCCTCCAACTTCCTTCCCACTTCCGGCCCTACTTCCTCCCACTTCCGTATCTATTTCCTCAAACTTCCGCCCCACTTCTTCCCCTACTTTGTCCCACTTCACTGCATATTTCTGCCCCACTTCCTACCAAACTTCCTTCCACTTCCTTCCAATTCCGCCCCACTTCCGCCCGCTCCCTGCGCACCTGCAGTGCGCCCAGGTCGCTCAGGGCGCCCTCGGCGATGTCCGCGATCTCGTTTCCGTGCAGCAGCAGCAGCTGAAGTCTCGCAAGACCGGGGAAGGAAGCGTGCGTCAGGACCCGGATGTGGTTGAACCTAATTCAACAGGCGAGAGGACAGGAAGAGGAAATCAGGAAAACAGCCTGAAAACCAGCGCTGGGAGGGCAGGACTTTTGTTTCCGGGTCAGGGTCAAGAATAATGAATCATTACTCATCATCATCTTCCTTCCTGCCTTCCTTCCTTTCCTCCCTTGCTTCCTTCCTTCCTTCCCTCCCTCCTTCCTTCCTTCCCTCCCTCCTTCCCTCCTTCCTTCCTTCCCTCTTTCCTTCCCTCCTTCCTTCCTTCCTTCCTTCTCTACCTCCTTCCTTCCTTCCATCCTTCCCTCCTTCCTTCCTTCCTTCCCTCCCTCCCTCCTTCCTTCCCTCCTTCCTTCCTTCTTTCCTTCCCTCCTTCCTTCCTTCCTTCCATCCTTCCTTCCTTCCCTCCATCCTCCTTCCTTCCCTCCTTCCTTCCCTCCTTCCTTCCTTCCTTCCTTCTTTCCTTCCTTCCTTACTCTTCCTTCCCTTCCTTCCCCCCTTTCCCCTCCCCAGGCCTCACCCCAGGTTCACGCGCTCCATCTTGGGGTCCAGCATGTGGGGCACGGCCCTGAGGCTGCGGAAGGTGCAGTGGAGTTCGGTGGGGACGTAGCAGGCGCAGGTCCTGGGGCAGCGGGTGGCGGGGGCTGGGTGGGGGCCGCACAGGAGCAGCAGCAGCAGCAGCAGCGAGGCCCAGCGGTGGGGGCCCCCCATCCTGGGGCTGGGATGGAGGGGGGGAGGCTGGGGATGGAGGCCCAGGGGTGGAGGCCCAGGGAAATGGAGGCTGGAAGTTGGAGGCCCAGGGAAGGAGGCCTAGGGATTAGAGGCCAGGGTGGAGGCTGGGGATGGAGGTCCAACGGGGTGGAGGCCAGGGGTGGAGGCTGAGGAAGGAGACTGGAAGTTGGAGGCCCAGGGGGTGGAGGCCCAGGGATGGAGGCCTAGGGGAAGTGGAGGCCCAGGGATGGGGGCCTAGGGGTTAGAGGCCAGGTATGGAGGCTGGGGATGGAGGTCCAGGAAGGTGGAGGACAGAGGTAGAGGCTGAGGATGGAGACAGGAAGTTGGAGGCCAGAGAAGGAGGCCCAGGGATGGAGGCCTAATTGGGTGGAGGCTGGGGATGGAGACTGGAAGTTGGAGGCCCAGGGAAGGAGGCCCAAGAGGGTGGAGGCTAGGGACAGGGGCCCAGGGGGGTAGAGGAAAGTAGGCCAAATGGGGTGGAGGCTGGGGATGGAGGCCAGGAGTGGAGGCCCAAGGGGGTGGAGGCCCAAGGATGGAGGCCAGGGATGGAGGCTGGAAGTTGGAGGCCCGGGGATGGAGGTTCAAGGATGTGAGGCGACCTGTGGGGGTCAGGGAGACAATGGGGAGGAAGAGGAAGGAGAATGGGAAGAGGAAGGAGATGTATCAGAAGAACAGGAAGAGGAAGAAGGACATGGACACGAGGAAGAGGAAGGGGAAGAGGAAGAGGAGATGGAAGAGGAAGAGGAGATGGAAGAGGAGATGGAAGAGGAAGAGGAGATGGAAGAGGAGACCGAAGAGGAGATAGAAGAGGAGACGGAAGAGGAGACAGAAGAGGAGATGGAAAAGGAAGAGGAGACGGGAGATGGAAGAGGAGATAGAAGAGGAAGAGGAGATGGAAGAGGAGACGGAAGAGGAAGAGGAGAGGAAGAGGAGATGGAAGAAGAAGAGGAGATGGAAGAGGAGACGGAAGAGGAGACGGAAGAGGAGACGGAAGAGGAGACGGAAGAGGAGACAGAAGAGGAGATGGAAGAGGAGACGGGAGAGGAAGAGGAGACGGAAGAGGAGACGGAAGAGGAGACGGAAGAGGAGACGGAAGAGGAGACAGAAGAGGAGATGGAAGAGGAGACGGAAGAGGAGACGGTAGAGGAGATGGAAGAGGAGACGGGAGAGGAAGAGGAGATGGAAGAGGAGATGGAAGAGGAGACGGAAGAGGAGATGGAAGAGGAGACGGAAGAGGAGACGGAGGAGGAGACGGAAGAGGAGATGGAAGAGGAAAAGGAGATGGAAGAGGAGATGGAAGAGAAGATGGAAGAGAAGATGGAAGACGAGACAGAAGAGGAAGAGGAGACAGAAGAGGAGATGGAAGAGGAGATGGAAGAGGAAGAGGAGACGGAAGGGGAGATGGAAGAGGAGACGGAAGAGGAGATGGAAGAGGAGATGGAAGAGGAAAAGGAGATGGAAGAGGAAGAGGAGACAGAAGGGGAGACGGAAGAGGAAGAGGAGACGGAAGAGGAAGAGGAGATGGAAGAGGAAGAAGAGAGGAAGAGGAGATGGAAGAGGAGATGGAAGAGGAAGAAGAGAGGAAGAGGAGATGGAAGAGGAGACGGAAGAGGAAGAGGAGAGGAAGAGGAGATGGAAGAGGAAGAGGAGATGGAAGAGGAGACGGAAGAGGAAGAGGAGAGGAAGAGGAGATGGAAGAGGAAAAGGAGATGGAAGAGGAGACAGAAGAGGAGACCTAAGAGGAAGAGGAGATGGAAGAGGAAGAGGAGACAGAAGAGAAGATGGAAGAGGAGACGGAAGAGGAAGAGAAGAGGGAAGAGGAGACGGAAGAGGAGATGGAAGAGGAAGAGGAAATGGAAGAAGAAGAGGAGATGGAAGAGAAGATGGAAGAGGAGATGGAAGAGGAGGAGGAGACAGAAGAGGAAGAAGGAAAACACCAACTAACAGGAATACGATCAGGAAGTCTAGAGACACAAGGAAAAAGAGACCGGGAAGGCCTGCTCTGTCTGTCTCTGTCCATCTGTCTCTCCTTGTCTATCTCTCTGTCTTTAGCTTTCTGTCTGTCTTTGTCTGTGTCTGTCTGTCTCCCTGTCTGTCTGTCTCTGTGTTGACATCTGTCTGTCTGTCTCTTATCTGTCTGTCTGTCTGCCTCTCTCTCTCTGTCTGTTATCTGTCCATTGGTCTCATGTCTGTCTGTCTGGTCTGTCTCTCCCTGTCTGTCTCTGTGTCTGTCTGTCTGTGTCTGTCTCTTATGTCTGTCTCCTTCTGTCTGTCTCTTATCTCTGTCTGTCTGTATCTGTCTGTCTGTGTCCCTGTCTGTCTGTCTGTGTCTCTGTCTCTGTGTCTGTCTGTCTGTCTCTCTTATCTCTGTCTGTCTGTTCTGTCTGTGTTGACATCTGCCTGTCTCTGTCTGTCCGTCTACCTCTGTCAGTCTCTCCCTGTCTCTGTGTCTCTGTCTGTCTGTCTGTCTCTGTCTGTGTCTCTCTGTCTCTGTCTGTTATCTGTCCATTGGTCTCATGTCTCTCTGTCTGTCTGTTCTGTCTCTCCCTGTCTGTCTCTGTGTCTCCATCTGTCTGTACATCTCCGTCTGTCTGTCTGAGTCTCTCTATCTCTGTCTCTTGTCTGTCCATCGATCTTGTCTATCTGTCTGTTCCATCACTGTCTGTGTTGACGTCTGTCTGTCTGTTATCTCTGTCTCTCCCTGTGTCTGTCTACCAGTCTCATGTCTGTCTGACTCTGTCCATCTGTCTCTTGTCTCTGTCTCTGTCCGACTCTCTTCCTGTCCGTCTGTGTGTGTACATCTGTCTGTCTGGATCTCTTCTGTCTCAGTCTGTCTCTGTATGTCTTTTGTTTGTCTGTCCATCTGTCTCTGTCTGTCTGTCTTGGTGTCTCTTCTGTCTCAGTCTGTCTGTCCCCGTCTGTCTTCCTGTCTCTGTCCGTCTGTCTGTGTCTCTTCCTGTCTGTCTCTCCGTGTCTGTCCATCTCCCTTCCTGCCTGTCTCTGTGTCTGTCTGTCCATCTGTCTCCTCTGTCTGCCCATCTGTCTGTCTATGCCTGCGTCTGTCTGTCTGAGTCTGTTTCTTCTCTGTCTCTGTGTCTACATGTCTGTCTCTTCTGTCTGTCTGTCTGTCCCTGTCTCTGTCTGTCTGTCCCTGTGTCCGTCTGTCTCTCCCTGTCACTGTCTCTACATCTGTCTGTGTCCTCTGTCTGTCTGTCTGTCTCTGTCTTCCTGGCTCCATCTGTCTGTCTCTTTCCATCTGTCACTTGTCTTTGTGTCTGTCTGTCTGTCTCGTCTTTGTCTGTCTGTCTCTGTGCATCTGTCTCTCCCTGTCTGTCTCTGTGTGTACATCTGTCTGTCTGTCCCTGTCTGTCTCTTCTGTCTCTTCTCTTTGTCTGTCTGTCTCTCTGTGTCTGTCTGTGCCGGTTTCTCTCACGTCCATCTCTGTCTGTCTGTGCCTGTGTCCGTCCTTCTCTTCCTGTCTCTGTGTCTATGTCTGTCTATCTGTCCTGGCTGAGTTTGTCTGTCTGTGACTGTGTCTGTCTGTCTTTGTCTCTTCTGTCTCTGTCCATCTGTCTCTTGTCTCTATGTCTGTCTGTCTATGCCTGTGACTGTCTCTATCCATTTCTCTTCCTGTGTGTCTCTGTGTGTACATCTGTCTGTCTGTCTGTGTGGGTCTCTTCTGTCTCAGTCTGTGTCTGTCTGTCTCTGTGTCTACATCTGTGTCCTCTGTCTGTCTGTCTGTCTGTCTGTCTGTCTGTTTCTGTCTGTCTCTGTCTTCCTGGATCATCTGTCTGTCTCTTCTGCCTCTCTCCATCTGTCACTGTGTCTGTCTCTGTCTCATGTCTGTCTCTGTGTTGACGACTGTCTGTCTGTCTGTATCTGACTCTTCTCTCTGTCGGTCTGTCTGCCCCTGTGTCTATCTGTTCTGTGTCTGTACATCTGTCTCTCTGTCTCTGTGTCTGCCTGTGTCTGTCTGTCTCCCTGTCTGTCTGTCTGTCTCTTATCTCTGTCTGTCTGTTTCTGTTCTGTCTCTGTCTGTCTCTTGTGTCTGTCTGTCTATTCTGTCTCTGTCTCTTCCTGTCTGTCTGTCCGTCTACCTCTGTCGGTCTCTCCCTGTCTCCATCTGTCTGTCTGTTCTGTCTGTCCGTCTATCTCTCCCTGTCTGTGTCTGTGTCTCCGTCTCTCTGTCTCTCATCTCTGTGTCTGTCTCTTGTCTGTCCATCAGTCTCATGTCTGTCAGTCTGTGTCTGTTCTCTCTGTCCACCTGTCTCCGTGTCTCCATCTGTCTGTCTGTCTCATGTCTTTATCTCTGTGTATATGTCTGTCTGTCTGTGTCTCTTCTGTCTCTTGTCTGTCCATTGGCCCTCATGTCTCTGTCTCTCTGTGTCTGTCTGTCTCTTCTCAGTCTGTCTCTCTGTGCCTGTGTCGGTTTCTTCTGTCTCAGTCTGTCTGTCTGTCCCCGTCTGTCTTCCTGTCTGTGTCTGTTTGTCTCTTTTCTCTTCTGTCTGTACCTGTCTGTCTTTTGTCTCTGTCTGTCTGTGTGACTCTTGTCTCTGTCCATCTGTCACTTGTCTCTGTCTGTGTCTGTTTGTCCATCTGTCTCCTCTGTGTCTGCCCATCTGTCTGTCTGTGCCTGCGTCTGTCTATCTGAGTCTGTTTGTTCTCTATCTCTGTGTCTACATGTCTGTCTCTGACTGTCTATCTCTTCCTGTCTGTCTCTGTGTCTACATCTGTCTGTGTCCTCTGTCTGTCTGTCTGTCTGAGTCTGTTTCTTCTCTATCTCTGTGTCTACATGTCTGTCTCTGTCTGTCTGTCTCTTCCTGTCTGTCTCTGTGTCTACATCTGTCTGTGTCCTCTGTCTGTCTGTCTGTCTCATCTGTCTCTCTCCATCTGTCACTTGTCTCTCTGTCTGTCTGTCTGTCCGTCTCTCTGTGCCTGTCTGTCTGTCTGTTCTCTTTGTCTGTCTGTCTCGGTACATCTGTCTCTCCCTGTATGTCTCTTTGTGTACATCTGTTTGTCTGTCTGTCTTTTGTCTCTTCTCTTTGTCTGTCTGTCTCTCTGTCTGTCTGTACCTGTGTCTGTCTGTCTCTTCCTGTCTCTGTCTCTCTATCTGTCCTGGCTCAGTTTGTCTGTCTGTGCCTGTCTGTCTCTTCTGATTCTGTCTAACTGTCTCCGTCTGTCTGTCAGTCCTGTCTGTGTCTCTGGCTCATGTCTGTCTGTGTCTCTCTGTCTGTGTCTCTTCTGTCTCTGTCCATCTGTCTGTCTCTGTGTCTTTGTCTGTGTGTGTTCTGTGTGTCTCCGTCTGTCTGTACATCTTCATCTGTCTGTGTGTCTCTCTCTGTCTCATGTCTGTGTCTGTCTATCCGTCTCTGTAACTACATCTGTCTGTCTCTTCTGTTGTCTGTCTGTCTGTTCTATCTCTGTCTCTTCCTGTATGTCTCTGTATTCACATGTCTGTCTCTTGTGTCTGTCTGTCCGTCTGTGCCTGCTTCTGTCACATCCACCTCTGTCTGTCTGTCTGTTCTGTCTGTGTCTGTCTTCCTGTCTCTGTCCATCTGTCTTTTCTCTGTCTCTGTCTCTCTGTCTCTCTGTCTGTGTCTGTCTGTCTCTATCCATCTGTCTCTCCCTATCTGTCTGTCTGTCTGTCCGTCTATCTCTGTTGGTCTCCCCCTGTCTCCATGTCTCCCTCTGTCTATCTCTGTCTGTCTGCCTCTCTGTCTCTGTCTGTTATCTGTCCATTGGTCTCTCTGCCTGTCTGTCTGTCTCTGTCTTCTTGGTTCCGTCTCTTCTGCCTCTCTCCATCTGTCACTTGTCTCTCTCTCTGTCTGTGTCTGTCTGTCTGTCTCCGTCTCATGTCTGTCTGTATGTTGACGTCTGTCTGTCTGTCTCAGTCTGTGTCTGACTCTTCTGTCAGTCAGTCTGCCCCTGTGTCTATCTGTTCTGTGTCTGTCCATCTGTCTCTGTCTCTGAGTCTGTCTGTCTCTTATCTCTGTCTCTGTCTGTGTCTGTTCTGTCTCTTGTGTCTGTCTGTCTGTCCTGTCTCTGTCTCTTCCTGTCAGTCTCTGTGTTCACATCTGTGTCTCAGTCTGTCTGTCTGTCTACCTCTGTCGGTCTCTCCCTGTCTCCATCTGTCTGTCTGTCGGTCTGTTCTGTCTCTGTCCATTTGTCTCTGTCTGTGTCCGTGTCTCCATCTGCCTCTGTCTCTTATCTCTGTGTCTGTCTCTTGTCTCTGTCTGTCTGTCTCTCTGTGCTTGTGTCTATCTCTGTCTGTTGCTGTCTCTCCATGTCTGTCCATCTCCCTTCCTGTCTGTCTCTGTGTCTACAGCTGTCTGTCTGTTTCTTGTCTCTGTCTGTCTGTCTCTTCTACCTCTCTCCATCTGTCACTTCTCTCTGTCTTTTCTGTCTGTCTGTCTCTCTGTGTCTGTCTGTGCCAGTTTCTCTCATGTCCATCTCTGTCTGTCTGTCTGTTCTGTCTCTGTCTTTGCCTGTGTCTGTCTGTCTCTTCCTGTCTCTGTGTCTCTATCTGTCCTGGCTCAGTTTGTCTGTCTGTGCCTGTCTGTCTCTTCTGTTTCTATCCATCTGTCTTTCCCTGTCTGTCTGTCTGTGTCTCTGTCTGTCTGTGTCTCTGTCTGTGTGTCTCCATCTGTCTGTCTGTCCTGTCTCTGTCTCTCCCTGTCTGTCTGCACATCTTCGTCTGTCTGTGTGTGTCTCTCTCTGTCTGTCCATCTCTGTGTCTATATCTGTCTGTGTGTCTCTTCTGTCTGTCTGTTCTGTCTCTGTGTCTTCCTGTCTGCCTCTGTTCAGATCTGTCTCTTGTGTCTGTCCATTTACCTCTGTCGGTCTCTCCCTGTCTCCATGTCTACATCTGTCTGTCTCATATTTGTCTGTCTGTGTCTGTCTGTCTGTCTGTCTCTATCTTCCTGTCTCTGTCTGTCTCTTCTGCCTTTCTCCATCTGTCACTTGTCTCTGTCTGTCTGTGTCTGTCTGCCCGTCTCTCTGTGCCTCTGTATGTCTGTCTCTATGTCTATCTGTCTCGGTGCATCTGTCTCTCCCTGTCTGTCCCTGTCTGTCTGTCTCTTCTTTGTCTGTCTGTCTGTCTGTCTCTCTGTGTCTGTCTGTGCCAGTTTCTCTCACGTCCATCTCTGTCTGTCTGTCTCTGTCTCTGTTTGTGCCTGTGTCCATTTGTCTCTTCCTGTCTCTGTGTCTCTGTCTATCTGTCCTGGCTCAGTTTGACTGTCTGTGCCTGTCTGTCTCTTCTGTCTCTGTCTCTCTCTCTGTCTCTGTGTCTCTGTCTGTCTGTCTGTCTGTCTGTGTGTCTGTCTGTCCTGTCTGTTTCTCCCTGTCTGTCTGCACATCTTGGTCTGTCTGTCTGTCTGTGTCTCTCTCTGTGTGTGTGTCATGTCTGTGTCTGTCTGTCCATCTGTGTGTCTACATCTGTCTGTGTGTCTCTTCTGTCTGTCTGTCTGTCTGTCTCTGTCATTGTCCATCCCCCCTCCCCCCTCCCCAGGACTAAGTACTAAGTACTCAGCACCCCATTTCCCCCTGGCTTCCTATCACCCATCACCCTCCTCCTCCTCCTCCTCCTCTTCCTCCCTCCTCCATCAGCCCCCCCTCCCCGGGACGCGAACCCGGGGCCGGAGCTCCTCACCTACCTTTCCGGGTTGGGGGGTTCACTGGAGATCCGGGTCTCTCGGTTGGTCCTGGGGGGGTGGGCGGGGAGAGGGGGTGGAGGTGGCTTTGAACCACGATCCTCCAGATCTCAGTCTCCTGAGCAACAAGGAAAGCTTGGGGAAGAATACGCCAACGACCGTCACCACCACAGTAACAAGAACAACAACAACAATAACCATTGTGACAATAATAATAACTATAATAACAATAACAATGACAATAATAACCATAATACCCATAATAGTAATAACCATGACAACAATAACAACTATAATAACAATAACAATGACAATAATAACAACAATAACAATAATAACCATAATACCCATAATAGTAATAACCATGGCAACAATAATAACTATAATAATAATGACAACAACAA
The DNA here is from genome assembly GCF_019054845.1 of Dipodomys spectabilis. Classification (NCBI taxonomy): domain Eukaryota; kingdom Metazoa; phylum Chordata; class Mammalia; order Rodentia; family Heteromyidae; genus Dipodomys; species Dipodomys spectabilis. The sequence continues at coordinate 2,311,579 of NW_024870848.1, forward strand.
TAACAATAATAACCATCATGACAACAATAGCAGTAACCATAATAATAACCATCACCATAGTAACAATAACAACAATAACAATCATAACAATAACCCAAACATCATGACAACAATAACAATAATAATAACCACAATACCCATAATAGTAATAACCATGACAATAATGACAATAATGATGATCATAACCATCATATTAACAATAACAGTAACAACCATGATAGTAAAAACAACAATGTCAATAACAGTAATAATAATAACTATGATGAGAATAATAGTAATAACAATGAGGAGGAAGAAAAGGAGGAGGAGGAGGAAGAAGAGGAGGAAAAGGAGGAGGAAGAGAATGGGTTGGACCAGCCACAGGGGGCGTGGCTTCGTGGATGGATGGATGGGTGGATGAATGGATGGATGGGTGGATGGATGGGTGGATGGATGGATGGGTGAATGGATGGGTGGATGGATGGGTGGATGGATAGTTGGGAGATGGATGGATGGGTGGATGGATGGATGGATGGATGGATGGGTGGATGGATGGTTGGGCGATGGATGGATGGATAGGTGGGTGGGTGGGTGGATGGATGGATGGATAGATGGATGGATGGGCGGATGGATGTATGGATGGATGGGTGGATGGATGGGTGGATGGGTGGGTGGATGGGTGGATGGGTGGATGGATGGGTGGATGGGTGGGTGGATGGGTGGGTGGATGGGTGGATGGGTGGATGGGTGGATGGATGGATGGATGGATGGATGGGTGGATGGGCAGATGGATGGATGGATGGGTGGGTGGGTGGATGGATGGGTGGATGGGTGGATGGGTGGATGGGTGGGTGGATGGGTGGATGGGTGGGTGGATGGATGGATGGGTGGATGGATGGGTGGGTGGATGGATGGATGGATGGATGGGTGCATGGATGGATGGATGGATGGGTGGATGGGTGGATGGATGGGTAGATGGATGGATGGGTGGAAGGATGGATGGATGGGGAGGAAGAAGAGGAGGAGGAAGAGAGGAAGAGAAGAAGGAAGAAGAGAAAGAGGAGGAGGACAGGAGAAAGAGGAGGAGGAGGAAGAGGAGGACCCTGACACCCTGCACCCCTAAGGTGGGTTTTCCGTTACCTCTGGGCCCTGGGACCCTGGTTCCCCTGATTCCTGTAACCTGTGACCCCTGCACCCTCTGAACTCTGCACCCTAGGACCTTTGCTCCCTGGGCTTTTCCCCTCTGAACTTGGGGGAACCTAGGACCCAGCACCCCCGTGACAGATGCCCTCCCTCACCCCCCAGATTGGTGACCTCTGATCCCTGCACCCCTGAACTTCCCATTCCCCCTCTTCATGACCCCCTCACCCCTGAACTTTGCACCCCAGGACCTTGGCTCCCTGATCTTGGCCATGTCCCAGGTGTCCCCCCTCCCCTGACCTCTGTCTCCCCCCTCCTTGACCTTTGAACTCCTTTGCTGGCTGCACCCCAGGACCTTTGCTCTCTGGGCCTTTGACCCCCTCTTCCCAGGAATCCTTGTGCTTTACCCCCAATGAACTTTGGGGTCCTGGGTACCCCAGGATTGACCATGTTTCCCCCTGCATCTCCCTGACCCCTGACCTCTCCTCCTTGACCCCCCCAGAACCCCCAAATCCCTCCACCTCCCCCTTTCCCCTCCTCCCAGGATCCCCTGTACCCCAAGATCCCCTCACCCCCCTCCACCCCTCGTCCGGGCCCCCTCACCTGGTCTGTCTGTCTGTCTGTCTGTCTCTCTGTCCTGTGTCTCCAGACAGCACAGCACAGCTTGCGGGCTCCTCTTTTATCCGCCCAGGCCCAGATATCCCCGCCCCGCCACGCTGTGGCCTGAGCCTCAGCTCCGCCCCACACAGCCTGGGCTGAGGGGGGGCGTCAGTGGGAAAAGGAGGGAGGGGAAGCAGGGAAGAAAAAGAGGGGGGTGGGGGTCAGGGAGAGGGGGATGGGGAGACCCTGAATCCCCCCCACCAGGCCAGGCGGGGAAGGGGGGGATGCTGGGGAGGGGGAGGGAGAAACGGCCGAAGAGAAAGTTCTGGAAGAAAAGAGAGAGGAGGAGGAGGAGGAGGAGGGGAGAGGAAGGGGAAAAGGCCGGACCTGTGGGGTGGGGGGGGCACAGAGCTGAGAAAGAGGGGGTGTGGGGGGGCGGGGGAGGAGGGGGGGACAGACAGACAGACAGAGAGGAAACGCAGCCAGAAAGACAGAGGAATGGAGTCAGAGACAGACACAGAGAGACAGAGAGACACAAACAGACCGACAGACACACAGACAGACACACAGATAGACAGAGAGAGACAGAGACAGACACACAGACAGGCAGATAAACAGGGACAGACACACAGACAGACAGAGAAGGAAAAATAGACACAGAGAGACAGACAGAGAGATACAGACATACAAGTATAGACAGACAGACAGAGACAGAGAGACAGACAGAGACAGACAGAGAGACAGACAGACACAGAGAGAGATGAACAGAGACAGACAGACTCAGAGAGACAGGGACAGACAGGCAGAGAGAATGAAAGATGGACAGACAGAGACAGAGAGACAAAACACAGACAGAAACAGATAAACAGAGAGAGACAGAGACGCAGAGACACAGAGAGACACACAGACAGAGATGGAGAGACAGACACAAATACAGAGAAACACAAGAGACAGACAGACACACAGAGAGGCAGATGAACAGGGACAGACACAGACAGAGAGAGAAAAATAGGCAGACAGACACAGACAGACAGACAGAGATACAGACAGATAAATATAGAGACAGACAGACAGAGACACACAGACAGAGAGATACAGACAGATAAATATAGAGACAGACAGACAGAGACAGAGAGAAAGACAGACAGACACAGAGACAGAGAGAGAGAGATGAACAGAGACAGACATGGACAGAGAGACAGACACAGAGACAGACAGACACAGATAGACAGAGACAAACAGATACAGAGACAGACAGACACAGAGAATGACAGATGGACAGACAGAGACAGAGACAAACAGACAGAGAGAGATAGATGAACACAGACAGACAGACTCACAGACATAGACAGACGGATGGACACAGAGAGACAGAGACAAATACAGAGAAACACAAGAGACAGACAGACACACAGAGAGGTAGATGAACATGGACAGACACACAGACAGAAACAGAAAAATAGACACAGAGCGATAGGCAGAGAGATACAGACAGACAAACACAGAGAGACAGATGAACAGAGACAGTCAGACACAGAGAGAGACAGACACACAGATAGACAGAGAAAGACAGAGACAGACAGACAAACACACAGATACAGGGACAGACAGACAGAGACACAGACACAAACACAGAAAAATGGAGTCAGAGACAGACAGACAGACCCAGAGAGAGACAGAGAGACAGACAGACACAGACAGATAACCAGAGACAGACAGACAGACACAGACAAAGACACAAATGGACATAGAGACAGGCAGACAGACACAGAGATAAACAGACAGACTGAGAAACAGACAGACAGAAAGTCACAAAGAGAAACAGAGACAGACAGAAATAGAGATAGACAGAGAGACAGATGAACAGAGACAGACAGACAGACAGAGAAATAGAGAAACAGACAGAGACAGATGGACAGACAAATGGACAGACAGAGACAGACAGAGAGACAGACAAATGGACAGACACAGAGACATAGAGTCAGACAGGGACAGACAGACGTACAGACAGAACCATAGAGACAGAGAAACGGTAAAAGAGAAAAAAGGAGTCAGAAACAGACAGACGGATGGACAGACAAACAGAGACAAATACAGAGTGAGACATAGACAGAGAGACAAACGGACAGAGACAGATAGAGATTGAGACACACAGAGACAGACAGACAGACAGATGAAGACAGACAGACAGACACACAGAGAGACCGACAGACGCACAGAGACAGACACAGAAAAATACAGAGAAACACAGAGACAGACAGACAGACACACAGAGAGAGAGAGATGAACAGACACAAACAGAAACAGACAGAAAAATGGAGTCAGAGACAGACAGACAGACAGAGAAAGAGGCAGACACAGACATAGATAGCCAGACAGACAGATGAACAGAGGCAGAGATAGACAGACAGACAGATACAGAGACAGACACACAGAGACATAGACAAATGGACAGAGACAGAGTGACAGACAAACAGACTACGAAACAGAAAGAGACACAGAGACAGAAATACAGAGACTCACAGAGACAGACAGAAAGACATAAGAAGGAAGGAAAGAAGGAGAGAAGGAGGGAAGGAAGGAAGGAAGGAAGGAGGGAAGAAGTGGAGGGAATGAAGGAAGGAAGGAAGGAGGGAAGGAAGGAAGGAGGGAAGGAGTGGAGGGAATGAAGGAAGGAAGAAGGGAGGAAGGAAGGAAGGAGTGGAGGGAACGAAGGAAGGAAGGAAGGAAGGAGGGAAGGAACGAAGAAAGGAAGGAGGGAAGGAGGGAAGGAAGGAAGGAAGGAGGGAGGGAAGGAAGGAGGGAGGGAAGGAAGGAAAGGAAGGAGGGAGGGAAGGAAGGAGGGAGGGAAGGAAGGAAGGAAGGAAGGAAGGAAGGAAGGAAGGAAGGAAGGAAGGAAGGAAGAAAGGAAGGAAGGAAGGAAGAGGAGGAAGAGGAGGAGGTGGAGCAGCAGCAGCCACAGGGGCAGGAGGAGGCGCAGGCTTTTCCCACATCTTGGTCTCATTTCCTGCTAATTCCTTCCAGATGTTTCCAGCTTCCTCCAGGCCATGATTCATGCGGGGCCTGCAGGAGAAAAAAAAGCCACAGCAGCAGAGGCTTCCAGTTTCCCTGCGCCCCTCCTCCCCCCACCCAGCTGCTGTTCCACATTGCACACAGGAAGGACTCAGCTATCAGCACCCAGCATGGGTGCTGTGGGCCCCGAGCTCGGTGCTTCTCCTAGGCCCTGGGTTGGATCAGGGAGGAAGGACGGAAGGAAGGAAGGAAGGAAGGAAGGAAGGAAGGAAGGGAGGAAGGGAGGGAGGGAGGAAGGGAGGGAGGGAGGGAGGGAGGGAAGGAAGGAGGGAAGGAAGGAGGGAAGGATTGGAGGGAAGGAAGGAAGGAGGGAAGGAAAGAGGGAAGAATTGGAGGGAAGGAAGGAAGGAGGGAAGGAGGAAAGGAAAGAAGGAGGGAAGGAAGGAGGGAAGGAAGGAGGGAAGGAAGGAAGGAGGGAGGAAAGGAGGGAGGGAAGGAGGGAAGGAAGGAGGGAAGGATTGGAGGGAAGGAGGGAAGGAAGGAGGGAAGGAAGGAGGGAAGGAAGGAAGGAAGGAGGGAAGGAAGGAAAGAAGGAGGGAAGGAAGGAGGGAAGGAAGGAAGGAAGGAAGGAGGAAAGGAGGACAGAAGAGAAGGAAGGAGGGAAGGAAGGAGGGAAGGAAGGAAGGAAGGAAGGAAAGAAGGAGGGGAGGAGGGAAGGAAGGAAGGAGGGAAGGAGGGAAGGATTAGAAAGAAGGAAGGAAGGAGGGAAGGAAGGAAGGAAGGATGGAGGGAAGGAAGGAAGGAGGGAAGGAAGGAAGGATTGGAGGGAAGGAAGAAGGAAGAAAGGAAGGAAGGAAGGAGGGAGGGAGGGAGGGAAGGAAGGAAGGAAGGAGGGAGGGAAGGAAGGAAGAAAGGATAGAGGGAAGGAAGGAAGGATTGGAAGGAGGGAAGGATTGGAGGGAAGGAAAGAGGAAGGAAGGAAGGAAGGAGGGAAGGAAGGAAGGAAGAAGGGAAGGAAGGAGGAAGGAAGGAGGAAGGAAAGGAAGGAAGGAGGGGAGGAGGGAAGGAAGGAGGAAGGAACGAAGGAAGGGAAGGAAGGAAGGAGGGGAGGAGGGAAGGAAGGAAGGAAGGAAGGAGGGAAGGAAGAAAGGATGGAGGGAAGGAAGGAAGGATTGGAAGGAGGGAAGGATTGGAGGGAAGGAAGGAAGGAGGGAAGGAAGGAGGGAATTCATTCATTCATTATTCATTTCCTCCATTCCCCCTCCCCCTCCCCCCTTCCAGGAAGTGTTGGGCGGGTTTCCAGGCGTTGAGAAGAGGAAGCCATTCGCTGGGTTCTGGTTGAGTCTGACACACACACAGGAAATCCATCAGCAATTTGTTCCAGAAGCTTCTAGAAGCTTGGTTGGGGCCGGGGGAAGGGAAAGACAAGACCATGCACATGAGCTAATCATCATAATAAATCAACAACAACAACAACAAGAACAAGAATAGTCAAGGGACCCTGGACCAGTCACCGCAAAGGATCATGGGAAGGGGTGATGTCATCATCCATCCTCAACTTCCCCCATGGAGCAGAATCCCAAGGGATGAACGCAACTGGGTCCCAGATGTTGGGGAGAAGGGGGGGAAAGGAAATAGAAACCAGCCCCAGCCCTGGCTTATTTCTAGAACCTTCCATGGGTTGTCCTGAAAGCATCTCAAGTCCTAAGATCAAACAGATCCCCTGGGAAAACCTATCATCAATAGACCATGAAAGGATCAGTATCAATACCAATACCAATACCAATATCATCAATACCCTCCTTCCATTCCCCTCCCCCCCAAAATCATTCCTGGGCCAAGGAAGGGGGGTGGGAGGGTTGGGGTGTGTCTGGGTGGAGGGAACGCCTGCTTGGGGAATGTGCTGAGTTATTCTGAAACCTTCTGGAGCTTTCTGGGACCTTCTGGAACCTTGGGGGAACTTTCTGGAACTTTCTGGATGGATGGATGGTGGATGGACGGGTGGGTGGATGGATGGATGGATGGATGGGTGGATGGGTGGATGGATGGATGGGTGGATGGATGGATGGGTGGATGAGTGGATGGATGGATGGGTGGATGGATGGATAGGTGGATGGGTGGCTGGATGGGTGGCCGGATGAGTGGATGGGTGGATGGATGGGTGGATGGGTGGATGGATGGATGAGTGGATGGATAGATGGCTGGATGGATGGGTAAATGGATGGATGGATGGGTGGATGGATGGATGGGTGGATGGATGGATGGATGGGCGGCCCCCATCATTGCTGGTCTGCTCATCTGCAGGTAGGCCAGTGTGCACAGGATCTTGGCAGGCACACAGGTAGCTGAGGAGTTCGCCACCAGGCATGTAGTCCATCATCCTGTACAACCAGTGGTCATCGTGCCACGTGGAGAACCTGGGATGGGGTCAGGGGGAGGGAAAGGACCCACACGTGAGGTGCTGGGTGCTTGGTGATTATCCAGAGTCCCTGTGGGGAAGTGCTGGGTGCTTTGTACCTGTCCTGTGTTAGTAATAGGCAGGTGCTGGGTGCTTAGTACCTGACTCATGTAAACAGTAGGGAGGTGCTGGGTGTGAAGTCCCGTTCCTGGGTCACCATGGGGAGGTGCTGGGTGTTTAGTTCCTATCCTCGGTCTCCATGGAGAGGTGCTGAATGCTTAGGCTCGGTCCTTGTTCCCCAGGTGGTGGTGCTGGGTGCTTAGTTCCAGTTCTGGGTTACTCTGAGGAGGTGCTGGTTGCTTAGTCCCTGTCCTGGGTCATCATGGGATGGTGCTGGGTGCTTAGTCCTGGTCCTGGGTTACTCTGAGGAGGTGCTGGTTGCTTAGTCCCAGCCCTGGGTCGTCATGGGATGGTGCTGGGTGCTTGGGAATCATCCTGGGTCACTATGATGAGGTGTTGGGTGCTTAGTCCCAGCCCTGGGTTACTATGGGGTGGTGCTGGGTGCTTGGGGATCATCCTGGGGAGGTGCTGGGTGCTTAGTTCCTGTCTTGGGTCATTATGGGATGCTGCTGGGTGCTTGGGGGATACTGTGAGTCACTATGGGAAGGTGTTGGGTGCTTAGTCCCCACTCTGGGTCACCATGGGGAGTTGCTGGGTGATTAGTCCCCATCCTGGGTTATCATGGGGAGGTGCTGGGTGCTTAGTCCTGGCCCTAGGTCACCATGGGAGGTGCTGGGTGCTTAGTCTTGGTCCTGGGTCACCATGGGCAGGTACTGGAGGCTTATTCCCCATCCTGGGTCACCATGGGGAGGTGCTGGGTGCTCAGTCCCCAAAGCCAGAGCACCCAACGGCCTGGTTCCTGCCAGGCCACGCCCCCCAGGCCAGCCATCCAATGGCAGCACGCCCAGGCCACGCCCTCAAACCCAGACTACACAATAGCATCACTGTTGCCAGGCCACGACCCCCCAGGACCAGCCACCCAATGGCCTTACTTCCAAGCCATGCCCCCAAAGCCAGGACCCTCAATAGCCTAGTTCCTGCCAGGCCATGCATGCCCCCTAGGCCCAGCGTCCCAATGGCTTTACTTCCGAGCCACGCCCCCCAGCCCAGCCGACCAATGGCATTACCTCCAGCCGCCCAATGGTGTCTTTCCAGAACACGCCCCCAAGCCCCAGCGGCCCAATGGCCTCTGTTCCAGGCCACGCCCCCCACTGACTCTCCCGTCAGCTCCACGCCCTGCAGGCCACGCCCACCGCGACACCACGCCCACCGCGACACCACGCCCCTCCCAAAAGCCACGCCCTCCCCGCGGCCCCGCCTCTTAAAGGCGCTGCGTCCCGGAGGCCTCCACGCACCGACGGTGACCCGGGGGCGGCCCGGGGCGGCGTCCTCGGGGGTCCTAAGCGCTTCCGCTTCCGGATGCGGACGGCGTAGCGGTGGCCATGGCGGCGGCGGCGGCGACGCTCCGCGGCCCCGCCACGGCTGCATTTCCGGGCGCGGCCGCCGTCGCCGTCGCGTCGATGTCATCAGCCGGCGCCAAGACGCGGGCGCGCATGCGCGCGCTCTCGGCGGAGCGCCACTGCCCATGCACATAGGGTTAGCAGGGAGGGGCCGAACGCTCCCAGCGGAGGGCTATTGCGCATGCGCAGAGGGTTCTTCAGCGGGGACAGGCTGAGCCGGCCTGGCGGAGCGCCATTGCGCTTGCGCACAGGGTTAGACAGCTGGGAGGGGCTGAGCCAGCCTGCGCCAATGCGCATGCGCACAGGGTTCGTCAGCGGGGTGGGGCCTAGCGCTCCCGGCGGAGCGCCGCTGCGCATGCGTGTCCCTTGGCTGCTTGTTCCCTCTGCCCTCCCGCGTGTGGACCCACGGCGCATGCGCACAGGTTGAATCGGCCGGGAGGTGCAGAGCGGACCCTGGAGGGTCGAGTTGCGCATGCGCACAGCCTGAGTCCGCCGGGAGGTGCCTAGGGGACCCCGGAGGATCGAGGTTCCGTCCGCATTGCGCATGCGCACTGGGTGAGTCGGCCGGTACCGTCCGGGCCGCGCGTGTGGTGCGTGCATGCGTGGGATTCCCTCGGTTGCTCTGGTTGGTACTGCGCATGCGTGCCACCTGGGGGGGGGAGGTCCTCCGCGCTGCACCGCACATGCATGAGCCAGCACGCCCCGTCCTTCCCCCCCTCCCCCTCCCCCCCCCCCCCCCCCCCCCCGCCGAGCAGGAACACGCATGCGTGTGCTCCCGGGCTCTGCGGGGTACAGATCTGCGCCTGCGCGGGAGTGGGCTGCGCTGCCCTGCAACGCGCATGCGCGGTTCCCAGAGACAGAGAGACTGACAGACAGACACAGGGACAGTGAGACAGAGTCAGACAGACACTGGGACAAAGACAGACACAGAGATGGACACAGAGAGACACAGACAGATAGATGGACAGACAGACAGAGAAGACAGAGACATGGGCAGGTATAGACAGAGAGACACAGAATGACAGACAGAGAGACAGACAGACAGACAGAGGCAGAGCCAGACAGACAGGGAATGACAGAGAGAGACAGACAGAGACGGACAGACATAGAGCAAAACAGACAGACACTGGGACAAAGACAGACAGAGACAGACACACAGATGGACGCAGAGAGAGACACAGACAGACAGATGGACAGACAGACAGAGGCAGAGACAGACACAGACATAGAGAAAGACAGACAGACACAGAGAATGACAGACAGACATGAAAGACAGACAGAGAATGACAGAGAGACACAGACAGACAGATACTGACACAGACAGACAAAGAAAGACAGAACGAGACCCAGACAGACACAGGAGACAGAGACAGAAAGACAAAGAGACAGACAGACACAGAAGTCAGAAGTAGACTGATGACAGACAGACCGAGACAGACAAAGACAGAATGAGACAGAGACAGACAGACAGTGAGACAGACATGGACAGGCAGACACAGACGGACAGACAGAAAGACAGAGACAGAAGTAGACTGACAGACACAGACAGACAAAGAAAGAGAGAACGAGACACAGACAGACTGACAGAGGAGACAGACAGAGACAGAGAGACAAAGACAGACAGACACAGACCATGGACAGGCATAGACAGACAGAGACAGAGACAGACAGAAACACAGACAGACACAGAAAGACAGACAGAGACAGAGAGACAGATGGATCAAGGCAGAGCTAGAGATAGACAGACAGACAGACAGACATAAACACGGACATGGACAGAGTCAGAGACACAGAGAGACAAAGACAGACAGACAGACACAGAAAGAGAAAGAGAGACACCGAGACGGACAGACAGACAGACACAGAGAGACAGACAGACAGAGAAAGGGAGATAGAGCGAGACAGACACAAACAGAACAGACAGACAGACACAGAGCAAGATAAACATAGAGCAAGACAGACAGACACAAAAAGAGACAGAGGAACAGACTGACAAAGACAGAGACAGACAGACACAGAGAGACACAGAGACAGACTCAGACACTGGGACAGACAGATGGGACACAGATAGACAAACAGAGACAGAAAGAGACAAAGACTGACAGACAGACAGAGACACAGAGATACACAAACAGAGCAGACAGACAGACACAGAGGACAGACAGACAGAGACATAGACACGGACATGGACAGAGTCAGAGACAGAGAGACAAAGACAGACAGACACAGAGAGACAGACAAAGAGACACAGACAGACACAGAGGCAGACAGAC